>NW_023270827.1:2181637-2751637 GCF_011800145.1 Mirounga leonina | reverse complement strand
ACGCATCTTAGGGATTTGAAAGGTGTGTTATGTATAAATTAGCTGTCACTTTTTTTCAATCCTGTAATGGAATGATGAGTTGTAATTTGCATAATCCTTTAAGAAGTCAAATTATACTGTCATGTAGCAGACTTAACATGCTAGCTAAGATTTCAGAGCTTTGCAGCTAATTACTATGTACCTTACAGGACAGTTAAATTGAAGTTGAGTCCTCTGCCTTTGCTGCCATTTGCTTTGTCCATTACTTAACAGAATCTGCACTGTGGGTAATGAGGTGTTGTTACTATCACTGAAGTAAACACTCTGCTCTGGGAAGGAAAGGCATTTTAATGTATCAGAGCTTGACTTGTGTTGCTTTTGCTAAGAAGGAAGTTTTTGTTTTTTTAAGACAATAGTCTAAATTGGAGTCTCCCTAAAAGAATAACATTTGTGCTTCCCATAAGTTACAGAATAATGATTGAAGCAACAGTAACCTTTAATTAAAATAAGTTATTCTATAGACAGTATAAAGTAAGGCAAACATAGTTCCACTGAAGGCATGAGACTTTCCTGATAGACTGCAAATAGACTTTGGTGTGTTTTTTGTCTTCAAACTCTTTTGTAGTGGAGTTCCATTATTAAAAAAAAAATACCCTTTTTCCTTAAAAATCCTGTCTGAATACAGGCTGGTGAGTTCTACTTTCATTTACTCCTCTAGTCGGTTGTAGAGCATTTTCTTTCATGGTTTCCATTTTACAATCAGCAAATTTTGGGGCCAGTGAAGGCTGCTTTCTCAAAGGGACACAAAATGGATACCGGATGGAGCTGGGACTCTTCTCTGTATCTTTGCCACTTATTTTTCTCTGGCTTTATTTCTTGATATTCTTTTGCCTCGATAGTGTTATTCTTTTCATCAGAATTGGTGTAATTATAATGTGACATTACTGATTATTATTTTTAAAAAATTCTTGTTATCTGTGAGTCATCCTTATTGTTGCTCTCGGTCGTCAGGTTTCTGTAACTTGCTAGTGATTCTGTGGCTTTGTTGTGATTCGTGGATACTTTGAAGAAGCCTTTTGCTGTATAAGAAGGGGGTCCTTTTAAGGACCATCTGAAAGCAGCAGTTGACTGTTGACCATTCAAGTAATTGGAGACCAACAGCCAACTGTTGTTCACTTGTAAGTAAGCCAATTTCACGTGTCCGAAATTACTATCAGCTTAGAGGCGGAGGCTTGTCAGTTTAAAGCCGGGAGCCCGGAGGAGGTCACTGGGAATTCAGTCCATAGTCAGGCTACCTTTCGAATTCGAGGTATCATCTCAAGGGCTGGCTTTTTTTTTTTTCTTTTTCTTTTTCTTTTCTTTTCTTTCTTTCTTTCTTCTTTTTTTTTAAGGATTTGTGTTATTTGTCGTCAAGGTAGACACAGTAGGCAGCACAGCTGTGACTGCGAGGGAAAGTCACTAGGGGGATATTCATAACAAGGAAATATTGGCAAATAAATGATGAAGAAGGGGAGGAAATCCCCAGGATGTTAAATTGGAGCACTGTCACTGAGATGATTAATGGTGTTGTGTATTTTGTGAAGACGCTTATCTGGACTGTCTTGAAACTATAGTGTATGTTTAATAGCACCTATAAAAAAGCATGCGGTGCATCAACACACTGAAAAGTCCATGGATTCGGATTTTATTTTCCTGAGTGAGTACTTTCTTCAACTTAGTCTTTGGCTTCTGGCTATTAGAAAGCTGGTGTCAATGTTTGTTACATAGAAGTATGTACATTTTATATAATACTAGTCTGCATTTATGTAGCTCCCGATTCCTCCAGGATTGAAAATGTTCTTGTGCAGAAGATGGGTACTTTTCCAACACTCTCGAGGGGTGAATGTTACTAATAATAGGGAAATGGTAATTGCTCAGATTTGCCTAGTCTTCCTAGGTAGACAGGGAGGGTTGGTCAGAGGGCTACAGTAGTTGAAGGACCAAAGTTTCATCAATGATGTGGTTAGTTCTCTGTCAATTTCTGGTGAAGGGGTGGTTGTCCTGGAAGGTGGTCTAGCTTTCTGTTTTAAACCGCGAATATCCTGATTCTATGTAATGAATTACCACTTGCCTTCGGGGATCTTTCGGCAGTGATGGCAGGTGCATCACTGGGCAGTTACTTAACCTTCCTGGTTCTCAATAATTACTGTTAGACATAGGGATAGATATAGACTAATAACATCTAATTCTATCCTCACTGAGCTTAGTCTATTTCAGCACTGGTTTTCAATTTGGGCGGCCCTACCCAAATAGTGGGCTAGGAGTCCAATTGAGTGGATCAAGATCAGAATTAAAAAAACAAATGGAAACATTTGAGAATTTTAGTGCACTGCACTTAAGGAGAGTGAGTTTTATCTTGTGAGGCTTCTGTTTTTGTTGTGTGTGTTTGTGGAAGTGTACATAAAATGTGTGTGTCCATGGGGTGGGCCCTGAGGTAAAATGTTTCTTACTGTGTATTACACCCGAAAAAGATAGAGTCGGTAGATCATAAGTATATAAACGTAATTGCGTATGGGTGTTATGTCATTGTGAGGATACGGTGGGTTATAAAGAAAGAAATGGTGAGGAATGGAAAGGCTGCCCTATCTGGTCTCTCCTATCAGAATGTGCTGGTGCTGACTTGCATGGGCCCATGAGAATCAATTGTATGCACATCTTTCCCATTCTGTGATCCCTGACCTCATGTTAGTAACTGGAAATTGGGCAAAGTATTTGCACTATGGAAATTGGAAAATGCTGCAAATCAGGTGCCTTCCTGTCCCCAACGAGTTGTTAAATATTTACCAGCACATCACTGTTCTTGATCCTTTCAATGGTAGTTGTATGGTTTTATAACTGAATTTTGCTACATTTTACAACACTATGTGGGATTTAGATGTTATTGGGAGTTATTAAACAATTTTAGTAATATTGAAAACTTAAAGTAAGCAGGAAAATAAAACGTGTGGTTAAATCAAAAAGCTATAATTTAGAATTTTAAAAATTGTTCTAACTTACATTAAATGCTTATGACATGGCCGACTTAAAATGTAAAATTGTAATCAGTGATAATTTTTTGGCAAAGGGTAGGAAAGCAGGGTTTTCAAAAACACTAACCATATTGTAAATATTTGACAGATTTTTTTGTTAAGCAGTCATTTTGGTAAGTACCGAAACTTAGAGAATCCAGACCCCTTTCCCCTTTTTAAGCTGTCTTTAAGTTTGCAAAATATATCTGGGTTTTAGTGAATTCATCTGTAAAATCATTGATTTGACTGGGAGATGCCACAGTTCTTTCTAATTAAAACAATTATTTTTTTTTCTATTTTCAAACAGAAAAATAAACGTGTGGAGAGTCTAAAAAGAGGAGACGCCTCCTCCATAGTAACTACGATAACTTTAAACTTCTAAATAAAGGGCACCTGGGTGGCTCAGTTGGTTGGGCGACTGCCTTCGGCTCAGGTCATGATCCCGGAGTCCCGGGATCGAGTCCCGCATCGGGCTCCCTGCTCGGCGGGGGGTCTGCTTCTCCCTCTGACCCTCCCCCCTCTCATGTGCTCTCTCGTTCTCTCTGTCTCAAATAAATAAATAAAATCTTTAAAAAAAATAAATAAAATAAACTTCTAAATGCAAAATATTTGAGTTGGAGGAAAGGGAATTTCCATGGACATTGATGGGATTTTACCACAAAATACAGTGGCAATCACCTGTGTTAATATGTGATCATGAGGAAAGGTAACTGGGAAGGAGTAAACTGAGCAAGACCTTTGTAGCCTCCAAGTTTGTCACAGTTTGGCCATGTGGTTTGACACTATGGTAGCTATGTTCAAGGACCATGATCTCACTAATACTTAGGGAAGGTGGATGTGGGGACTGGAGCTTAAAGGGGTGCTCTGTTCAGTGAGCACATGTTATGCTGTTGAAATAGTTCCTGCAGGACCCATTTTGAACAAAGGGCTTTCACCCAGAGTGCCTCGTCTCAAAGTGTAGCCGAGATTGAGAAGGTGTTGGCCATTGACCAGACAGTGGTCACCATTGGCAAAATGGTGAAGATTGTCAGTTTCCTGCCTCTCTGTCCAAGCCCCTTTCCCTCCGTGAAATTCATGCCACCTCGATACCTGGTTAGCGTTTCGTGCCCAGGTCTTTACCCACGAGGCATTTTTGTCCATACCCCTCATTGCAGATCAGGTGTTGTTAACTGATGATGTTACTCTTCTCACGGCCATTTGCATTTTAATAAGCAACTCCAAGTGAAAGAATTCAAGGAAAAGTGGAGTTATTCTCCAGTGGAATAATTTCAGGCAACACGACAGGGGTTGGAGAGAGAAATTTGGGGCTAGAAAGGGAGAGGTGATGTCTTCCTTTTCTGAAAAGAAGAAACCCAGAATGTGGGTGTTTTTCTGCTCAGTATAGTGTTCAGGCTGGCTTTGGCCAAGAAGCATGGGTTTGGAAATGGGCAAATCCAGACTCCAAAGAGAGAAGGAATTAACGAGGTCCGGGGACAAGAGGAGAATGAGTGAAGAAGGAACTCACCAGTCTATCAGCTGTGTTGTGCCAGACAGAGTGCTAACCACTTGCACGTGTTATCCCAATTAAGGAGAACAAGACAGGTTCCTTGTCAGGCAGGCTGCTGGGGGGATAGATGGTCACCTGTGCTGGCGGGGAGGGAAAGGTCAAGGAGGCTCTGGCAGCTGCAGTAGTGAATTCTTCTGGCTGTTTAACCTAATTGATTGATTGCAATTATACAGCCCCCCCCCAGCCCCACCATTGGGATAATTTATGCCAGTTGTATTTGGATCAGTAAATAAGTGAGAAAAGAGAAATATACAATGAACTTCATAAAGAGCTCTAATAGAATCTGCATGTTAAACAGACATTGAACTTTGTAGCAAGAACTGCTTCAAGCCTTTCAACATCCAAATGAATTCTAATTTCCACATCATGCCTTTCAGACCTCAGCATGGTTTCTGGTGGTTTCTCCCAGTTAATTTTAGCATCACACCAATGATTTTGCCTGTAAATGACTTGAAGTGGTATGTCTTGGTAATGTGGATGGTATATTATTTAGGGCTAATGCCAGGCTAGCTTAAAAAGGAGCTAATTTATTCATTCATTTAACAACTATATTTTGATCTTCACCCACGGGTCAGGTGCTGTTCTGCATAAAGTGACTTAGAGGTGACTAAGCCTATGCCCTGCAAAAGCCTAGAAGACTGATGTGAACGGGTAATTGGGATTCTGTGTAAGAGGTGTCTCCAGTGAGGAGTGCAAACAATGGAAGTGGTCCTAGGAAAGGGTTATTTTTTAACAGTTGAGGTGGGCCCTGGGATCTTCATGGTAGAGATTTTGATTTGGGGGAGAGGGGCTTGAGGTAGTGATTTGGGCCAAAAGACCAGTATTTCTGGTGTAGCAAATTGCAAATGGCATATGTCAGGAGTAGAGGGCAGGATAAGGGTGATAGGACTTCAGTTTGGAAGAGAAGGGGAAACTGAGGCATTGGGGTGGACTGCCATCCTGGGAGAGAGCTCTGGAGGAGCTTTCAGGAAAGGAATGTGGCAGGGACAGCGAGTCAGAACAGCTCTGCAAGTTGCCCACCATCTCAGCCTCTCCTCTGTGTTGGGAAACTCCTTTCATGTGCTTTGCTTGGAGGAGGTGCATTCAGGCTTTGTGAGTTTGAAGTTATTTTTGACTTAAAAACATCTTGCAGGACTCTACCAGTATGAAATCCAGTTCAGGACCTGTCTACAAGTTTATTGCTTTTTCCGGCTTGACGTGCTCCAGATTTGCCTTTCTCCTCCCAGACCACTTGTAACTCAAGATAAACTAAAAGGGGAGAGTCAAAATGGACAGGTACAGGAGGCATGATTTAAAATGAAAGAATATTACCCAAATGTGTATTTTCATTTTGAGAGAAGTGCCTGCCTTGATTTTTAAAACTTGGCTACTGACACACCTGCAGTATGTAGGAGAACTCTCTAGAAACTTGAAGAGAAGGCAAAGGTCAAGGTGAGAGGAATAGAGTGACAATGAACTTTTTGCAGGCATGCTGTTGAACTACAGTGTTCGAAATTACTAACGGTGATTTCAGAGAGACAGGGAGACTAATGTGCTTGTGCCCAGATCTTAAAAAAATACAGCAAACTTAAAATTATACATCAACTATGGTTTTAATAAATTCTCACTGGAAGAACAGTTCTGTGTGTTGATGTGTGTTCCGTATAGATGTGTCTTCAGTGAATTTTTGGTCTTTGTTTATGCATTAGAGCGGAAGAACTATGCTTTAGTCTTTGCAAGCAACATATTTTAAGAGCTCCACAAATCCACACAATAGTATTTCATAACTGATAGAGGTAGTTAAACCTCCTGGAAATGGATCTGAGTTTGATCTTCTTCCCCCCCCCCCCCCCATAATGATTAGATCTGGGACGGTGGCTAAGTTATTTAACTGTTAATGCTTTTGTTTTCTCACTTCTGAAATGGGGGTAAAAATGAAAATTATCTCATAGCTGTATTGAGAATCAGTGGGTTAATGCCTTGACATTTTTTAAAATCTTCACAATACGTTGAGGTTCTAGGTATCATTATTACCACCATTTTACAGATAACCAGGTCTTACAGAGCTGAAACAGCTCACTCGAGGTTAAGAAGGTAGGATAAGGTGAAATTTAGTTTAGCGGCACCAAACTGTCACTTACTGGCCCACATCTGTTCTCCTATCCCCTACCTGTTCTTGTACAGTAAGTTTTACTAGAACACGACCATACCTGTCCACTTATGCACTGTCTGTGACTGCATTTGTTAGTGGCAGAGTTGAGTAGGGCTGACGGAGACCATATGGCCCATCAAGTCTCCAATGTTTGCTGTGTGGCCCTTTACAGAAAGTTTGACTGTTGCATTAAACCTTAGTCTGTTTGACTTAGAGCCTAAGGCCCATACCACAAAAACACTTACTATGGTGCTTGGCATGTAGTAAGTACCCCCTGAACGAGTACTACTTTGTTCCTCATCTAACTTAAGGTACAACTGTTCATATCAAAGAACTCGTGTCTGCAAAATGGAAATAAAAAACCTACACCTTCCAGTAGGATAAGCCATTATGGCTATGGAAATACTGAATTCCTAAAGGAACACATCCTGAAATCAGTCTTATATCTGCCACTTATTACTAGGCTGTATATAATATAAATTCACAAAAGAATTTCCATCTTCATAGCAATCAAAGTACAGTACATCATTAAAGGGAATAATTGTGAACTTCAGTGAATATTCAGAATCTGGTAAATTAACCTGCAACAGAAAATTTCATATTCTTTGGAAATTTAAGAAAATCTTCCTCATGAAAAATATAGTGTGGAATTGCCACTTAATTTTTGAGCACATTATAATACTACATAAGTGGTGTGCTTACAGTAGGGAAAAAATGCAGTAGGATTAATCTCTTTTAATTAAAAGATTTAGAGTTTATAGGTTTTATAAATTTATAGATTGACAATACTTTTCCTGATAGTCTTCCCAAAAAGGAAAGAATGAGATTATGGTTTCAACTTGACCCTGCTCAGAGCTTTTATTTGAATGCATTGGTCTATTGATCCTGGGGGCTTGCTGTCCTCTGCTCAGTAAATGGCCTTGGGTTTGGACTTGGAGCTTAGGGAGCACAATGTGTGTCCCATCAACTTGTATTGGGGGGATAATCTGGGCATTTCCTTTGACTAACCCCAGTGCCATGGCTCTGGGTTGGTGAATGGGGGTGGGAGGAGGTTTCCTACATTCGTTCTATGTTCTCTTAGAATAGCTGTATATTATTTTCGAATAAAGCTGCAATACGTTTTCACTCTGGAACATTTGGAAAATTCAGATAAACATAGAGGAAAACAATGTCTTTTATAATGGTAACACCCATAGATAGCCACTGTTCACAACTTGGTGTTTATCATTATATAGAACTGTGTTGATAGGCATGTCCTGTTTGACAGATCTGTAGCTACATATATAGGCATTTCTTGTGGATTCATCCTGAAGGTGTCTTAGCTGGGAAATGTCTGGGGCCAAGTGTTGTAACTTGTATATAAGCAGCTTATTTAGGGGAAGCTGGAAGCTGTATGGTCACCTTCTATCTAGAAACCGTGTTTTGCAGAGAATTCCTTTCATGACATTTTTTTCCTTTTGCAGTATCTCCTTTCTCAAATGTTATCACTTTGTTTCTTGTGCTTAGAAAAAAATAAAAACAACAGGAAACAAGGGAACTCCAGCAAGAACCAGTGATATTAGTGACATTAGTGATTGAGATTTTCAACAGAAAAATCCCTCCCTACCCTCTGTCTTTTTTTTTTTTTAATCTAGTACTTCATTGTTTAGAAATAGTTTTGAAAGAGGATGATGCTAATGGTGAGAAGGGTGTGGTGAGTTATAGTAACAGCTTTCTAAGATCAGAACATGTACATGTATAAGAAGTAACTGCTGGATGATTAGGTGGAGTTTTATGGTCACTTTACACACTCACGTGCCACGTCTGCTGCATCCTCTTAAGGTTGCTTATAAAGCGAATTCTATTTACTGTGTTGAGCACTGAGATATTTTGATGTAGTTCTAAAGCAGAGAGAAGTCTGGGTCCTGGGAGGATTTGGGGTCAATGGCCAGCATGTAAAGAAAACATTGAGTGACTCCCTCCCCTCCCCCCCCCGTTGTCAAACTTGAGACCTCTGTGATTCACTTAGCAGTGTGAAGAGTCTTTGGAATTGACTGCTTGAGATTTATGTGATTAAACAGACCATCTCTGCATCTTTTTTAAAAACCTAATTGCCCTTCCCTCCCTTCCCCTCAGCCCAGTTATAAAGAATCTCTGCAATAAATACTAAATGCAGTAGTATTTATATATTAGATTATGTAGCAAGCCTCACTCTTTGCCTAGGTACCAATGAGGAGAGTCCGGTTTCTTGCACTAGCAGCTGTCCTCACTTGCATTTCAACCAACTTAAGTTTTCACAACAGCATTGTTTTTTTGACCATTGCACATCAGGGGTGTTCAGAGTGAATCAGAGCCAATTGCATACCTTGGCCTTGAACCCAGGAGGTACACGGTCTTCTTGATGATGCTCCTCTTCCATTCTTCAACTCCACTAACAAAACTGTTTCAGGAGTGAACTCGAGCGTCTGGCACAGTCGGGCATGGAGCTCCTGTCTTGTATGCTTTAGACACCGTCTGGATTTCCTGGTGAAGAAGACCTTTGCAGTAATTACGGGGAGGTCTTTGCTCACTTCCAGGGAAGGAACATGCTTTCTAGGGACTACCTAACTGCTTGATGACCTGAAAGGGGAAAATAGAAGCAACATCTCTGATTCTCATCCCTCTGGAGAAATTCATCAGGTGTCCTAAGTCTCGAATTAATAACAGTGACAGCAGTGACCTTCATGTCACCCTGTTTTTAAAAGGAGAGGTTTGGAGACCTATCCAGTGGGGAGGATAGTGGAGGGTAGGGGTATTTCTTGAGCTCTTGTAAAATTGATGATAAATAAATTCATCTGCTAGAAGGATTGTTTATCCTCTTGTGAATGCTGGTTTTAAGAGCTAGTAACAAATTTATGAGACTGGTAGGAATAAAGAAAGTTGATATATATATATATGTTGATATATATATATTTATATTGTTGATATTATATATAGTTGATATATATATATATTTTTTTAATTTTACTGTACTTGTGAAATGTCTTAGGGAAGGGAAGACTAGAAAACTAAAATTATGGGCCAGCGGATTTTAAGTAGAATACATTTTTACGAGAATCTAGTGGCAAATTTGGTTTACTTGTACCACATACACCTTTATTGGCTCTCTTCAGGGGAAGTTTGCCAGACAAAAGATTGTTGTGATATAGAGTGTCCTCGAAACTTGAGGCTCGGAGCTGTAGAGAGAGTAGAGAATGAATACAGCTGCATTTATTCTTCCATCCACAGGAAATACTCACTGATACTAAGGTCTTCCATTGTGAGGCAAAATTGATCCTTCTGGGGACAAGTTTTCACTCTTGACTGTGAAGTTGTGGTTGAGTTTTACCATTTCTGCTTCTGTGTTGGCTGGTTTTTTATATGCAGTGAGATAGAGGAGGCTGAATTCAGAGAAGTAACCTATTCCAACAATGGTGTTCTCTTTTCTCTAAACATCATTGTAATTGACTCCCCACATCCATGTTTGAAGTAAGTACGTTATATACTCATTTGGCACTCAAGAAAATGAAGACTCAGAGGTTAGGTGGGTTGTTCAACGTACACAGCTAATGTTTAATCTGATGACTATTTATGGCAGCCCAATTCACGTCATTGTGGCCCAGCAGTTCCTTCACTTTCAGTTGGATGATGTGGCCCGTTGGAGCAGGATACTTGTCCACAAAAAAATCTACTTTCTGTTCAAGGGTAGTCTACTGAAATCTGGTTCCATAAAAGAACAAGACCCTGAGGAATTTAAAGCCTTACCTATAGAAGAGGATGAGTTTGTTGTATTTGAATGTTAGCTATTGAATGTCCTTGGTATGCACAGCTGTACGTTCTCCAGTATGGGGGCAACTAGGTCTGCCCTTCGGAAATTTCACTGGTCCTTACACTGCAGTTATCACACAAAAGTGGATGAATCCCAAGTTTTTAATCTTCAGTACTACCTCTTTGCCAACTTGAGTTTTAGATTTCCAAACTACTCGAGGTTTCTCCTTGTGATTTGCTTGACATCAACTTAAGCATGTAATGACCAAAAAATTCGCAAGCACTTCTATGGACATAGCCAATTAATCCTTCCAGCAACCCAATGAACTGTGTTTTATCTCTCTTTTCTGTGGGGGGAAAAAAGAACCTAACATCAAACAAAACCCCTTGAGTCCTAGAGGTTAAGTGATGTGAATACTCTCACACAGCTGCCATGTAGCATGGCCCACCTGCAGAGTGTGACCTCTCTCCCCTCCCAGTCTGGGGTTCCCTCCGGGACCATGCAGCTGTGCCCCCAAACAGAGCTCTGCATCTTCCTTGGAATGGTCCTCTCCTACCCTGCCCTTCTTTTGCTTTATCTTCATTTTTGTAGTCATTCAGGCTCACTCCTGGACTCCTCTTTCATTCTGCCTCTTCTGTCTCCAATAGCCTGTTAGTAGCATGATTTCCTGTGGAAAAAAACTTATCTTTTGTTCCCATCCCCTTGACCTAAATTATTATTTCATGCCTAGCTTGTTGCAGTCTCCTGTTAAGTCTTCTTTTCTCTTATCTCCTTCAATTGAAGTTAAATGCTGGAGTCCTGCTGTACACAAAGTACCATTCAAGGGAATACAAAAATACCTTTTTTGGGCCACCCTAAAGTTGCTAGATTAAAATCCTGTTTCTAACATAGTTCCTTGCTTAAAGTCCTCAATGGTTCAATCTTATTGTATGGGGTCTTTCTTAGCTTAGTATTCAAGATCCACCAGTCTTGATCTAGTTTGGCCTCCGCCTCCCCAATGAAAATATCTCTCAATGGCAGCTCTCTCTGCTCCTATCTATGAATGGTATCCGTGTAATCTTGCTAGGTGCAACACACATAACACACAGACACACTGACTTTGTGCTTTAGCTTTATCCACAGTGGTTTCTCTCTTCTCTTAATTCAACATATTTATTGGGTACCTTCTATAACCAGGAACTATTGTGTGGGACATATAGTGAACGAAGACTGGAATCTCTGCCCTGAAAGTTATAGGGCATTAGAGACTAATAGTAAACAGCAAAAGTTACAAACCAAGCACATCATACTGTCTATTCAGTGGTGGTAAGTGCTGTGGAACAAAAATCGAGAAGGTTAAGAAGGCATTAGGAGTACTGGGTGAGGATGGGTCAGTTATGGTTTTAAGGAGGTGCAACCCCATTTAAAAAGATGATACTTGAGTAGAGACTCCTAGGAACTGAGGGAGTTAGGCCTCCAGATAGCCCTGGGGAAAAAATACTCCAGGCAGAGTGAGCACCTGCCATAAAGGCGCGGAAGTTGAAGAGCTTTCATTGCTTTCAAAGAATGCGGGGAGGCTGGTGCAGTGGGTTAGAAAGAGCAAGGACTGCAGCTGGCGGCAGGTCAGGGAGGGAATGGGAGGCCAGCACACAGGACTCTGGCAGGCCAGGTAAAGCCTTTGGCCTTTACTCCACCTGAAATGGCTTCTTGGGAGGGTTTTTGTCTTGAAGAATAATGGGATCTGGCTGCTAGCTGAGTCCATGCTTCAGGGACCCATGGTGGAAGCAGGGACACTAGTTCAGAAACTATTATGGTCATCAAAGTGGTTTATGTGCAAGGTGTGGAAGTAGAGGTGGTGAGAAGAATTTGGATTCTGACATATTCTGAAGGAAGAGCCAGCAGGATTTCCTGATGGAGTGGTTTGAGAGGGGATATAAAGAGAGAAGAAAGTCAATATTGAATCCGAGATTCAATTCTAATGCATCATTTACTCTGTATCAGGCATGCAGTAGCATTCAATTGTATATATGCAAATAAATACCTCTTAGGAACTCTTAAATTGAAAGAGGAGGCAGGTTATAAACTTACAAGTGAGAGGACAAAAGACTACATGTCTGTCTATGGATGGATATCTTAATAAGATTGCAAGTTCCTTTATGGTATCGATTCATTTATCAATCCACAAAACTTTCTAAGGTACTTATTAAAGGCCAGTGGTCATCTTACCTTATTAGTAGGTGGAATTAGGGGCAGCTTCAGTACAGTGGACAAGAACACAGCCTCTAATTGAGACTGAGGGATTCAAACCCTACCTGACTGATTTGTTTGCTGGGTGATCTTGAACAAGTTACGAAACTTCTCTGTTACCTATTTTTTCTGATCTGTAAATTGGTAGTAATCTCTCTCCTAGGGTTTACTATGGGAGTAAATGAATGAATACATGTAGAATACTTAAAACAATGCCTGGTACATACTAAGGGTTCAGATAGTGTTCATCATTCCTAAGTAAATGTTGAGGAAAAATGAGTTAAAAGAGGATTAATATTTGGAGTGACTTTCGTTCCTTAAACCCCATGGTCAAAACCTGCCAGGTTACATGGATAATAAATGTGAATTATAAGGTCTCCTAGTAAGCCCTGCTTTCTAGCTGATGGTTAAAAATAACAGGAGAGAATTGCATTATGATCAGTCTGATACCTGCCTCTCTTTAGAGATGGACATGGAGGCTGGTCAGCATCCCCTATGGGTACATTTGATTGACAGACTGGCAAAGAGTATTTAAATACCTAACACATAAAAAAAAAAAATCAATGTTTTCTTATTATTTTGTAGCTTAAAATGTTGAATGTGTATTGAAATGAGAAAAATAATTTTCAGGATAGATATGACTTTCCTAGTACATAAAAGCAAGGAGATCACATCAAGAAGGGAATATTATTTTTTTGCCCCAATACAGGAAATTACTATTTTTCCCTCCATGTTTATATTTTGATACATAATATCTCCTTTTCTTTCTTTTCTTTTCTTTTTTTTTTTATTTCTCAGGTGGCAGTCTTCTTTTCATTCCTCTTATTATCAGCAACTAATTGGGCCTCCAAATCCAGGAAGTAGCAGTGTTGCTGCTGTGGATGCTATGGACGCCTTTAGTGTCAGAGGTGGTTTGAAGAGCTGCTTAATTCTGCTTTTCGTTGTGCCTGATACTTCAGCGAGGCCCTCGGGTTCTGTTTGAGCTTGGTATTGCTGATCCCATTCTATACATTCTAGATGGCAATGTAGACAGTGGCTGTCAATGAGTAACAGGTAAATATTGAACAGGGAAGCCCTTTTGATTAACTTTGTGGATCATTATTTGAAAGTAGCTTGCCGTCCGAACAGCTCCATCACTCATGATCACAGCACATGGCACGGGGGGCAGAGCATCAGGCTGTTGGTTGAAAAGCTGAGGTTGCATTCTTGCTTCTGTACCTGGTCCTGCATTCGTGCAGTGCTGGACTGGTTACAACTATCCAGTAAGCTAAATGGTGATGATTTAGCACGATGGGAATGCAGAATATTTAGGATGATAAAGCACAAAGAATGGTCCAGACAGACTTCCCACTCTGGGTACGAATATGTTAAAGCATATTTATAATTTTTTGAACTTAACTTGAATTTTTAAAATTTTTTATACAGATCCAGAAATTGTTTAATAGGGAATTTAGACAAAGACTGAATGTGAATTTTTGATCCTACTAGTTTGTGCCAAAAAGATGTAATTTCAGCATTGATCTACTTCTTGAAGTTTAATTTATACCACCTAATGGGAAAAACTGTCCTTGGTTAAGAGGTTCTGACCCAGCTGTTGAACCTCATGGTACATTAATGGTTTATCACCATTTCAACCAATACCATTATAATTATTAGTATTTTGAGCTCCTATCAAAGAGTATTCATGGCACTTGGTAAGAAGACCTAGATAAGACTGAATAAAAATAGATAGCCACCTGGTCTCAAACATTTCTAGGTCAACATTAACATGGTCATTAAAAGATAGACTATAGTGGGTTCGTTCATACGTCTTCAGGAGAGACCTAATTCAGTGGTCAAAGAGGCCATTCTAAACCACTTACATACAGTTACCATTTTCTAGTAAATCTTTCTGTTGAGTCTTTAATCATGTCCAGCTATAGAAATATTCAGAAAACTAAGTGCTGTAATTAAGATTAAAATCACCAATAGCAGCAATGCAAACCTATCTCCTTCTTACCCTTACTCCAGAGCAATAGTAAAAAAAGGTAGACATTTTATGACATTTTAAATGTATAATCCAGCCTTTTAAACTTGCTTCATTACATGGATTAATGCCACTGTTACTTGCTGTTGAACCTGTATGAACCAAAAAAAGTGACAAAATCTATATAAACTAAAAGATAATTTTATTCTGAAAACCATTTGAATACAGAGTATAATATAAGGTAGTTATGCTAACTGGAACTGTAAACTACAGGATCCTATCCCCTTTCTGGGGAAGGGGTTCTATGTTGGTATCACTTCTAAAAATGTGTTTCAATTCTGCTTTTAAATCATGGAAAATATTAATATTCTTGCTTTAACTGTAATGTTCTAGACTAGTTGATGGGAACCCCTCTCCTCCTACCTCTCAACCTCTGGCCCAAAGAGGGAAAGAACTTAAAATTTCATTGAGAAAATAACCTCAACTAGGCAAGTACTACTTGAAAAGTAATGTGCTAGAAATCATGTATTATATTTTTTTAAACAATTCTTTTCTTTTTTTTAAGATTTTATTTATTTATTTGACAGAGACACAGCCAGAGAGGGAACACAAGCAGGGTGAGTGGGAGAGGGGGAAGCAGGCTTCCCACTGAGCAGGGAGCCTGATGCGGGGCTCAATCCCAGGACCCTGGGATCGTGACCTGAGCTGAAGGCAGATGCTTAACCGACTGAGCCACCCAGGCACCCTATCATTTATTATATTTAGAAATCTAAATAAACCTATCATGTACATGCTAAGTACCCAATAAATTAAAAACCTAACTTAACAAATGTGAAATTTCTTTGCAATAGAAATACACTGAATGCTTACGTTGTTTCAAGAGTGGTAACGGGCCACTGTTTTGATCTTTCTTCAGGGGAGCCAGGATCTAATTTGGATTTGGTTCCAAGTGAACATGTATTAGATGGTCCCATCCTAACCCACACCACAAAACTAGAAAATAATTTGATAGAAATCTTTGTTTAGAACTGAAATAGTGGGGGATGCTATGGGTCAAGGTAGAATTGGCAGGGCCATGTGGAAATGTGTATGTATAGCATGGTTATCTAGCAGAGCCAGTATTTTAGGCCTTTGATTGCTTAGGCAGTGAATTCAACATTTAGTCTTTCTCTGGGGCAGGAAACTTGGCACACAGGACTCTCTTGTGTAGACTTGTGCCCCATGCTATGATTGATATTTTGGTTCTAAGAAAATATATAAAAAGAAACAAATATATACATAGAATAAAAGTACATGTCTTTCAATACTAAAAATTTCCTAATTTGTACAACTCAAAAAGCATTTTATGTTTATACCCCAATAGGAGATAGAATGAATTAGATGAGGTTTACGTAAGTGATGGTGACATCTTTACTGGCTTTTAATATTCCTTTTTAGTAATTAGACAAGTTGGTAATGTTTGGGGAAAACGGAATATATTGGGCTAGGATGTGATGGCTTTCAAAGTTACTTGGGTCCATCCAAGAACAAATACTTCCTTTTTGTGGGAAACTGTAGACGTTCCTTAATCTCAAGGAAGTTTCAGGCCAGCAGGGAAACTAAGATAATAATTGACTGATTTGATAAATAATTACTGAGTACCTACGAAGTGACAGGCATTGTTCTAGGCCCTAGAGATTCCGTGGTAAACAGGACATCAAAAGTTGTTACAGCATGGAGTTTATATTCATTTGTGGAGGGAAGACTATGCAGATGCATATATCATATTAAAAAGGTATTGCTCTATAGTATGAAAGAAATTAAATCAGGGCAAGGAGATGGACCATGATTAAGTGCTTTCATTGCCAGAGAGGACATGTTAAGTAAGTGTGTCTGTTCTCTGCAAGTACAGACAAGCAAGTCCATTTATGGCTGTAGAGAATTGGGGAACTCTTGTAGGGGAAGATGGAACTTAAGCTGGCCTTTGATGGATGGGAATGGCCATGTTTGTATACGACAGAGGATGGAAATAAGAGTTTCTATTAAGGGTGGACTAGAAATAAGGGGTAAGATTGATGGGGCCTTGAGAGTTTTGGATTTGATATTTTATATGGTTTCAGCATATTGAAGAATACTGGAGTATGTGGGATGTTTCTACCTCTGTGCATGGAGTAGATAAGAAACAGAGGCCATCTGACAGGCTTCTAGGATAATTAAGAAATGAGAAGACTATATAAATTTTCTATTTGCACAGGCTTGACTCTTTCAAGGTTTATTTAAGAGCTGTTATGGGAACAAGGGGTTGGGTGGAGGGACCATGTGATGTCCTGACTCAAAAGTGTTCAGCAGACCGGAGAGTTTGAGAGTCGCTGTTGGAGGTCCAGCATACTGGCTGTGGTTTACATGATGACCTACATTCTTCAGCAGGATTCAGTCAGGAAATACTTTTTAAAATTGTATATATCGATAATGCACCCAGAAGAACTCATGAGATAACAAACACTTGGGGGCATGAATAGATAAACAAAAATAGTTCCATAGATGGATTAATTATTTTAAGAAATGGCCTCCATTTAATTTGTATTTTGCTATATAAGAAGCAAATATATGATAACATTATAACATAGGGGTGGGTAAGATAAACTAGGGATCAGCAAATAATGACCGTGAGCCCTGTTTGTTATTGGTGAGTCAAGGAGCCAATCAAACATGTCACATGTGCATGTTGCAGGGGCGGTGCAGGAATGACACATTGTTTCTTGAACCTCAGTCACTGCCTGAGAACTGCTGCGTATATGTGTTTGCTAATGGGACAGCTGACTTGCGGGATTAGTAGTCTTGTTTTGACTGCCACCATTGTGAGGGGAGGTTTGCCAGACATTTTTCTGATCTGGCATGGACTTCGGAATTCACACTCTTCATGCTTCCTACCTCCATCTAGGTAAACAATTCGAGAAAAAGGGGAAACAAATTCCCATTTCAATCGTAATTTCCTTAGAATTTACTAATGTATTTTTTGCCTCAATAGATAGGCCCCCATTGAGAGATGTTCCATTGTACAAGACAAGGGTTTTCACCTTTTAAATCGTAAGACTACATTAATTATTGGAATGCTAGAATTTCAGAGCTCACTCCATTTCTATAGGAATTCTGACCTTAGTTCTTGAGCACTGGTTTTGGTAGGAATTCTGACTTACCTATTTTAAGATTTTGTGCACTTACTGCTGCAGATGATAGCTTATTCCTAGAACTACCTGGACTACCAGGATCTTCTGCATCTTCAGATGACTTTAAAGAACATGAGCATGAGTATCCTGGAAGGGAAGCTGACTCTATCACTAGCAACATGTTAGGCAGCTTAGCTCGCATCCTTTTAAGACCTTTTAATTCCTTTGTTTGGAAGTCCTGTTTTCTTTTTAGTTTCATAGATATGGTTATATCATTAAAGGTCTTCATGACCTTCGTTTCAAAGCTGTGTCTTAGACTTGCTGTCTTCTCTGTCTCTGGACCTTAGCTCGTGAAGCTGACCTCACCCAGTATAGCCAGTGCTCCGTTTTTCTGGTTGAACTGGCCACAGTCTCTTGGTCCACCTGCCTGTCTCTGTCGGGGGGGCCAGGACACGTTTTAGACCAGCTTCTGTTTTTCAACAGAAGCGGAACTGCATCTTTAAGGCTAAATACTGGCCACTGAGCTGGCAGAAAGGGGGAATTACTATAAGTTGATTTAACTTCTTCAAAATATTTGTTTAGGGAGGCAATGATTTAATGAATGTTAATAAGTTTACAATTCAGCAAATCTTTAATAAACTGTACTTGCAGAGTCCATAAGAATCTGTATTTTGTTTAACTTCTAACATTTTAAGATTTAGTTTTTTATTTGGTTAATTGGTAGAATTGGATTGAGTTATGTTACACTCAGGTTTTCAGTCATTCGCAATTCTGTGTGTCTATTTGTTTCTGTAATAATAATTGGTCTGCAAAATCCTCAGCCAATGAAACAAGCACTTTGTTGGTAAGTAGTAAGCATTTTTTCGTTTTTCTGGAATAATTCCTCAATAGACCTAAATATCATTAATTGAAAACAAAAATCCCTGACCTTGTCTAGCACTACCTCTCCCTCAGTCCTCCCCAAAAACCTAAAAACAAGCGTCTTTGTCTTTTATCAGGTAAATTCTAATGAGTAGAGAGGTTGATAAGCAGAACTGAGACCTCACATCCCAAGAAAAGAAGTACAGATTTATAGGGTCTCAGGGAGTATTGCATAGGAAATCTGCATTAGAAAGTAGAGAGCCTCTGTGCTAAAAAGCTACTTGGAGCCCTTGAGCTGGGGAATTTTGTTTTCCCATAGGTGGTGTGTTACCGATTACATAAAGAAGAGTACAGACTTCGTGTTGGTTGATAAATGGAGATTGGAATCATTTATTAGGTTATTTTATGGTATTTGTTAACAATATTTACCTCCTAAATTGATTCAGCATAATCCTTACTGCAGCTTTCCTTCATTTCTGGAAGACATATAGATAATGTGGTACTTTCATAAAGCCTTACATGGCACTGAAAAACTGATTTTTTTCCTTAGCTCAACAGAGCAGCAAGATTATATTAACATAGACTTTGGAACATTTGAGTTCCCATAGGGTACAGAGTGTGGCTGATATGACACGACTTGCCTTCAACAGTTGTTTTAACAAGATATCCTCCATATACAATATACTGAGCTGAAAGGCATAACTGAGTAATGTTAGCAAGAAACACTGTTGGCAAAATTCTTGACTTTCATCTTTATCTGATTAATCCAAAGCAATGTTACTTATAAAAAAGTATTTTCAACTGAATATATATGACAGATACTTATTTTTTAAATGTCTAGAACTTTACAAGAACCGTTTTTGGTGTGTGCGTGTGCGTGTGTGTTTTCCCCTACGAAAAGTTTTTTCTACATTCACTTTTTTCAAAATACAACAAAATAAATCCAAGACTTTGGATATCTGTTATAAAGAGGCTTGATGCTGTTCATTCATGAAATAGCCATTTATGGGCGCCTACTAGGTGTCAGGTACTAGAGATACAACAGTGGATGAAGCCGGCAAGGGTGTGAGCTCTTGCAGTAGTTAAATGCATGTAGACAACAAGCAGATGGGCCAATTACAGAATATATAAGGGGATAAGTGCTATAGAGATGATAATAAATGGAACATGGGTTCAGGAGTCCCGGAGATGGGGGTGGGGTTTTGGATTTTAAATGGGGTGGCCAGAGAAAGGCCTCACTGTGAAGGTGACAGATGAACAAAATTTGGAAAGAGATGCTGGTGCAAGCCATGTGTATATGGTTGATTCACCATTTGGAAATGTGTTAGTCCTGGTCAGCTGACTGTATTGCGGATGCTTGCTTTCTCCAGGGATGCTCATATGGCCTCTATTTAAATGTTCTCTCTGATGCCTTACACTCTATTTTATTTTGTTCTACTTTTTAAGAGAAAAAAATGTATTTCACAGAGCATTGAGCTCATTGGATAAAAGGTGCTGTGATTTTTTTTTTTTTTTAAAGAAAGCATAAACCAGGCTTCCGTAAATATCCCAAATTGCACCTTATCAAATTGTTTTTTGTAAATGTTTAAAAGTGTAAAAGAAAGCTTTTCCACTCTAAAAATGGTATTTTTACTAATTTACTAATTAACACTTTCTTCTGCTTAGCACTTTCAAGACCTGATTTAATTACAGTTTCTAGTACTTAAATAGTGTTCTAAAGTGAGCCAGTGTTGGTTTGCTCAAAAACATTGCAGTGAGTTTTTTGTCCCTTTGACTTCTGTTTATATGAAATATATCAATTATTTTCACTGCCAGAATCCTCATTGAAAATACGTGTAGTTGTGTTAAATGGATGATGGAACTATGACTTATCGGGAAATAGTAGATGTACATTTGCTTCGCCATCCCAAGCATAGAGCTAATTGAGCACTTTTTCCTTAGTAATGTGCACGTAGTTCTGATTTGGCTCTGGGCTTAGAAATAAAATGAAAAGAAAAAGTTTTGTTTATTCTGAGTTTGGAGACTGCATTCGAATTGGTTCCCAAAATATTGAGATGATTTCTCTTCTGGAGAATTGCCTGCCTTGCTATCTATGGTAATTGTTAATCAATTTAGAGTCATTTGGTAAAGTGCACACTAGTGTCCTACCAAAAAATAAAACCATGCGAATGATTTCCAAACACAAGAGAAAATCGGATAAAGAGCAGAATAGTTAGATTTTTATCAGAAGTTTTCTCTTTGAATGAATCAACCTTACAGTAACACAATGGACATAATAATATTAAGTCTATATTTAATGTGGGGTAGAAGAAATTCTTGTCGAGTGGA
Source organism: Mirounga leonina (assembly GCF_011800145.1). Taxonomy (NCBI): domain Eukaryota; kingdom Metazoa; phylum Chordata; class Mammalia; order Carnivora; family Phocidae; genus Mirounga; species Mirounga leonina. Next base: position 2,730,641 of record NW_023270827.1, on the reverse strand, counting down.
CTCTTATTTCCCAGCATTGTTTCCTTCCTGGTAGAAGTTACACAGGAATAGGAAGAAGAATTTCTTGTTGACACAAATGTGCCGTGTCCTATTTCTTAGGTTTCTTAAGTCTGTAAAATTTGGGGAAATTAAATTATTTTAGAGTAAGGATCTCTTAGAGTTAAATAGATTTAATATAAGAAAATAATTGGGAATTACCTAAACCAATATTGCTAATGAACTGTAGGAGACCTCTGGAATTACCTTCCCAAACATAAATGTATAACTGCTATTTTCCTGCTAATATCTGCCTTCTCTGTGGCTTTCAAGCCCCAATTTGCCTGTGCTAGTAATTATACGTGCACATTCAGACACATAGTACTTGGAGACCATTTAGATTGCTTTCTTCATCCACTGTGGGGTTATTTACAGTACTCTTCTTCACTGAAGGGAGAAATAGCTATTTATACAGAAAATACTTTCCACCGATTACCATGTTTTTCTCCCTCCAAATAGAACTGTCTCGCTTATGTATACCTGATGTGTACATGAATTTTCAAGGTTTGCTACCTGGAATCCTCAAACTGTGATTTTTCTTGCGCTGAATTCTTCCTGTGTGCAGAGTACTGTGGGGCAATAAAGACTTACAAAGTTTTAAAAATATGTTTCTCCTCTACCAGAAAGCTAATTACAGTGTCTCTGGGGAGACAAGGCATGGGATCAGTGTTTTGGTCTGGCACAGCGTTCAGTCTGATGTTTTCTTAGATGAATAAAGAAAGAGATATATTGGTAACTATATATGGTTGAGAAACAAGTAGTAGCAATTAGGAGAATAGGCAGGCAATTAAGTGCCACAGTGAGCCTTACCACCAATCAGAAGAGTAATGTTCAGAGGAGGGTGAAAACTGGGCAAGTTGGAGAAAGTCTTGATGGGGGGGAAAAAAAAGAAACTTGAGTTCACCTCAGAGGCTTTGGGGGTTGCAGTAACAGTTGAGGTGAGAGAGCTTCATGGACAAAAACCTTGAGGCAAAACTGGGCATAGCCTGGTTGCAATCTAAGTGGACAGAAGGAAGCAATAGAAGGCGATTGCCCAAGAATTGAGTGACATCACGGGAGAAGCTCCTAAGATCTGAAAGGCCAGAGAGGAAGTAGAGAACCCATCAGGAGGTTGTAGAAATTTTGAAAAGCTTGCTTTTCCTGGTTCCACTTTACTGTGGTTCTTTGCTAAGAACCATTTAACAAAGGAAGGGTTTTCCTCTCTACCTGCTTTTGCTCTTTGAATACTCTTTCCCTGTGTTTTTCACAGGCCTGTAATAGGTGTTACTTGAAAAATGGGTGGTCGTTTGGTAAACACTGACTTAAAAGTAGCAGCTTTCTTTATCACTAATGTACATAGCTAATGAGCTGATGCCCAGTGTGGCATTATTGGAGGGGGAACCGTGCCATGTAAAATTTCCCCCAATACGTTTGTCCGTAGATGGGTAGATGGCTTTTGTCTTACAGCATTGCCGTCAACGGGATTAGTGTTCCTTGGAACATGCTCCTCAAGTGGAGGAGAAATCACTGCTATCATTTTAGAACTTGTAAAATAAAAACACAGAGCAGTCAACATAGACCTACAGGATTTGAAATATCCACCCAGTTTGAGAGGAAAAGAGGCCAACTTTTTTCCAGCTTATTCTCAAGTATTGAAGTGCGTGTGAGTCGATCTGCTGCCAAATAGAAGCTGTTCCGACTCTAATTTTAACCTGCTACCTTGCATGGCTGTAGGAGTGGTTCCCACATACTGCAAAGAGATTATTTTGTATATATAGAGACTTTTCCTACCTTATCAAGTGGGAGGGAATCATTATTAAGCCCCCCCATTCTTGGAGCCCATTTGCATGGCTTCTGTATGCTGAAGATGACCTCCCCAAACTTTCAGATTCCCTGGTTAATCCTTCCGCCGCCATAGTTTAAATCCTCCAGAGGATGGAGGATTGCTGCTGTCCAACATTAATGGAGTTTCTGAGGCAGCCTGTCTCACTGTCCCCTTTATGCACCAGCACTGGACAGCTCTGAGCTGGTTTCACAGCCAAGGGGAGCCACCTCTTTGCAGCTCTGGGTGTCCATGAATCCGTTTGTATTGAACCACTTTGTAGGACAATCCTTCGGGTATACTTGTATATTTTGGTGCTAGCGAAGTGGAAAGCTCTGGAGGGCAAACTTATATTGTTACCTTAGGCTGATTTATAGGACTTTTTCCTGGAAGGCCGAACTTGCAGTGATTTCTCTTTAAAAATTTATTAAAAGATCTATTGTCCCCAATGAGTGGTCATGCCAGTGAGAAATAAGCACTGTTAAGCATCCATGGAAAGGAGAATTGTGTTATAAATACAGAAGACAGTGTTGACTGACTGGTTTGTGGGTGGCTCAAGAGAATCCAGGTGAGCCCAGGGAGAACTGGGACATAATCCTGATTGAATAAAAATGCTCAGTTATGTTGTATTGTGGGAAATAATCATGTTGATGAGAAAATCATGTTCTGATGGAAAACTAATGGAAGACCGAGTTTATAACTGACTTAGAGAATGGGTGACCTCGCAGGGGTGAAGGCCCATGGGGCTGGAGTGGGTTTTAAGAAAGGAAGAGCTGCTGTGATGCTAGAAGGCCAGTTAGACTTTTTTTTTTTTTTTTTTGAAAACTTAGGTTTTTCGGAAGCCTCTGAAAAAATGACTTAAAAAAAAAAAACTGCAGGGGCGCCTGGGTGGCTCAGTCGTTAAGCGTCTGCCTTCAGCTCAGGTCGTGATCCCAGGGTCCTGGAATCGAGTCCCACATCGGGCTCCCTGCTCGGCAGGAAGCCTGCTTCTCCCTCTCCCACTCCCCCTGCTTGTGTTCCTGCTCTCGCTATCTCTCTCTCTGTCAAATAAATAAATAAAATCTTTAAAAAAAAAAAAACCGAAAAAAACAAACTGCAGATCCTGTCTAGTTTTATTATATTTTTATTTCACTATAGTGTATTCTGCCACTTGTGTTTCATTCTGTTGATTTGATGTTTCTCTTGTAAATTTGATGTGGAATTTAAAAGACTTGAAAGTAAGTTGTGTTTGTCAAAATTTCAGCACTTAGCACTAGACTTGAGACAAATGCTTGCAGAAGAGAGGACTTCTTGGGATAAGCAGTGTAAAGCAGTGGTTCGAAAGATCAGCTTTGGGGCTGAAGCGGGTTTAAAGTCTCAGCTCTGCCCTTCATTGCCTTTCTGACTTGGGGCTTGTTGCTGAGCTTTTCTCAGCCTGTGTTCTCCTTGGTATAAACCCAAGTAACAATTTTTACCTTAGAGTGTTTTGAGGTTTAAATGCCCTGGTGGATGCAAGTGTTGAAACACTTAGCACAGTAAATGGCATTTAGTACTGTGAATAATAACAGCCTGCAATTTACAAAGTAACTTGGCCTTCACTTCTCTATAGCAGAAAGAAAGATGAATTCTTTATGCAGTTATCAGGATGGAGGTAATAAAATGTGGCCTTTAGAATTATGTGCCCACATCAGTGAAGATCCAAATGGACCTTACAAGAAGTGGTGGCTATTTTGGCAGCTAAGGAAGTCTCAACCCAGTTAAGGAGAGAGTTGTATTCTTGAACTGTGAGGACAATAGGAATCTGCAGTTCCTAATTCTCCGCCTCTCCCCACGAGGCTTAATAGGCCATAAATTTACTACCCTATAGAAATATTGCCTCGGAAGGAGCGGATAATGGAGCTCTCTTTTACTTCTGAAGGAAATAGTACAGGAAGAAGGAGGTGTACATGGTAATTTAAACAATGTCTGTTCTATATTTTCCTTCAAAATCATAACATTTTTTTTTGTCTAGTAGTCATCCTCTCGAGAGAAGATTGCCACATCTGGGATATAGGAACCTCACAGAGATCTGACGGATCTTGAGTTTTACTCTATAGTCACTGCATTTCTGAGCACAGAATCCCAGTGGGCTCCTCAATGTGAAGAGACACTGTGGGACCCCAGGGATTCTGTCTCCTCTCTCTACATGTAACAGTTGAGCAAGGAATTCATACTCTCCTAGAAAACCACTGAAAGTTCTTAAGGACTGAGGTTAATGCTCTCATTCCCTTGAGGTGATATAGTCACATCAGCAAAAACAAAAAAATTGTATTCATTTCCCATGTATTCATTTCCAAATACATTGGAAAATGACCTATATTGAATTGACTTTAACCAGTTTTAATGCCATCAATGCCACCATCAGCTTTAAGTACTATCACTAATGTTAGGCGAATTCATACCTGACTATACCTGAGACAACCTTAGAATTTTCTCTACCTTCTACATTTGGATTTGTATTAAGTACAGATTGGGGGACCAAGTGTGTAAATTTCCTGGTTTAATAAGAATTTCCCTGAGGTCCATACAAAAGACGGCATGCATATGAGTAGGGGTACCATTTTCCCGCAGTAGTTAAACAGTTAATCTAAAACGAGAAGACCTCAGTCTAGGAATGGGTTATATAATTTTGAGTTAAGAAGTTAGGATTTGGAATCCTAAAAGAATGTGTTTTGTTTTTTTTTTTTTTAAAGTGTTTATATGTGCAGGGTAGGCTAGCCTGTAAGAAAATTATAGTAAGAAAAAATTCTTGATACTCCCTACTCTTAATCCTTTGGCAAGGAAGTTCTGAGATCCTCTGTGTCCATGAAATATGCAGGAAGAGAGGTAGGCAAAAAAGGGAGGAGGCCCTGGAGTGTAGACAAAGAATAGCCAGTCTTACGGAAGTGTATGGTGGAAATGAGGAAGGGTATCAAATACTAATGGAAACCATCTGTTCTCACGTAAGATTGTATCTAATGAGCAGATAATACTGGAGAGCCTAGTGTTGATTTCTTGGGAAAATCCCTATCAGTACAGTGATGAGAAAGCACAGCAGTGATCTTGGATGGTGATGGCTTTGGCATAAGATGAGAAAAATACTTGACACCAGGATGTTTTAGTAGTGAAGCTACTCATCCAGAAGTGTCTTGTAGTTACTCTTTATTTGGTTTTCCTATAACTTAACATTTGAAAAGTGCAAAGTACACGAATATGAAAATATTCATTTGCTGTGTTTTCTCTTACCTGCTTCTTTGGTACCAAGTCCTATGAGATTTGTCTATTTCAAGATAATTTGTGTATTCTAATTCTCAGTAATGAGGAAGGAGGGTGAGAAAACATCATTTGAAAGTGAAATCCTATACAGACAAGGGTGCTTCTGGTTATTAAAATTATTTGTTTGCATATAGTCCACTTAATCTGTTAGTTTTAAGAAGAAATATCTAAAATGTAATGCCCTGGAAGAGGCTATGAAGAGAAAAAGGAGTAATTCTTTAATAATTTGCTAATGCTATAAAGCCTCCTCACCCACAACAGTATGCTAGTCTCAGCCAGAACAGAAGGATTCATTGGTCATCTTAGGAAACTCACTGGAATTCTTGATCCCCTCCCCCCCCACTTACATGGGAAAATCTATTCTCCTTTCCCATGGAATGATTCATCCATAGTGGCCCCAGTGGGCTAGTCGTGTGATTAAACCAAAAGGTTTGCAGATCTTTAATGCACGTGCCGTCCCTTTTTTTTTTCTAGCAGATTTATGCCATAGAAATCAAACTATTAAAATAGTAAGTATGCAATTTTTCTTGTGAAAAGACATTTTATGTTGATATTGTTTCATTTTTTAATATAGTAAGATACAACAGCCAACACTGGTGTATGAACAGACATTTTGAACTGAATTCATTATCTTTTATTTTAGATTTATGCTGAAGTATTATTACTACTGAAAGTATTATAGTTACTTTCATATGAGTTAAAACTCAGCTGTAACAATTCATTGACTAAATATTATGATGGTAGTCAACTTTCAGTTGGAAGTGTTAATTATTCACCTCATAATGCACTCATAAAAAAGATTTACCAACAGTCTCCTAGGAGTAGAAGGCATATTGTCTCTTGGCATATTTTACAAACAAGCTTTTTCTACGCTCCCAGTGCAAGGTTATTACACTTTCTCTTCTGTGACACTCAAAGGCTGTAGATAATCACACAGGATTGGATTTGTCATATGTTAAAAAATGATGTATATTTCTCTTTGACTTAATGGTCATTGGAGGCTTCACTTAATTGGCTTTATGGGTTAAAAAACATCTTGATTAAGCAATTACAAAGAAATAATATTTTCATGTGTATATATGTACAATAAAATGCCTACATGCTATGTTTTGATTTAATGGTAGTTTTTCTTACATTCTTCAAATAACTCAAAACTTGAGAAGTAAGGTTTTTTTAATTATGTTAATCACCATATATTACATCATTAGTTTTTGATGTAGTGTTCCATGATTCACTGTTTGCAGTGCTCCATTCAGTACGTGCCCTCTTTGAGGGTTGCTGGAGTGGTGGGGGGTGGGAGGGATGGGGTGGCTGGGTGATAGACACTGGGGAGGGTATGTGCTATGGTGAGCGCTGTGAATTGTGTCATACTGTTGAATCACAGACCTGTACCTCTGAAAAATATAATACATTATATGTTAAAAAAAAAAAAAAAAGATAGTAGGAAGGGAAAAATGAAGGGGGGGAAATCGGAGGGGGAGATGAACCATGAGAGACTATGGACTCTGAGAAACAAACTGAGAGTTCTAGAGGGTATTGAAGAAGTAAAGTTTTAAAAAGATTTTATATGTAGGAGATTTTTTTAAGGATAGCATTATAAAGGCCGGGGGAAGGTTTTGGACTTCTAATCTATAATCTTGGATAGTATTTTGAATTTCTAATCCAGAATTTCTAATCCAGAGACAGGGATACGGCCAGGGTCTTCGTTTGACTTGACCCTAAAGTCTCCTCCAGCAGTCAGATCTAGGTACATGCTAGCGACAGAGCCAAGTATTTTCAATTTAAAAATTTCCATTGCAGTTTGCTAGCTTTTCCTGTTGTTGACTCCAAAACTTAACTTTTTTTTGTGGGGTTTCATTATTTAAGTGCTGCTTCCTGATTACTCGGTATATCCTTCTAAATGGTCTTCTTTAACTTACTAATACCAGATAGTCACTGTAATGATACTTAAGCTTTTCAAGCATTTTTGCCTCCTTTTATTTTCTTCTGAGATTGCTAATGTGGGAGGTTATTTTTCTCTTGATCTTTTTTTTCTAAAAACATTTTTTCTGATGATTTTTTAGAAAAACGAACCTGTTACCTGGTTGGAAGTTTTTATTTGTCTCTGCTCCACTCAACTGGCCCAATTTACTTTTATTTTCTAACTTTTAAACCCATTGTTCCATTTGATTACACCTCCTGTCCTGTTGTGTCTCAAGTTCTCTGCTTTTCCATGTGGTCTAGATATTTACCTTGATTTCTTTTTTTTCCTTAATTAGTGACTACGCCTCATGTTTTTTTTTTTCCTAGTTTTTTTTTTTTTTTTTTTTGATTTTTGGCATAGCTACCATCCTTTTATCAATTAAATCTGTAATTCCTATTTTGCTTTGTTAAGGATGGTCAGTCTACATATTTTCTGCGGTTGCAATGCTGCCATCTTGTTTCTCTGGATCCTAAATGACATAAACTAGTCTCACTACTATGAAGCAGAGGCTGCTTTTTTTTTTTCCATAGAATATGGACATTTCTAGGCCTTTGGGTCTTGCTGCGACTAGACCATCTCAGAAGCAAACCTAGGGCAATAGAGTCTGGCTTAGTTTCTGTAGGACCAGTACATAAATGGATTTGGGTTGGTCTTAATGACTAATGTCACCGCATTTTCCTATTACTGTTACTATGATGGCTTAAGATCAGTGTTTGGGAATTCCTATGGGACTTAATATTGCAGAAAGATTAACAATATACTTAGGGAGCATGTTGTTGAGTTAGGGTTTTCACTAAGTTAGGTTAATTTCTGCCACTTCTTTCTTTACAACTGAAATCCTATCAGTAATAAAAGAAACAAAAGCAAACAAATGTTGTCAAGTATAATTCCTTAAAATCGAAAACATAGATTTATACATCATTTTGCCACTTTATACCAAGTATCCTGTATTCTGATCTAAAATGAATTACTATATTTGACCTTGGATAATTTCTTGTCATTTTGTTCCAACCCTTTTTAATGAAATACAACCTACCCACCTCTTCTATTCTACTATGTAACCTCTCCTTTTGATGTGGCCGAGTGGATAGAGGCATTCATCTGGGATTACTCCAAGGGTCAGGGAAGTTGCAGGGGAGGTCTGTCACTTTAATTTGCTAAGCTCCCATGCAATGCATAGCATCCTAATATTACCTAGAAATAGAGCCCTAGGGATGGGGCCAGGGCCTTAATTTGAGTTGTCTAACAATAGTCAAACTACAGTTAGAACTAGGTTCAGGCTCAGGAGAAAATCAAGTATCGTCAATTTCAGTAAGCGTGGCAAAAACATTACACATGCCATGGGAACTTGGATAGAATGGTTACTACTATAATCCCTCCCATAAAATAAATTTTTTTAGTATACATAAAATATAATTTTAATAAAATATTTTTAATATGTATTAAAATTAGAGTTCAAGCCCAATGTTTCTCCCATAATAAATTAAGCCAAATTTAACTTACTGTGTGTTAATTTGATACAGGATATTTGTTTTCTGATAATGTAACTTAATGAGGGAACAAAATAAGCTAATGGCTTCTTTGCAAATGATCAAATTAATACTATGAAGTAGTATGTATATCACCTCACTGTGATGCAAATTTTTAAATCGATTTTTGTTTATTTAAATGATTAATTGAAAATTCATTCATATTTAGCTGTTTTAAAATAGACAGTTTCTGATAATAAACATCAGAAATTTTTTCATAAGACATTTAAAGAAAGCAGGACTATATTCTCATAATTGTTGGGGGAGTGATAATTTTGTGCAAGTATTGAACCATTGTACAAGCTTAAATGTACTCAAGCAAAGGGATAAGAGCATCTCATTGAATAGAAAGTAAAATTCTGGGAGTTTAAAATGTCATTCTAATGAAAACTTAGCATTTCAACAGAGATCAGTTTTCTTGACAGTAAAAGAATATTTTAATCCCTAATATATTCACAAGCCAAAGTAAAGAACATGTTTATGTTCATAGTTGTCTTTGTACCTCAGTGAAGCTTATGATGATGTTAGTAGGTGCCTTACCCCTATGAAACCTATTATGTTTAATAGCAGTGAGTATCTCCAAAATTAAGGGTAGTTTAGAAGATGGCTAATAATAATAATAAGAGGATCTGAACTGGAGATGAGCAATACAGTTTAAGTTTAGCAAATGACTAGAGTTAATAAAGCTAGTCTACCTCCATCAAAAGCACACTTTTGAAGAAAAATTTTTATTTTCTTCATACAATTACAACTAATTTTAAAAATTCTCTATCATCATATCATCAACTACTTATACATAATGACCAGAAGGTGGGAATTTAAAGAGATGAAGTCAGTTACCAAACTAGTCACTTGGTGGTCTTTAAAAAAATTTTTGTTTTATATATGGTAAACCAGTATTTTAACAGTAAAGAGCTTCAATTCAAAATCCCTGGTCTTCCATATAACTGCCCACATGTTTTATGTTACTATTCCTTCATTGTACAATTGAGTAACTGATACAGTTTTTAGCTTAAAATGAAATTAGAAATGTACAAACTCACTGTGACCACTATTAGGTATTCGAAAGCCTCCCAAACTGGTTTTACTTTAAATTTTGTCTCTTCTGTTCTACCTCCTCACTATCTTGTTCTTGCCATGCAATAGATGCCTTTCTGAAAGATTTTCATGGATCTACTTCTTCAGAATATGTGATTACCCACGCAGATCTAAAAAAGTGATTTCATAGAATTGTGGAATTACCGTTTTTCATTTCAAGCTGGAAGAAAAGTAGTTAATGTAAGTGTTGGGACATGAAACAAAGGAGAGCAGAGTTCCAGATGACCATCGAAGTGACATTTAAAATAGTCCTAGTCTGACTTGACAATCCTTGAGTTTTAAATCACTTTAAAGTTGGAGGCTGTGCGACGTGGTTCATACCTTTTAGTGGCTGAAAGGTAGGAGCGCAGTATGTGTGTGGTCTGAGTTTTTGTGGACGTGATCTGCATTTAATCTGGGGAAATTAATTCCCTAGGCTGCTGGCAGGCAGCATGTACTTGTTAATTATTCAGGTGGATGACAAATGCAGAGCAGAGGTTCTCGCAAAGACAAAGTTTGTATGATGCATGTTTAGTAACTGATAGGCCTGACATTCAGTGGTGTCTTATTCAGTGCTAATCCTAATAAGCTGCCTGGTGAGATGAACGCCTTTCCTCCTATCCTCGGCAGAGAGAACAGAGATCTGAAAGAACTTCATTATGGCAATAAATCCTGTGCTTCATGGTATTCTTGGTGAAAAGGTAACTTGTCCAGATGAATAACAGCAGAAAGTCAGGATGCTGGGGTGATAACAAGTCCTAAAGCAAATAAAGCTTTACACGAAGGCGTGGCCATTGTCTGTTTTCTGTTGTGAAGGTGATTGCAGCTCAATGCTGTGAATCTAGTGTACCTAATGGGTAGACCTACAAATTAATTCAGTAGCATACCACTGTCAGTATAGTGGTTTGTTCTGAGTTTGAAGTGGTAGGGAAACTCACCCCTGCCCCCTTCTAATCTAATGGGATGAGGTTTAGGAAGGTGTTCATGTATCCCTATGCTGATATGTCTTATTAGGATGGAAAGATTTCCCATGGGAATCTTGGCGTTATCTTTTTAAAAGTTTGAGCCCTGTCTTTCTCTCTCAACCTGCCCTCTTTCTGCCATTGTGAAGTAAACTGTGCAAGGAATTGATGAGGTCAGCTAGAAAGTACTGCTTGAGCAATTCTTAGGTATTAGTCGTCATGACTGTATTTCACTCCTCCAGTTTACTTGGCCTCTTCTTAAATGGTCAGGGTTGATTGATGCAGGGCCTGAATCATAATTTAACTAAGTCGATTCAGTTGCAAAAAGCTCAAGCTAACTTTTAGACATGAGCCAGAGACCACCTGTTTGGTGAGAACCAAAAGCAGGTTTAGTACTGAATCATGAATCAGTAACTCAGGCTTCTAGTTCAGTCTTTTTTTTTTTTTTTCCCCAAAAAACTTATTTTTTAAGGGGGGGTGGGGAAGGGGCAGCTTTATTGTTTTTGTTTTTTAAGATTTACTTATTTGAGAGAGAGCAGGGGGAGTGGCAGAGGGAGAGGGAAAGTGAGAACCTTAAGCAGGCTCCATGCTCCATGTGGAGCCGGATCTCACAACCCTGAGGTCATGGCCTGAGCCAAATCAAGAGTCAGACACTTAACCGACTGAGCCACCCAGATGCCCACCCCTAGCTAAGTCTTGTCCTTAGTCAAAGTTGTGACCTTGTACATGTGACTTAGCTTCTCTGGGCCTTGTTTCCTCATATGGGAAATGATAGAGTTGAACTCAATACATAGTCTTACTTTCTATGACTACATTATTTTATTTTATTTTTGGTGTTGTGAACCTATACACATAATCTGACATCTTAAGATAGGCAGTCTGTAAGATGAATTTTTTTCAGCTTCTGCACATATGTATGCAAGGCAGAACGTTTACTTTGACCTTCCCTGAAGGTCACTAATGACCATGGAAGTCTCCTCAGCAGCACCTCTACGTTTAACTTTTTAAATTGTTCTTTTAGTGTTAGTGTTCGATTCACTACTGAGTAATATTTTAAATGTCACTTTGATAGTTATCTGGAACTCTGCTGTCACTTGTTTCATATCCCAACGTTTACATTAACTACTTTTCTGCCACTTGATCTAAAAATGGTAATGCCCATATATAATAACCAACACTTTAAGAAATAAAACAACACAAGCCCTCAGAAGGCCTTTTCATGTCCCTTTCAAGTCCAAGCCTTTTCATTCCAAGAATAATTTCATCTTCTAACGCCATAAGATTAGCTTTTTCTATTCTTGAACTTCATACAAATGGAATCCTACAATGTGTATTCTTTTACGTTTGACTTGTTTTACTCAACATGTTTGTGAGATTAGCTGTTATGCATATATCATCATAGTTGGTTCATTCTTGCTGTACAGGGTTTGGTTTTGAGAATGTACCACAATTAACTTTACTGTTGGTGAACATTTCAACTATTAGTGTAGATATTAACTTCGTTCATGTCTTGGTGGTAACAGATGTATTCATTTCTGGATGTACATTTATTTTTTTTAAGAGTTTTTATTTATTTATTTGACAGAGACACAGCAAAAGAGGGAACACAAGCAGGGGGAGTGGGAGAGGGAGAAGCAGGCTTCCTGCGGAGCAGGGAGCCCGATGGGGGGCTTGATCCCAGGACCCTGGGATCATGACCTGAGCTGAAGGCAGATGCTTAACGACTGAGCCACCCAGGCACCCCGGATGTACATTTAGATGCATACTTGCTTAGTCATAGGGTATGCATATCTTTATCTTTTGTAGATGCTGCCAGTTTTCCAAAGTGCCTATATCAAATTGCACACCCATCAGCAATATATGAGAATTGCAGTGGCTCTTTACCTTTGCCAACACTTGTTTTCTTATATTTTTAGCCATTCTGGTGGATGTGTGTTTTACTGTGATTCTAATTTGTGATCTCTTGATGATCAGTGAAGTTGAACTCATCTGTGGGGGTTTAGTGGCCAGTTAGTATCCGCTTTTGAGATTTCAAGTGTTTTGGCCAATTTTCTGTTGGGTTATCTTCCTTTCTAATTAATTTTTAGGAGTTCTTTATATATGTCAGATAGAAACCTTTTTGCTGGATACAAATATCCCCTCTCTCTCTGAGTCTCCTTTTTACTTTTATTTTTGTCTACAGAGGAACAGAAATTCTTAATTTAGAAATATTTGTGCCCTTTTTAAGAGGTCTTTGCCTATTCCAGTGTCCTAAAGATATTTACATGTATTTTCTTAAAAAAATATATCTGTAATCTATCTGGAATTATTTGTGTATGGCATGAAATTGAGGTTTATATGGATATCTAAATAGTCTAGTACCATGTATTGAGCTGGCATTATCTCCCTTTCCCCCCCAGCAGTATTACCTTAATTACAAATTAGGTTAACATGTGTGGGCCCAATCTCCATTTTTCATTTCAGTATTTTATAGTCACTTTTTCCCACATTTAGTATGGGATTACAGAGAGTCCATTGATAAATAGTGGGCATTTGACTGATCCAAAGATGATGATGACAAGGATAAAGGTGAACACTGTCTAACTGACTGCCTACTTTGAGCTAGTACTATACTGGACACATTGCCTAAGTATTTAATACTTAAAATGACCTTTTTAAAGAAACAGACTCAGAAGTCACAGAGCTAGTAAATGGGCAAATGTGGATTCTACTCAAGGCCCAATTTTAAGCTATAATTATAGTCACCATGCTAAAGTACTTTAAGATTATGTTAGGAGGGGTGCTTGACTATCTGAGTTGGTGGAGCATGGAACTCTTCATCTCAGGGTTGTGTGTTCGAGCCCCACATTCAGTGTAGGGATGACTTAACATATTTTTTATGATTTTATTTTTATCAAAGACCAAATCTATACAACCTAAATTAAATCTCTTTAATTCTTAAAAACCCAGAAGACAAAATAATTTAGTCAAAATAGGAAAAGTCTATTCTAATAATTTGGTGTACACAGGTTAAAACTCTAAACTGAGACTGATTTAGAATTAAAATTGGGGAAGCCAAGTAAGTTTGCCACAGTCTCCCCCTGCCCTCAAAAGTAATGGGACCTGAAAACTGATGTTAACTGAAGCTTCGTTCCTTCTTTAAGTCGTCTGAGACCAAAACCAGCTGTGAAGTTTGTGTGCTGCTTGAAGGTACCCAGCTAAGGGGTCGCTTTGGGGAACTGAAATTCGGCCCACATTCCAGTGGCCAAGCAATGCCCCCGTGGAACTAAGAAAGAACCTTGGAGGACCTTGTCTAATTTATACAAAAGCTCTGGCAGGCAAGGTTAGGTCCAAGTCCGCTCTTATCCTTAAGTTCCACCCGGGACAATGCAGGGTTCCTAAGGGAGGCCTTGGATAGTGCACTCACCTCTGAACACGTGGCAGGTGCTCCTGGCTTGTGAACAAGGACACCGCTTTCTGCTTGGTCCCACTGTGACTCAGCCTTGGCAAGCACTAGTATAAAGGAGCATCGTGATTTGCATAATGTTTTAGTACCATAATTGATTTCGTACTAAATTTGAAGACATAGATTGTTAAAAATTTGATGAAAGTTGTGGACAACTCAATATTACCACCTTTGTGTATTTCTATGTACTTGGAAAATTCTGCATGTATTTCAGGGAACTCCAGGACTAGCACATCAATTCCATGGACTCCATGAACCCTAGCTTCAGAAACTGGCTTTAAAATTCTACATTATGTATAATAATGGAAAAATGTAGTTTGAATGGAAAGTAGTGACACTAGGAAATGGTGATACTTGGAGTTGAAACATTCTTTAAGGAAACTTCTCTAAGAGAAAAATACTTAAATGATAACTAAATAGTATTTATAATTAGCTCAAGAAATATACTTTAAGAAGAACAAGTATAGTACAAGGATGCATAAAGCTATAGAAGATGTTTAACCCAGGTAATAGTTGAAAGTAGCAGAGGGGAAAAAGCAAAATGGGAAGAACTGATATATTTTTTTTTTTAAGATTTTATTTATTTATTCATGAGAGAGAGAGGCAGAGCGAGAAGCAGGCTCCCAAGGAGCAGGGAGCCCGATGCGGGACTCGATCCCAGGACCCTGAGATCATGACCTGAGCCGAAGGCAGACGCTTAACCATCTGAGCCACCCAGGCGCCCAAGAACTGATATTTTAAAATTAGGTACTTACATATGTACCTACCTAAGTATCTAAAAATAACTAATTTTACATTGTTTGAATATGGAAAATCACTAGCAGGGGCCATGCCTTTACTTGGCTTATACTCTGAGATTCTTGTATTTGCAACTACCGGAGTCCAAACTGGGGGTTGGGATGGTGGGGAGAAGGGAATTACTCCACTAAAGAAATGGTTGGATTTCTAAAACCTACATTTCCCCCTATTTTGTTGTCTTTTATAGAAAAACAATGAACAGTTTTGGTTTGGGAGTAACTTATTCTTTTAAAAACTTCTAGATATTTTGAGGCAAGTACATGTAGCCCCACAAATTACAGAACTGGCCTAAGTCACTTTTTTCTTTTTTTTGCCTTTGTGACATGTCTGGGGTGGTCATTGCTCTTAGTGATTCTTTGCTCTGGGTTAACAAAGGAGTAATCTTATTTACAATTAACCACCCATGTCCTTCCTGATTAGACAATTTTAAACATTCTGAACTGAGGCTAATATTGGGAAGGTAGGTTTTCCTATGTTGAATATTTACCTCCGCTTTGAACCACCAATTTTCTCTCTTCTGGAATTTAAGATACAAAGTATACAGTAGAGAGGCTTTTTGCTGACCCATTAATTAATTGGGCCATTCTTAGAAATTTTATTTTATTTTGTTATTTTATTTTTATTTTTTTAAAGATTTTATTTATTTGACGCGAGGGACACAGCGAGAGAGGGAACACAAGCAGGGGGAGTGGGAGAGGGAGAAACAGGCTTCCCACCAAGCAGGGAGCCCTAAGTGGGGTTCGATCCCAGGACCTGGGATCATGACCTGAGCCGAAGGCAGACGCTTAATGACCCACCCAGGTGCCCCTTAGAAATTTTAGTCATGACTATTTTAAGACTTAATTTTATCTAGCAAAAAAGAAGCATTCTGAGCTATGTAAATAATTGATATCTACAGAGTCATTTCTTAAGGTACATGATACGTAATGGCATCTATTGCTTTATTCATAATAGAAAAACCTACTTAGGCAATCGCAGCTACATTTATATTGCAAGGGGTAAAATGAAACTTTTGGTTAACTATTCCCTATTTTTCTCATTCAATATTAATTTTAAAAGATAATTTTACTAATTTGAGAATTTAGAGAAAAATTCGTATGTATGAGGTTAGCTTGAAGACAGTCAGTCTGAATTAGTGCAAGTTCTGGAACATAAATTACTCATAATGCATGTCATCCCCTGATCTAAATTTTACAGTATAAGCCATTAGATTCAGTTTTAATAAAGGTGGGAATTTATTTTTAATTGTGCTAGAATACCAGCCTAAAATTCTAGTCTCCAGTTATAGTGTGTTTCTGCTGTTGATTATAAATGGGTGCGTCCAAAGTTCTGAAATTTTTGGTTCTATATGAAGGTAAATGCTTACATTGATACATTTTTTTTCCATATTATTACATAATGGGAGGCTGAACCTAAAACAGCCCTGAATTATCAATTATTCTGATTTACTGGATTCTTTATTACACTTGAAGGGTCATCAGCAAGGTAATAAATTGTAATGCAGTGTTCCTAGTTAGAGAGGATTCAGAATCATGTGACTAATTCTTTCTAAAATAGGTGGACTCCAGACTGATGTCACCACACAGGCCATCACGCACAGGCACACACACACCTGCAAGCAAGTACCAGGCACGCGTAGGCACAGGGCAGCATCTAAAACACGAGCATTTCTAAATGTGCACCAACTTCAGCCTTTGTTAGTTTCTTCTCTCCATTGGAAAAATGGCCTCTAATAATAAAAAAAAAAAATGTGAGGGGCGCCTGGGTGGTTCAGTCGTTAAGCGTCTGCCTTCGGCTCAGGTCATGATCCCAGGGTCCTGGGATCGAGCCCCGCGTCGGGCTCCCTCCTCAGCGGGAAGCCTGCTTCCCCTCTCCCACTCTCCCTGCTTGTGTTCCCTCTCTCGCTATGTCTCTCTCTGTCAAATAAATAAAATCTTAAAAAAAAAAAATGTGCACTTGTTACTGGGCCTTTTGGTTAGCAGGTTTCATTAAAGAAGAGAAGCTATAAATCCTTATGTCTAAAATATATATATATAATTTAGGGGAAGAGAGCACTGATGTATTTTAAACAAAGAATATGTTCAGAGGGTAGCATATGAACAACAAAAATGTAAAAATAGTAAAACCTGAAGAGAAAAATGTGGCACAGGGGTTTGTTGGTAGTGCATAAAGCAATTGGAAAAGTACTCTGAAAGGTTTTAAAAATTGGATCTTTAAACCTGTGTGGAGTCTTAGAAATCACTGAAGTGATGGTCTCCTCAGAGGAAGATGGTGGACTGATGAGGTACAGAAAGCATGTTGCTGGTTGAGCCTGCTGACCCTCTAGTGGAAGAAATACCTGACTAGACTCAGTTACATTCTGAAATCTGGGCCAATAGCATCTACTTCTGTAGCTTACATTATTATGCTTCATGTGACCAAATTTGTGTCCCTGTCCCCATTCTCTCTCCTGAGTTAAACCTAGTCCTCCAACATTCTGTTGTTACAAATGTCCAACAATCCCAAATGACCTTGACTCCTAATTTGAACTCTGTGGCATCCACTAAAACCAGTTCCTCTTCCCTGTCTTCTCTTGGAATGTATGGTATCACTAATAATCCAGGTTTACAAGCCATAGACTGAGGCATTATTCTTGGTGCTTCCATTTCCATTTTCTTTGCCATATACAATCAGGCACCACACCTTGGTGATACTACCTCCTAAACACGTGTCAGATTGGCACAGCTCTCTCTTCCCACTCCCATAACCCATCACAGCCAGTCATCTCTTGCCTGAATCAACCTCTTACTTGTTCTCCCTTCCTCCAGTTTTGCCCACCCCTTTTCAAATCCATTCTCCATCTGCTCATCTGCTATTAGGACTATATTATGGATGGTTGCT
Organism: Mirounga leonina; assembly: GCF_011800145.1. Taxonomy (NCBI): domain Eukaryota; kingdom Metazoa; phylum Chordata; class Mammalia; order Carnivora; family Phocidae; genus Mirounga; species Mirounga leonina. The sequence goes on along the minus strand of NW_023270827.1, from coordinate 2,712,877 downwards.
TCTGCATGAGGTTGCTTACCGTTATGACAATAAACAAAAACTAGGTGGGGGTAGAACACAGTGCAGAAGTGAGGGTGGTGTTCGGAGCAGAGAATGAGGGGAAAGGGAGAGGGCTGGGGGAACCCACTTTGCCACCTTGAACCATATACAGTAGTGGGTGAGCATTATGACTTCTTAGAAAGCCTGGATTTAGGTCATGGATCTGTTAGGCTTGTGGCTGTGACCACCTTGCTTAACCTTTGGAAACTCCATCCTTGGTAAGATGGAGATAAAGTAGAAACTAATTTATAGGGCTGCTTAAAGGACTAAGTGAATAATCACATCAAACATCTGACCTATGGTAAGGACCCAATAAATGGTAGCTGCTCTTACTATTTTTATTGGAGCACTGTTGAGGAGAGAGTTAAAGCAACAGCACGAGACTCCTGCCTAGCCCAATAGGAAGGATGCAGCATATAATACAGCTCCTGCTTCCAGCACAGTGAGGAGGGGGAATGGATGTGGGAAGAAGGGAAAAAAGGCAAGACCGGTGGAGGTGGGTTCTTCCTGAGCTTGTACATGGGAAAGCCTTTCCCAAGATAAGCTCGGATTCAAATCAAAACAAAGAAAACTTAGTTATCTGGATGGTTCTGGTTCTTCTCCCCAAATCGGTTTTATTAAGGTAGTTGCTTAACTTGCCCGTTTCTGTGTGCGCGTGTAAACAGCTATTTTTGCATGGCGAAGTATTACATTTCAGTGCAGCAGTCTTCAGACCTTTATTGTCTACTTCATTTAGTCATTGGAAAATAGACAGGTTTTTATTCTAAACACTATGATGGTAAGAGTGAGGCCCTTAGAAGAAATTTCAGCTGGAAGAAACTCACCAACAGCTGGTGAAGAACAGGTTCCATGTGTGAAAATTCAGGTAAGCTACTGGGGATGTGATAGGACTTCTTCATGTGCTGGGTCAGCAGTCCAGCAAATCAGTCTCCCATGGCCAATGGAAAACTCTTCCGCCCATACCTCTGGCCTGGTTCACCCTCAGGCTCCTCAGTTGGCCCCAGAAACTGATCTTGTTTCCTATGCAGATCACCAGTGCTGTTTCCCTCTGGGGACTAGCCATAGATCAGTAGAGTTCCTGCAGCTACTACTTACCCAGGAGCATTTGCACTCACAGAGCTTACTGTTCGCCCTCTTTGGGGCTATGTTAGGATCTCACCTGAAAGTGAGACAGGTGGACATGGTCATGACTGCTTGGCCATTGTGCTCTGTAGACTTACTATCAACCTTTAACACCACGCTCGTCTATGTGATTCCGGCATCTGGTTTACCTCCATGGTATTATTGCAGAGTTGAGTTTGTTCTGTATGTTTAGGCTTTCACACACTTGCATGTCCTTGGGGTTAAAGGGTGCCAAATACCGTTTATAGTGATGATCCATTGTAAAGAAACAGCATCCTTGAAGATATTGCCAAAGAGCAGTTGGCAAGATTTATTCGCACTGTGAAATTTTAATTGCCTTAGCTTTAGACTTTAAAGTTTGATTTTGAGGTCAGCCCTGCTCAGTCATGGAAGAGCAGAGACTTGGCTGTGTTGAGAGTGATAGGACAGTAACAGAGTTGGAGTAGCATCATCTAGAGATAAGGTCCAGCACATGTGGGCAGAAATGAAGGGTGGGTTTTTTTTTTTTTTTTTGTCCAGAAACTATTATGTGTTTGGAGGGGGGGAGAATAACAATGGTGGTCACATTTAGACTTTGAGAGAGGCTATGCCTTCGGAGCTCCGTGAGGGGTGAGCTGCAGCAAAAGCAGTATTGGGCAGATAGCTCTTATGTGGCAAAAGGAAAAGAGGGGGGACCCTTTGTGAAGAACAGGAGGAGGAGACTCTCCAAAATTTAAGTATAATGCTGATGAGAAGGGCTCAGGTTTACCCCTAAAACCTTATGGAATCTGCCCTTAAGAAATATAAAATAAAAAAGGCAAAACTGTAGAACAGTATGAAAAATCGATATGGCTTTCCTGCTACATGGCAGACTCACTGTAATGTTGAACATTGTATCTCTGTGTACGGGGAGTTCACTTCTGTAAATACCAGAAGGACCTTGTTCTAACACTTTCAACTTATAACAAGGTCCTTGAGAACCGCATAGAGTAGAGCATTACAGTATAGCTTTAGTATCATTCTAAAAATTTATTGATGTGTCCGAGTGATTTTTTTTTTCTTTAAGTCTTGAGCTTGTTCTCCTTCCTTGCTCCTTCTCCTTCAGAGGATGATTCCATCTCCGTTCACACATGTAAAGTCCGTAAGCTACTGCATTGGTGATTAATTGTATTTGAAACTCCTCAGCCACATTATTGTGAGTTGTAGAAATTCTATGTGCAGTGAACTGATCAAAAAGAAGCCAGATTTCATCTGTGGCTCTTTTATTTGTAAAAGCCGCTGAGCATTTTAGTGCAAACATCTTACATTTCGAGAAAACTGGAAATAAAACTACATTAGACGGAGGCTAGAATGGAACGTTAGTGGCCTGCGTGCCTCTACTGAGACTGTGTTGGGTGCCAGTTGGCCAGACTCGGGAACATTTAGATTTTGTTTCTGAGAGGAAGCAGTGCATGGCCATAAGCCACATTAAGTTCATTAGGTGCAATTGCTGCATGACACAGTTAATATGGTGACAGAAATAAACTCTTCAGTGACTCAATTCTAGTGGCACCAATTTTAACCAATTTATCAGACAATTGAGTATGTTCTGCACTGGGGATGGATCTTTAAAAATATGGTGCCCATTTTCTTGTTGGGTTTATTTGACTTTGTAGACACAGCTCAGTTGATGAAGATGCCGATATGTATTCACTAAGCATGTAAGCAATGCTAATGGGGGTTGATCTGTTGCTGGTGCTTAAGGGAGGTTTTACTAACCAACCTAGAATGCATCTAGAAGATGTTTATGATCTGGGAAAGCATCCAATGTATCTTGGAGAAGTGTGTGTGTGTATTTGCTTTCAGTAATCTGTGTAAAAAACATAAAGGTTAAAAATCACCAATCATAACATCATACAAAATGGATTATAGTCATGATTGTTAAATGCTCACATGAAAATCTGTAGTTTAATTATTTTTGCCAATAATCACATTACCTATATAACTGACACTATAGTCTTAATACGTTTTATCCCAAGGCATGTTAAATTTTATTAAAAAACCCCATGAATTATGACTCTTACTCCATTTTAAGGTTGAGAAAATGGAATGAGAACAATATAGTAGGAAATAAAGCAGGGAACTACACAGTGTTGGTGGTTCACACAATCTGACCTTTCTGTTACGCACATTTATGACTTGAAAAGTAGCATGTTTAGTCCTGAACTCCCTTCCATGTTCTAAACTGTGTATCCAGCTACTTATTTTTGGTTATTTCTGTCCGGTGTTAACTCTTTCAGCTAGATTATATAGACTGCTAAGGCACAGCAAAAACTATTCCTTGTTAGAATGACTCAGGCAATATTAGATAATATGCAGATAAATTGCAGGATCAAGCTTTGTGTTAATTAGTCCCAAGTCCACTTCAGCCGGAGCAATTGGAGCTCTGTTTAACAATGCATGCATAGGTTTTGAATGTGTATAATTGAGGGAAAAATTTGATTCAAAAATAAGCTCCTGGAACAACAAAATCAAATCCTAAGGAAATAGTCTACTAATGACCTGGATCAGACTGATGAGTCTTTGCTAGTCTACCTAACTATTGTCTTTCAGGATTATGCCCATTAGCAAACAGATCAGATGGGGACAAATGTCTGTTGCTTCCTCTTGGAAGCTGGATATCAAGGATACATCAGTTCTATTGACTGTGATATTAGAATTCTTACACTAAAGTCAGTCGAAGGTAGTGGATACCAGCTTTCTTTAAATGCAGTACTTCCTGGAGATAGGAAGCCTAGAATGAAAGACCTCTTCATATGCTTGCTATGTTCAAAGTCCCAAATTACTGAAGACATTTCTTTATACTGATACACAAACACGGTTATCCAAAATAGACTTTTCCTTCCCCTTGATAACATTTTAATTCTTTTGTAAGAAAAGAAAAACTAGTCTTAATTTATAAAGCCAGTGGACATTTTGAAGGGAGTAAGTATATCCTTACCTCTAGCTCATGAGATGACTATGAAGGTTGAAAATAGGTCTTTATTTATACCTAACCTGCTGCCCAGTGCTGCTTGTCCACTCACATCCAAGTTTCTAAACCGATGTGAGTTCCTTCCAGCTGTGGGAGCCAGACTGATCCTAACTAGACTACAGTCACATTTTCAGGATTGTTAGGTATCAGATATTTTATCGGTCAAAATCAATAGATAAATAAAGGGGGAAAGCAAAATCAGCAACTTTTAATTAAACCTTTTGAAAAAGTAGGACTATGACTGTGACTCAGACTACTACAGGACACCTGCTCTAAAGCGAAAAGCTGTTAGTTTAAGCACGAGGCAATGATAATTTATTAGAGGTGATGACAGAGTTGAATATGAGATTTGTTTTTACTGTGCATGCTAACCAATATGAGCATCTAACCACACAATTAACAACCCATAAAGGTGGCAACTTTGAAGAGCTGTGCATTCTGGCATTTTCCTGACTGGAATCCCTTAGATTATTTCCCTAGGCACTTGAATTCAAAGAAAAGTTCACTCAGGAGTGTGAAGTAACAAATTGAGTAACACTCAGGAGTGTGAAGTAACAAATTATTCATTTTCTGTATTTTACACATATCAACTAAAGTATTTTCAACAAACCTTTGTATGAGTATATGTGTGGGGAACACTCAACAAATTATTTTTTGATGCCATAAAACCTTTGACTTGAGAATAAACTTATTTTCTCCATATTTTGCAAACATGGGCTCTTTGGTGACTTCCAAAAGTTAAAAAAAAAAAAAAAAGATTCATGGATGAGGGGGGAAAAAAGTATGATCTGTAATTTTTATTTTTTTCTAGAAAACAATTTGAGAAGGCAGAAATTAATGGTCTGCTTACCTCAGGACTGAAACACAGGAAGTCTAAACAACTTGCCTCTGTTCACACAATAAAATAATGTAAAACCAAGAATACCATATCATTTCCTAGTATTTCATTTCTGGGTACTACTGAACCAGACAGACTTTCTCCCTTAATATTGTGAATAAAATGAATCTCTTAAAATGATCCATCTGGAAATAAAAGCGTGTGGGCATGCACGTGTGCGCACTTTGGTTCTAACTTCGGTAACAGGTTAGGGGCCCCATGGCTATCACTTGAGTTTGAGTGACATTGATCGTTGTAGAGTCAGCTTCTGTGGTGCCTCTAGGCAGGGTAAAGGCTGCTGGTGGGTGCTCCCTGTTTACCAAGATGGACCTGTGGATTTAAGCAGGCCTCCTTCTCAACTGGACTCCTTACCATGGGATCCCTCTGGTTCCTTTCCTGCTGTCACCAGGCTCAACAGTGACCCAGGCAGCTGTGGTTTCATGCAGTGTGGGGAAAAAAAAAATGTATTTTCTATCAAATAGTAGATGTTTTAAAGGATGTGTTTCTAGGATAGCCAACTGGCTTCCCATTTTATTTCCCAGTTTTCTTATATCAACACTTGAGATTTAACCTTTTCTTGCCAGGTACATGTTACTGGTATTGTGGCAAGTGGTGAGCACCAGAGGCAGAGGCCATCACGTAGATGAATGCACAACATGCTCTTCATGCTTAGGCCGCCTAAATGGCTTAGTCCGTAGAGCATGTGACTCTTGATCTCGGGGTTGTGAGTTTGAGCCCCACATTGGGGGTAGAGTTACTTTAAAAAAAGTAACAACAGGCTTTTAATTCTGAGAGTAAATTCAAGATTGAATTGCTTCATAAATTCCTATTTTCCAGATTTCAATGCAGTGAAAGATGCCTGTTTTCCTTCCAAAGCTAGACAAGGGAGACCAACCATCTCTTCCTTCACTGATGGCTAATTGGACTCCCAGTGCAACTGGCTGTGCATTGCTGGAAATCACTTAAGACTATTTTGTTTGTTGTGCAAAACAAAACAACACAACAAAACAAAAAGTAGTTTTGAGAAACCGAGGCCTGCTAATAGCAGTTAGCCACCTGCTTACTGTGCTGATATGTTTTAAAAACAAAAGAAACGTTTTAGGCAAACATTATAACTACACCATATCCAAAACAAACTATTGAATTATACAGTATAGCCTGTGAGTTTTCTGTTAAGAAGCAAATACATTTAAGAATCTGCTGTGACAAATCAGTATCAAAATGTGTGCAAAATTACAAGAACAAATAGAATGTTTTTGACTGGTTTGTTTATATCGAAACTATATTATTTTATGTGAAGTATGTGTAATAGAGCATTAGATTTGAAAATTCTGTGTTGAATATCATTTCTGACAGCCTTTTTTAGGGTCACTAAAATTCCAATAATTCAGTCTAGGATTGAAGTCGATTCCAGAGAAAAATTTAATATAGTCTGCTTGCCTGCCAGCTTCAGCATAGTTTCAGAGCATTGAAATGGTTTGACACATTGAAATATAAAGTGCATTTGTCATATCTATTGGTGGAGTATTTTATGTGATCGCATCTAACAAAGATCAAGTTAGAGTAAAACTTAAACTGTTTTTTTTATGTGTTTGTGAAGAGGATTGTGTTTTATCTTGTTTTCTTTACAGTCTTGATTTGATTTATTACAAAGTCCAATAAACTATTCCTAGTAATAATAAAGAAACACATTGCCTGAACCAGTTCTGAAATGCAGTGGAACACCTCTGTATTACCACAATCACTTGCTGTTTGAAAGACCCATATGAATTCAAGATTGTGTCACAGAAGAGGTACTTTCTAAATGAGCATGAGGTTAGAATGGAGTTTCAATTTCCAACTCTAGCAAATAGAAATGGTGTAATTAGAAGAAAGTTTATAAACCTTTGAACCTCCGTTTTCTCCTCTGTAAAATGGGGGTGATACTAACAAGCTTGTAGGTTTTTTGTCGATTTCTTTTGATATGGTAATGATTTGAGATGTTAGGTGTATAACCCTAACTCAGTGCCTGTCCCCTAGCAGTTGTTCTGCGAAAAGCTTTATTATATTCTTACAGCTTCTGGGAATTACACTTACGGAAGGAAATCTGCAGAATACCCAGGTATGAGCATACCAGGACATACTGCGATGAGACTCCAGTGTTTTTATATTTTGAAAAAAATATGGCCTTAGATACTACAAAAATCAGTTAATCTTCCCAGTACATATTCAGTCCTGCATGATTATTTATGTTTGAGCTGTTTGGGGCTGCTTGTGGTGAGAGTGTAATGATCAGTTGGATTCTGTTCCAGAGAGTTCATTGAGGACAGCTTAAACTGGAATGGACCTTAGCATCGTGCAGCAATATCCTTTATGGGAGTATACAGATCTCTCACTGTTCCATTTATATAGTCATGTACTCATAACCTTTTATGGAAGAGGTTTTTTTTCTTCTTTGGGTAACCACATGTTTGCACTCCAAATCAAACTTTACATTTATTTTAACATGTATATGTATTAAATTATCTTCAAATAATGCCTTTTTATTAAACCAGTTGATTTCATAATGTTCATATTTTTAAACAGTATTGCTTGTTATTACTGGTTTTGCTTGTCACCGTTTATATAAGCAAACAGAACATTACTTAGCTTGACGTCTTCCAGACTTTACGGGAAAATGGCTGTGATGGTCTAGTGAACGTGTTCCAGTTATTATAATCTTCAGTTATAGTTTTAACATTCATTTATCTTTAAGTACAACTTATATTTTAAATCTGTAGGTGGATTTATCATTTTAGGAAGTAATTTTTAGGAACAATTTATTTTCAAGCCAAAATAATCTGTGCTTTTTTTAGTGTTTAAGTTTTTAAGTTTCTTTCCTTTTCAGAGTAAGGATACCACTCTTGATCTTTATCTCGAAAATTTCATTTTTTACAGTAATTGGTATAAAAACTTTTAGATTACAGTTGTCAATAATAAGCCTTCTAAATTTTTAAAATATTTTTCAACATTAGTCATCAATAGAACATACTTTGGAAATTCCAAGTTTAAAGGGAATGTGCTATATATTTTGCTGTATCAGATCCATTCTGGAGATGGTAACAACCACAGCTCTTTGGACAGAGGAAAAAATTTTATAAAAAGTTTGTTACACGCTATCATGTTCTGAACTAGGATAAAGTGAGATCACTGATCTATATGTAGAGAACAATTGTGAGACGCGAGCACTACCATCAGGACTGGGGGAGGGGAGAGAAGAGGTTGGAATTAGTAAGACTTAGAAGCTCAGAGGAGAGACCCCCTGAAGTCAGAGCTCTGGAGAGGGGACACTGACCAGCTTGTGCTGGCATCTCTGAGGAGGCAGGGAATGAAGACGGTTCCAGCAAGTGTTAGGAAAGTGGTAAGCTTTTCAGCTGAAGGAACTGCCACTGTTGGGGGGATGCTGACAGAACCAGCCAGGAAACACACAGAGAAGGTCCTGGCTTCCTTGTTCAGCCTCACAGTCTCCTTCCCATGTCCCCATGACACTGCCTTAACAGAGCATCTGGCCAGGCATAAATGGGGTTTGCCAGCCCCAGCAGCACAAGGCAGAGCAGGGAAGGATGGTTTTGAAGCTGATAACAATAGCTAATTGGCACAGTTGCTTTATTAAGAATCCTGGCTCTTAAAAAGGAATGTTAGAATTATTTCAGAATGGTCCCATTGTCATCTTAGATTGAATTTGCTATAGTAATTCACAAAGCAAACCAACTCACTTTATAATTTATATCCCCAGGAGCAATATTCCATTATTACATTAATACTCCATTATTAATGTACAGGTTTCCCAACACAGAAGAGTTAGTTTGAACGTACTTTGAATCATTTAAAAAAAATACACTGTCAAAGGCCTGCAAAGTTCCTAGCTTTTTAATGCTATTCAGCATGTTTCTTCTGCTTCCTGGGATTCATATGCAGACAGACATTTGAAATCAAACACATGAATTCAAGCAGCACGACGCTCTGCTACTGAGAATCTGTGAGACCCTAACATGGTGGTGAAGTTACTGCCTTATAGAAGACTGGGCTGTTTGACAAACTTGGTGGGTTAGTCAAGTTAGTCAAAGGGTACCGCTTACAAGAGTCATCAGTAATACCTGGGAAATGCAATCAGCAAATAAATTCCTTCTCTGTCCAAGCCTTACATTTACTTAGGTTGCAGCAAAAAAAAGTTTTAGGAGGCACCCTTTGGCTTTACCTTATCTGTGGGGTTTGTTAAATTCTACTTATTGACCAGATCCAGTTTGACATTTACAACTGCCCAAGAGCAAGCCAAGCAGGATTACAAGTCAAGAAATTAAGGAGGGAGCTTCTGTGAAAGAGGTCTCATTGATAGAATATGCAACATCTAGAGACTGTGCATGTTAGGCGAGGTTACAGGGCTGTGACTAAAAGATGCAAACATTTGTAGTAAAATGAAGAGGTCTGAGGAAACAGGCTACGGAAAAGTTGACTTTAGAAGATGGGAAGAGAAGGAGCTCAAGACCATAACAAATTAATGAGGGCTGGAAGAGAATAAGATTCCTATTACAAGGAGAATTTTGAGGAGAAATGGTAGTGACATTACTCCATGACTGAGTACTTACATTGGTCCAGTCTTGGTTCAGAGCGCTTTGGGTATATTAAGGACAATAATACTGTAAAGAGATCAGAGGAAGGCCCTGAAAACCATGAACTGAGAAAAGGCTGTTGGCTTTGATCTTTGGAGGGTTATTTCTGACTTGGGGGGAAAAACATTTTAACACAGTGAAAGTATCAGAAGCCAGGTTTCAAATGTTTAAGGAAAGAAGGATTGGTAAGGATGTCTGTGAAGGGAGTTAAAATTACTCTTCCCAGAGCTTTGTCAGTGGAGCAAGAAAGATCATATATACAGTCCTGTCTACTTTCCTTGAGTGCTTGCAGCTATAGATATGTTTAAAGATTGAGAGGGTGGACATGGAATGTTGAGGTCGTAAGACCTCTCTTCTGAGTCTGAGATTGTGATGGACCACCAGCTTCTTTGGGAGGATGAAGCAATGTAATTGTGAAAGGTAGTGGGGTTGCCCTGTAAGGTGTAATGTCTTGACTAAGGTAGAGCAATATATTGAGTAAAGAAAGTGCCTAAGAAATGGGTGCTATTTAAAAATCAAGCATATGAATTACTGGAATATGAAAACGAAAATTTGCTTTCAGGGATTTCCATAAGGTTGTCATCACTGTATTCTGGTCAAACTGCATGCAGTCTACCAAGATTTGTCTTGTAGAAACTTTGACTAGTTTGAGGTTTCTCTGAGTAGTGGCTTGTAATGAAGATAGATACAGAAAATGTTATAAAGGTGATCTGTGTGTATTTGATGATGTAGTCTAACTTACTGTAATGGAGAAATCTCTCTGCTAGCTCCTTGATTTGTAAGTTAAAGTTGATTTGATAGTATTGAAATGTCTCTTCCAGTAAACGAATGTCTATATTTTAGGAGACTCCAAGGTCTATCTTAGATACTTGAATGGTCCTATTTCAGTACCTATTATTTGGAATATACAGACAGGAACCTCATCCAAATTGCCATCTCCCTTAAAACAAAACAAACCACCAGGTTTAAAATCCTTTGTAAGCCACCGGGTTGCCTTTAAGTGGATTTTTTAAGAAAATCACTGAAAACCCCACTCTGTTTGGTAAGAGTAGCTTTCCAGTTGAGTCACAAAAGGCGTTATGGCTCCGTGCTTTACTTCACTATCTCCGTAATACTGAGCTGATAATTTAGAAGTTAAGCAGTATATCTGCTACTTTGTGTTTTCTATGAAGTAACCTTTGATACATTTTACAAGAGCTAACCCTTGTCAGGAATACTGTGTAGTAATTTGCATAATTTCTCAAAGAAGGTCCTAAGATGAGCATGTGTTGTACATCCAATTTGAATCAAAGGTAAATAATTTCTGAAATAAATAAGTAAACAAATGCACATACATACATGCATATAGATATTATAGATCTATAGGTATGAAAATATGTATGCATGTATAACCTCTCCCCAGTTTATTTAGTTGATGAGCTGTTTATGAATGTCTTCCTTGAAAATACATTACTAAGATAAACATTATATGAGGGCCATGCTAACTGCTTTAACAACTAAAATGTTAATAGCACCGTTATTTATTTTAGAACTTTCCAACATGCACAGACCTAACTGGTGAATAGGAAGTTACTGCTTCTCTCGGTCATTCTGGAGACCCATGCTGACAGAAGCTACTATGCCAGGCTTCCACAATCACTCTGGGTGGTGTTACCCAGTTACCTAGAAGGCAGAGGAGAGTAAGCATCACCCAGGGAAGCTAATGATGGGCTAGGCTAGAGTAGCCCACAGAAACTTTGGCTCATATTCTGTTGGCTGGGACTCCATCACATGGCCACATTCGATTGCGAGGGAATGTGGAACATAGAGTCCAACAATATTCCCAGGAGAAGAAAAAGTGGTATTTTGGTGTACTATCTGTTGCCAAAATATTTAATAAATACTGATTTTTAGAAAGTGTTAGAAGGATATGGCTTCATAATATAAAATCACAGATCATGTTCTTTGTAATTATACACATCCTAATTTGTATAACAAATATGGTATACATGAGTATTGAGGCATTTTGGTATGGTGACGTGAAGACAAAGGGGTTTCAAGGCCAAAGGGGATTTTGACTAGTCTAAGAGTGTCACCGTCAAAAACATAGTGTAGAGCTATTGCTATGCACATAGATTCACCTGAAGCAAAGGATTCAGAAGCATACCTGAGGACTCTACCTCTACCGAAGGGAAGTCACTTGCTATTTCTAAGTATCTATGATGGTGACAGAGAAATAGCTGTATTGTTGAGAAGTTTGTAATAACTGAGATGTCAAGAGTTGTCTGTAGCAGGCAAAGAGTTTATTAATGGTGTTTCTTTGAATTACTGTGCTATGTTCATAGAGATTTGATTATAGCCACATTTGTGTTTTGCAAAAATCAAGTGCTTTTTGAAGGCTTGCATGTACGTTAGAGGACAGTGTGGAAATCTACCTGTGAAAGGCCATAGGTTTCTTTTTTTTTTTTCCTCTGTACTTAAGTGTTTATTTCTTATGATTTAATTCACGTAAGCCTCCAGCTCTATACTCTTTGATTCACCACTGTGACTCATTGTTTAGAGTATCTGTCACATAGAAGTATATGATCAACATTTTTGAGTGGATAGGTAAATAAATACCTCCTTTTGTAAGACTGATCAGGGCCAACGTTATACAGTTCATCTAAAGCCATTCTGTACAGTGCCTGTTCTATAGTAAGCACTTAATTCTTGTGAGTTATAATAATTATCCTTATTCCTGTACATGTGCTGTTCTCTTCTCCTGTAGGATACTGAGTGATGAAGAATTTGTGTGTCTTCAGCTAAGTTCCAATAGTTCTATTAGCTAAGTTTTAATAGTGCAGATGCTTTCATTAAGTTCAGTATTAGGCCCCTGGCTTCTACTGAGTGTTGATTGAAGAAATGGAGACCTTTCAGAGTCACCGGTGGAACCACCAATGAGTATTTTCTGCCGTGTGATGTCAGGAGCAGGAGCTTCGAGGGTCCAGATTAGGGCTGCTGCTTTCCAACTGTAACCGTGGGCCATAGGTTTCTGAGAGAAAATAAAATCCTATTGAAATTGGAACTTTCTTATGTCATACAAATTTGCATATCTTACTTACTAAAATCATAATTAACACTTTTTTTTTTTTTAAAGATTTTATTTATTTATTTGCGAGAGAGAGAATGAGAGACAGAGAGCATGAGAGGGAGGAGGGTCAGAGGGAGAAGCAGACTCACCGACGAGCAGGGAGCCCGATGCGGGACTCGATCCCGGGACTCCAGGATCATGACCTGAGCCGAAGGCAGCCGCTCAAGCAACTGAGCCACCCAGGTGCCCCATAATTAACACTTCTACTGCCAATGTTAAATAGCTGAAAACAATTTGTTTTATTTAGTCCATATCACCGGAAGTGAATGAAACTACAAATTATTTACTATCAAAGTTTTCCTTGACATTTTTCTGTCAGTTGATTCCTTTTTCTCCTTTCACTTTTTGTCAACCGGGGCAGAAATAGCCTAAACTTCTCTCAATGTCTCTACAACTTACAGTTAAAGAGTAGAAAAAAGTCATGATTATTTACAGGTGAAACTTTTTTTTTTTTTTTTTTTTTTGGAGGGCAGTGTTTTTGTTAGAGTTAGTAGATCTTAAATTTGGGAGTGTATATTCTAGTCCAATTCCCCAATTTCTTGTAAGGAATTGGTTGAATGATTGCCTCACAGTGAGTTTTTATCTTTTTTTTTTTTTTTCCTTTCAGTTCAGTACTATGTATATTTTATTCTCACATATTCAAAGGTACTTTAATATTATAATATCGCAGTATTATAGGCTAAATAGGCAGTGTTACCAACAAGTATCTTTGCATATGGGAATTAGAGGGTGGGGTATCATACTTAAAAAAACATTTCAAGTAATTAAAGTTGATTTAATATCACTATGTATAGCAAAATCCTAGAATGTTTATAGCCCCCACTTTCCTTCAAAATAAAGTAATTGTAAATGCTTTACATCTTAAATTTACAGAGGATGTTGATCTTGCTCTTCTATTCCCTTTTTCCCATACTCTTCAAAACTTCATCAACCACTGTTTTTCCATATACAGTCTACATTATGTTGGAGAAGGCAAGTTATACATTTCAGGTTTTTTGTTTTTTTTTTTTTTAACTTCACAGAATCTACAAATCTCTAAATTAAAAAAAAAGTTTCCTATATACATATGCTTGTTATTTCAGTAAGATCAACAAAATGTTTAGGAGCACAAATTCATTAATTATCTTTTGTATCCAGGGCAAAATATAGCAGGCAAGTTGAAAAATGAATTGTTTATTTTTGGAGGGGCTGGGAATAAAGAACAATGAAACTTCCAAATAAAAGTAGTTGGACCTTTTTGCTGTGGATTTGAAAATAAGTCCAGAAGGCTGAGCTTAATATAACATGTGGCAGGTGGCCTGCGTTTGCCTGGAGAATTCCTTTAGGGCAAGACAGCTCAGCAAACACATAAATCCTTTTTTCTCTGTTATCTAGTAGCACATTTAGTTGCCATGGGGATTTTATTTATGCAGCAGATCCTCTGCAGTTCAGTTTGTGCCTAAAGTTTAACCGTACAGCTGTTACCGTAAATGCTACATGGCAATATTTTCCAAACACAGACCCTAGAACAAAAAGAACATTTTTTTCCCTGGCATTAATTTTGCTTTTTATGTTCTGAAACATCTTAGTAAAGTGTTACTCTATACCAGGAAAACTTCACAAGTTCCAGCCAAGCTATTGGTATCATTTCCTGTTACTTGTTCACTTCCAAATAAATTATATGAAAATAGAGCAAATATATCTTCAATGAGGGCAAAATTTTGCAAGTTGAAATGAAGAGCTTATTCATTATACTCCATATATCAAAGCAATTTGATCTCCCTCCTGCCCAGTACTGTTAACTTCTTAAAGGAGTTTAGATCGAATGATCAAATACTTGCTCCTCTGCATCTTCTCACTTTGGCAGCTCTTTGAGTACTCCCTCCCTCCACCCCACTATTTCTAGTGGAGGAGGGAGGAAAACAAGATAGAAAAATGGTGATTGCTTTTGCAACAATCAAGAGATCTCGAAGTTTCTCCAGCTCTGAGCTAGGTCCTGATTTGGAATGAATTGCTTTTGTTTAGTCTTGATTTGTACTACACCAGATAAATCACCAGTATGTCTCCTTTGTGTGAACAGCATGGATTGGTCAATGAAAAGGGGGAACTGATGGTTTTAGATGGAATGCATAAAATTACCTCTCACCATCTGTGTCACAGCGCACCAGGAAAATGATGAAAGGAGAACTTGAAATCCAGGTAAAGTTGCTCCCTTAGAAGGAAAGTAAAGCATTCAGAATCAAAATAAATGTTTCTCGTCTTCCTCCCCACAAGATATTTTTGGATGGGAGGTTGACTGTTGCAGAGAACCATCGAGACATCATCCTTACAGTTGGTTCTGCTCGAGTGAAATGGTCAACATATAAAATTTGAAATGATAAACTAAATGAAGGCCTTCTGTTTAATGCCGTATATTCTTGGCAGGAACCAAGCAGTTTAACATTGAAACTGCATTATTACAGTAGGAGTCATTAAAGATCATCTCTGCTAGGAACCTATTCCTTTCAGATATTTTATCTTTCTATTACAAATAGCCACATAAATCTGAAAATGAATTTTGATGTCATTACTCAAAATAGAGATTTTAAATGGCAACTGTTAACAAGTTCTCTCTACAGAGTGAATGCTCTGAAGGCATTGAAGGCATGGTACCTCCTGTAAAAGGTGACTGCAATCTCTTGCCATTTACTGCACATTTTTAGCAAAAAAAAAACAAAAAAAACCCCAACAAAACAACGAAGTCACTCCTTAAGGGGTATTGGAAAGCAAATATACGTGCTTCCTTGTACCCATATAATCAACAGTGGTATGGGCAAGTATTCAGCTTTCATGAAGTCATTTCTTGAAAAAAGTCAGCTACCTTATTGACTCATCCTGGCATTGGTCCTCAAAGTGTGGCCCGTGGTCCACACTGGCATCACCTGGGAGCTTGTTAGAAATAGAGAATTTTGCCCCATCCCCCCATACAGAAAAAAATACCTGCATTTTGGCAGAATGCCCAGTTGTTGCTGTGCATATTAAGTTTGGGAAGCATCGCTTTGGGCCATAACGCTGGAGCTCAAAGTGTACTCGAGATTATTGTGGAAAGGTGCATAGTTTCATCAACTATTTTAGGACCTGTTAGTAGACATCTTAACACTCTTTAGTTTTTTATCTTTTGTATTTGCATCATACACACACACACACACACACACACCCTCAATTCTATGTTCATTCTTCCTTCAGGCTAGTGATAATTAGTGCCAAAAATCTTTTCAGAAATACAGGTTGACCAGCTACTTAGACTACTCAGAATGTTCGAGTCTCATTCTCTTCTGTCTATGGAAACAATCCACCTTTTTGTCCTCCTCTTTTAACAGTCTGCCCTATGAACCCTGACCCAAAATCACAACAAATGATTCCTCATGCCCTCGACACATGCTCTTTACAACTCCATGCCCTTTCATATGCTGTTTCCTCTGCTGGGAATATTCCTTTATTTTCCACCTGACAAACTTTGATTCATACTTGAAGATTCATTCAGTTCCAATGTTTTCTAGATGAGGCATTCATTTTTATGCAAACAGAATGAGTTGCCCTTTCCATAGGGTATCTCTGGTATTTATGCAAACCTTTGTTAGAGTTCTCATGACCCCGTGTTCAATCTATTATTTACTTAGGAGTCTGGTTCCCTCACTGGACTCACTGTTCCTTGAAGACACTACTCTTACCCAATTTACCTGTGTATTCCCAACACCTAGGAAGGTAGCCAGCCCATAACAAGTGCTTGTTAAGTGCTTGTTAAATGAATGAATGCCAAATCCACTTAAAAGAATGCCTTTTTAGCAATGAGAACTGCTAATAAACTGAGACTTCAGGGTAAATCAATCCCCTCTCTCTGTTATAAACGTTTATATAAAAAAAAAAACAAAACCTTCCTGTTCTGAAAGAATCCTATCAGATATGCTGGAAATAGAAAGGATAATAGAAGACCACATATAAAGTAGGCTATAAAAAAGAGAAGGACCTGAATTGGAAAAACTGAAGAAGCTTGAATGTTCAACTGTAGAGAAACTGGTATACTGGAGAAAACCAAGAGTGAAATAAAAATGGTTTCCAAGAATATGATTATATTTAATGTGAAAATTGTATCACCGTTTGTACAGTTGGATCAGCCATCACTTTGATAGGCAGTTAAAGATTAAAAGTTTACCTTTGAAATAACCTTCTAGATGTACCTTAAAACAGCGTGTTTTATAAGAATTCCATATGCACAAATGATGTTACAGTGTTAGTATTAATAGGGGGAGCAGATGAGCATACTGAATTTTTCTTCAAATGTAAATGATAGTGGTTTGTATCGAAATAGGATTATTTTCTTTTTATTTTTTTTAAGATTTTATTTATTTATTTATTTGACAAAGAGAGACACAGTGAGAGAGGAGCACAGGCAGGGGGAGTGTAGGGGGGAGAGGCAGGCTTCCCGCCGAGTGGGGAGCCCGATGCGGGGCTTGATCCCAGGACTCTGGGATCATGACCTGAGCCGAAGGCAGGCGCTTAATGACTGAGCCACCCAGGCGCCCCCCCCTTTTTTTTAAGGGATTATTTTCTTTTGTGTAAATGTTGACATAGAAACCATATAGGCTGTAAAGGAATGCACTTATGCTTATGGGACAGGCATACTATTGTACATTTTCACCTTGTTTGTCTTACACCAACTGCTACAGTTTGAATTCATGGTAGCATTTCTAACGTATACTGGGGAAACAAAATGAAAAGTTTGAGTATTTCTTCAGTAAAAGGGGGAAACTTAACTATATGCCCACAGATTTTACCTAGAAGAGGGAAACTTTAGATAGACATACCACATTTAATTTGAATAACAAAATAAGGTTTGTGATGTCTGGTAAGAGAACTCAATGACCTTTCTAATTCTTAATTCAAAAGACTTTCATTTTTGATCTATATTTTGCAAAATTAAAAAAAATTGAAATTTAAAAAAATTTTAATTTGGGGGGGTATTTTGCAAGATTTTAAATCTGTATTTCACTGAAGTGGGAGTTTTGAGCTTTGGCTCTAATGTAAATGTCTTAGTAATGTTGGGCAAAGGAATCTGTGGTCCTTATAGTTTAGAGCCTGATGTTATGCTACCCATAGGTACAAACTCGACCTTATTTTTTTACTATGCGCTGTGGAAGAGCTCAAATGTTTTGTTTTGTTTTTAAAGATTTTATTTATTTATTTGACAGAGAGAGACATAGCGAGAGAAGGAACACAAGCAGGGGGAGAAGGAGGGGAGAAGCAGGCTTCCCGCCGAGCAGAGAGGCCGATGCGGGGCTCGATCCCAGGACCCTGGGATCACGACCTGAGCCGAAGGCAGACGCTTAACGACTGAGCCACCCAGGCGCCCCAAGCTCAAATGTTTAATAGTGTACAGATTTCATTCTACTACAAAGCTTGGCAGGTCTGAGATATTCTACAGTTATTAAGGAGATTGAGGTGGCTCAGGGTCAGCAGGAGAAACAAAGACTGAGGAGAAGAAGTTCCAGAATAAAACAATTTAAGGGACCATTTACTATCGAAAAATGTTTTCTTGAAGTTAGATCACATTCAGATGTTTGTTTATAAACAAACTCTTGATTATAAAATCATTAAAATGAAAGGTTTATTTTCAGTTATGTAGAAGCTAAAGAAAACAAAACAAAGTGACACTTTTACTAATTAACACTTTGGGAATATTATCGGTGTCGGGGGCAGTGGGGGGGAATACTAGAAAACCTGAGAATCCTGGTTAGGCTGTCACTGCTGCACAGGACAAGGATATACTACTTATCCTTTTATTCAGAATGTAAAGGACTGTCAGAAATAGTACTGCAAATGGTCAGTGAAGGTGTGTTTTAGCAGTTCCTTTAGATAATCACTGGTCACATTTGGGGCATAGACTGGATTCAAGGAGAGTTCAGGGTACTCAGGGAAAATCAAATAATTCTGGAGAAATAACAGCAGGCTTAAAAGCAGAGATAAATGCAGACTAAGGAGAGAAAGATGGGTGGTTGGAAGTATATTTGGCTGTTTCTTTTTTGGCAGCCTTACGAGGATCAATTAGTATTAATATGCTGAAATGATTAAGTTTGGCAGTATTTTCTATGAATTTCTATAAGGGAAAGATTGTGTATATTTCTTTGGGAAACTAGACTACTTACTGAAACCATTTTCCCCTCTAATAACAATGGGGGCGATGTTGGGCACTGGAAGATTTTTCTTATGGTACTTGAAAGAAGAAAGGGTAACCCTCATGTATTGTAGGGGCAACATAGAATAATGGGTAGGGCAAGGCATAGGCTCTGAAGCCAGACCACTTGGGTTCAACTCCTGGCTCTACCTACAACTAGCTCAGGAAACCAGAGCAGGTCACATCATTGCTGTGTGCCTCAGTTTCTTCATCTGTACAATGGGATAATAATGCTATTTACCTCTAAACAGTTGTGAGGATTAAATTCAGTATCACTTAGAGCAATTTTGGCATGTAGTCAGTGCTTCATAATACTACTGCTAAGAAATTTGAAAGAGGTTCTTTAATGGATAAAAAATATAGAGAAACAGGAGACTGATAAATGTTTTTATTGTCAACAAAAATATAAGCTATCTGAAGACTATTGGGAGGAAACCATACTGCGGCAGAGAAAGTTGATAGCATAAGAATATCCCAAGGCAGAATATTTAAGAGGATAAGACACTGTCTTCTAAGCAAGTTTTATAATGCAGTGCAAAACCGGGAAGGTGTTTAAACATAGCAATTAGTTTTGGAAAGGAAGAG
Source organism: Mirounga leonina (assembly GCF_011800145.1). Taxonomy (NCBI): domain Eukaryota; kingdom Metazoa; phylum Chordata; class Mammalia; order Carnivora; family Phocidae; genus Mirounga; species Mirounga leonina. The sequence goes on along the minus strand of NW_023270827.1, from coordinate 2,693,335 downwards.
AAGATGTTTCAAGAAGAAAAGGGCAACGATGAGTTTAATAACATAAAGAAGTGAAGTTATGACTGCCTTTCAAGGCCCATGGCAGAGAAAATGCACTAGGAGGCTATTAGAAATCAAAATAATTGAAAGTGAGTTTGCAGTAGAATTAGTTCAAGAAGCTAAAAACTACCTACATTGACAGGATGAAGAAGAAAGTAGGGAGAAATACTTTCTCCCATTAAAAAGGAATATATACTTTCTTCTGTTAAAAAATTAGCCCCTCGAGAACAGGGCTTTATCTTCTTTGACTTCCTAGTGTCCCGCCCTGTGCTTAGTGTATAATGCACACTTAAGTACTTAATGCATTTGTGAATGAGTTTATCTAATTAATGGATTAATTAATGGATTGAGGAATTAAATTTATTAAATAATTGATATGAGCATTAGAAGGAAGTAGGTCATATAGAAAACTTTTAGATTTCACTTTTTCATATTTGTATTTCAGGGCACAGAATTTAAAAATGGAGAGTTAAATAATAGAGAATTTCTCAGAATTACTCAGATTAAAGAACAATGAGAATGTATTTTCTGCTTAAAAGTCTATTAAATACAGAGATATTAAGGATTTAGAAGCAAAAATGGCCAATCAAGAGGTCGAAGTGTCATCAAACTACAAGAAAAGGCAGAATTTTTAAGGACTTTACTCACCTCAGAACTTTATGGAGAATTGTTTGTTTCCTTGAAATTGTTTTAGAAGTTCCCTGTGTACTGTTCCTCAAATGCGGAAAGATGAATGTGTGTGGAACACAGTTCAGTTGCTTTATCTCATAAAGGCCTTAGATGTGTTCAAACCTAGGGTATAAAACATTTGTCGGACTGTATGACAACTAGGAGTAGAGGTTAGAAGAAAGAAACATGAATTCCTAAATGATAGCTATTGGAAAAGAAGATACAGGTCCCAAGAAGAGCCACCACTTAGCCTTCAGCTGTGTGCAGGGGCAGTAGATACTCCATGAAAAATGAACTGGCAGACTCAAGAGCCGTGGAGCTTGCTAGTTGTTAACCTGCAGTCTTCCAGTGGTGGTCAGCTGTTCATTTAAAATTAATGGAAGCTTTTTCATTTTTATAGTATCCTGAGTCTTTTTTTCTTAAGGGGTGGTTTTATCAGAGACCTATCTACTTGCAGGTGACAGTAGAGGACAGAAAAGACTAAGCAATAAATGGAAAACTGTATACATTCTTTAATTCCTTTGACAGGGATATATTGAGTATCTACTACTTGTTAGACCAAGACTAACCCAAAACAGAAATGGATGCTGCCCCTATACTCTAAGCCTAGGCTGGCAGCATTCTCATGGCTTTCTTGGGCTCAGAAATTCCCTGGAAATGTTAAAAATGAAGATTCTCAGGTATTACACTGGGATGGCTTCTATTAGCTGTGTGTATTGGGGGGGGGTAGGGGAAGAGGAAGGTGGTGGGAGCCCATAATCTCCATGTCATCAAACTATATATGTAACGGTGATGTGTGTGGTTAGAGAAACACACTTTGAGACTCATTGAGCTGGTGACCACAGAGGAATTTCTCAGTACAAGAGGCGTCAACTGGGTTAAACGATGGATGGAAAGGTCTTAGCCAGCTTGAAAGGGTGTGGATGGTGAGATAGTAGAGAGGGAAGGGTAGCAGGGTGCTTTAGAACACAGGGAAGAACAGGTGTAATGACTGACAATTTGTGCCCCTACTCTACATCATGGGTTCCTCTTGAACTTGATGTTTTACCAGAGTTCAACAAGCATGTACTGACCAGATTTCACTTATTGCTAAAGATAACACTTGTTATCCGAACCCCAGAGAAGCTCATGGTTGGGGACATGCACATAATCATGTGGCTTAAATGATTTAATTTTGTGAAATGCTTGCTGGTTAATACACGTAACACATGTAAGCTATGAGGCATAATAAAATATACACCTGACTGCACCACCCAGTTTAAAAGACTAAAACCTTAGCAGTACCTTTGAAGCTGCCTGTTTTTTCCCTGATCCTATATGTCCCCTACTGAGATAGACTGATTTTTTTATTGTTTATTGATGCCTGTTGAAATTGTTTTAAGTCTAAATTAATAATTTGGGGCAGGTTCTTTGATACTTCCTGTATTAATATCACATCCTTGAATCACAGTTTGATTTTTTGCTTTCCTTGTCTTGTTTCTGATTTTAAATGTGATTCTTCTGATACTTAACACCAAGATTGGCTGAGTTGGTCTACAGGTATCTGTCATTTAGTGAAAGAGGTCTCTGAGTATGCTAAAGAAGTGTTTTGTTTGTTGATTATGAATTTGCATGGAATTTGATTAAGTGGCTTTTCTGCATGTATTGATGATATTGTCTGATTTTTTTTTTTTTAAGATTTTATTTATTTGACAGAGATCTCGAGAGCAGGAACACAAGCAGGGGGAGTGGGAGAGGGAGAAGTGGGCTTCCCGCCAAGCAGGGAGCCCAATGCGGGGCTCGATCCCAGGACCCTGGGATCATGACCTGAGCCGAAGGCAGACGCTTAACCACTGAGCCACCCAGGCACCCCCATATTGTCTGATTTGTCACCTGTAATCTATTAACATGGCAAATTACATTTAAAGATTTTACTAGTATTGTATTTCTGATATAAAACCAACTTGGCCATGGAATTTCTCTATTTTAGACACTGTTGAACTCAGTTTCCTGACATTTTGTTGTAGTACTTTTGTCATTTATTGAGATTTTATAAAGTAACACTCTTTCTAGGTTTTATGAGTGGTCTTATTCACTTGGGTGAGTCTCATGTCCTTATATGAACACATGAATGCAGGAATTTTATCCATTTGGTTGGGCCATGTGGTCAAGTTTTATTAAAACCTCTCCAAGGTGTTTACAAGTATTGTGTACTATTGTCACGTCAAAATAGTAACTTGTTAAATATATTAAGTACTGAATATGCAGTGACTTAAGCATACAGTTGTTAGTAGGATTTTATTGTTGTTCAAAAAGTATATTCATCAGCAAAAGGCGACATCAACTGGGAAATAGAAATAGGCATGCCCTGTACGTCGGTCGGGGAATCGCCCTCCATGGACTTCTGTTTTGCTCACATCCAAATGCTTTCTCAGTTCTCATCATTAATCAGTGATCTCAATCCCTTCTTTGCTCAGTCCCTTGGTTCCATTTCCTCTCCTGTGGGTCGTCTGTTACTTACATTACCTTGAGGTTCCTTCTTCTACAAGCCAGGCCACAGAAAAGACAACAGTTTTCTCCTGCTCCTTCATTAAAAAAAAGGTTCATACTTGTTCGCACTCTTTGCATTTTATTGGTTTCGGCATTTATTGCCTTAGAAACCTGGCAAGTGCTAACCATAAAACCAAGCATGGGGAAGTTGGAAAGCTTCCTGAATTCTCCCTGTGTTGGTCTCTAGTTTTTTTACTCTTTTTTTTTTTTCTCAGAAAAGAAAATGGAAAATCCTAGGGCTTTATTATTGAGGATGTGGCTCATCTTCCTAAATCCCTTATCCTGTAAATATACAATCTTCCAGATCCACTAAAATATCTCTTCCTCTACTGTATCCATGATGGACCCACTTTATGGAAATTCTTAAAGCAATAAGCAGGCACTTTGTGTCCCTGAAGTCACCACTAAGGGCTAAGGGCTGCTTACCTTTACAAACTGCTTCCCAGACCAGGAAGTATCTGGCCTGAACCTGTGTTCGCTTAAGTAACTAAAACAGAGTTCTACGCTTGGTGGTAGCAGAGTGGTAAAATTTTGTCGTTTTACATCATTAAGGCATATACAAAGCTGTCATGGTTTAAATTCACTAATAAAATTTTGGAATGATTGGATGTGTAAAAAAACAAAACAAAAAACCCACAACAAGTACTGAGATTAGTGAACTGAAGGACCTCATTTAAATACTGATGGCACTATTTTTGGTGAAAAGTTGGACAACAATTAAAACAATTGAATGAGCACAGTTAAAGAAAAACAAAACCAAGAGAAGGATAGTCAGTCATACTGGTTGTATATACTTTTAAAAAGTATATTACATCTGTCTACCAACAAATGGATATGAGATCCATGTGGAAAAATAGTTGTGTTTTTCAATTAACAATACAAGTTAAAGCCCATTAAAGGAAACCTCAAGAGATTTTTCCTTCTCATATATTGGAATTTTTTAACATAACATAAAAAATATTGCTTAAATAAGGTGTTAGAGTTGGAAATATTATTTTATAAACATCCATTTTATGATTAAAAATAATATTTCAGGGGTGCCTGGGTGGCTCAATCAGTTAAACATCCAACTCTTGATTTCGGCTCAGGTCATGATCTCAGGGTCCTGAGATTGAGCCCCACGTGGGGCTCCGTGCTGGGCATGGAGCCTGCTTAAGATTCTCTCTCTCCTACTCCCTTTGCCCTGTCTGCCCCTCCCTCCCTTTTTTTCTTTTTAATGAAATCATTTTTTTTTCAGTTGATTGGTCTTTGAAATCTCCTTAAAATAAGTTAATAATATACTCCCTTTAGTTTCCTTTGCAGACTTAGAGTCACAACCATCTCAGTAGGCATGAGCTATCCTTAGAGCAGCGCTGAGCTTGCCAGTGCAAGTGGAGATGCTGAGAAAGTGGATGAAGGGAAGAGGAATAGTCCTGAACTGCAAGATTATTTTTCCTTTCCCTTGATAGTGTAACTACATGAATAGATACATTAACAATAAATGAAATAAGCATGATGTGGGCTTAAAAATCATTAATATCTCTATTGCATCTGAGATGGTTTTGAAATCAGTTATATTTCCTGGAAATATCTGCATTCTTATTTTATAATCACATTGTGTGCCCTGGAATTTTTCGGCCATTTGTGTAAAAAAAAAAAAAAAAAAAAAGCGGGGGAGGGGGCTAAAGAATTGTATGACAAGTGAAAGGGAGATGTAATTACTGCCTTATGCTTTTAGAAAGTATTAACTTCCTAGTAAATTTAGAAAAAGAATTTTTGAATTGATTGAAAAAAAAAGAAATTTTGCTTGTATTTATTATTCAAGTTCTTTATTTTCTAACACACTAAATGTAGAAACAGAACTTCAGTGTCAATAATCTCATTCTTCACATCCACTCTTTATACATCACTCCCTTCCTAAAATTCTTAGAGAGGAGGTATCCCTGACAGGTTGAAGCTTGTGTTTTAAGAAACCTTGAGGAATTCAACCAGTGCAGCCTTTCACCTTGAGAAAGGACAACTAAAGCCTTCCCAGCACGTGGGTATTTATTCTTCTCTTAAAGATGCCTAGAGAAGTTAAATCCATAGCAGGGTCAATCTGCACTCACTGTTAAGATGAGCTTTATTATCTGGCCCAAATCCCCACTATTTGAGTTCCCTTGTTGTCTTCTTTACTTTTCAGTGACAGGGCAAATCTCAACACCAGGTTCCTTGGGAGTTGAGGGTTTGAATATACTTTTTCCCTCAAGGAAAAACTAGTTTTCAGTCTGTCTTGTGTAATAATATTTTATGTGTTGAAAACTAATTAGTTCATCCATTTATAATCTGGCTACTTTGTCTTGTAGACTAAATAATTCAAATAATAGCTTTAAAATAGATCTATTGATGATCCTTTAAGCATCTGGCTTAAATAACCTATTTTGACCCTCTCCAGGCTGAATGAGCCACGAGTTGCAGTCATCCATACATTCATCTACTTCTAAGTGGTCTAGCTATTTTCCGAAAATTAAATAGGTATTTATGAACGCTCTCAAAAAACTATAAGTTGGACTCCTTAAATGGTTTCATATATATTTCATCTAAGAGATAAATTTGGGAGTTTGTGTACCTGTCTCTCTCTAACTAGACACCTACATTTTTAGAGAAAAATACCTATAAATTTGCAGTCCTTTTTTGTCATGTGGTACACATAATGTTAACAATCCGCCCAACTCACTGCAGCCCCTAGTGTTTGCTTGTATGCATGCATACCACACAAACACACACAAGCATACCTTTTTCTGTCTGTTTTTGTTAAATGCCTACTATGGGCATGGATAAGATAAAATCTCTGGCTTTGTTGGTAAGGCTGGATGTCAAAAAAGCCAGTAAAGTGTGTTGTGTACCATTATAGGAGTGAACTGGGAATATAATATTTGAGTGAAACTCACAGGATCAATTGGGTTTTATTACACAGGGAAAGAAGGGAAAGGCATGTTGGGAACTGGCTCTTTAGGCAAATTGGGATTGGTTACAAGTGTTGGAATCAGTGTTGGGACACAGGGTTGAACAGGTTGGTTGGGAAGAGCTGGCTAAATCGGCTGAAACCACAGGGATGAAAGAGTCATCAACAGATTTTAAGTGATTTGTGTCTTGGATGAAACTGCAAATGATGTGGCAACTGGATCAGAGGCTGATGAGAAAGGATGGAATTTGGGAAGCTGACAAGGAACTTACTGGTGGTAGTCCAGGTGGCATGATGAGGACCTTGGATACATAATGCAATGCGAGTGGGAATGAATAGGAAGTATGGGTTCTACAGGCTTGGTAGGGGCAGTGTAAGTTGGATAGGGGCAATAAAAAAGGCTGAGGTCTAGAGTGACTCTCAGTCTCTCTACTCAGGCTTCCAAGTATAGAAGAAGTTACTGTAGTGAGGCATTGAGACAGAGACAACTCTGATATTTGACTTTCCCCTAGACTTGGAGGAATTGACCAGAGGTTTTGGTCTGAAGCTCAGGAGAGAGGTTCAAGATGGAAATGGAGATTGGTGGTTGAAAACCTCAAGAGTCAGGAAGAGGAGGGCACACATGAGCCCTCCAGGAATACCAGCACTGAGGATGGTAAGAACAGGGAAGCCAGGTAGCAAGGTAAGGAACTCAACTTTGAGGGAGCAGAGCCTCAGAAGTGTGGGAAATGTGGCCAGGATGGAAAGGACCGTTGAGGGGAAGTATCTTATGCCACAGAAGACTGAAAACTGAGAAGTAAGGTGGTTGGAGGACTAAATTAGGGCAGTTTCACTGAAGTATTGGTGTAAAAAGTCACCTGATAGTAGCTTTAGAAGCAAATGGGGGTGGGGAAGAAACTGTTGACTTAAAATTGCCTTACTGCAGATATTATTAGGTGCTTATTAGGTTTTCTTTTGAGTTCTTAGATGAACCCTGTGAGGGAGGTATCTTGCAGATGAGAAGCTGAGTTTTAAGTATTTGTCCAAATTGTACAATGAATAAATTAGGCAAAATTCAATCTCTAGTTCCTTATTAGTTTTAAATTAATTGGTCTATGAATATAATAAGTTAGGTAGAATTATTTATCTACTGAGAGAATAATAAGATAGATCTCCAAAATGACCATTTTTCAAGTATGTTTTCTGAAATAAGACTGATAACTTCCATCTGTACTCTATGTGGTATCCTAAAAATTCCCACTCTGTGTTACTCATACCATCTTTATGCAGTTGCGCGATCAATAGCAACATGCAATAAAGCTGAATGTATGGATGTATGTCATGGGCATCAGGATTAAAAATCTTTTGTAATGAAGGAGAGCATACACACACGTGTGTACACATTACATAAATGTATTAAGTTGGCTCTGAAGGCAAACTTGATAGCAATGAAGGAATGTAGGGATTATATAAAATGGGTGATAAAATACTTTACATAGGAGAGATTAACAAAGTCTGCCCCTCTGTAAATATGCATCCCAGAATCTTTAAGACCAGTCAGAATTAATAATGTCCTGATCATAAGAGCCACAAAGGCCTACAAAGGTCTAGGTTAAGCCAGCTATCATAATTTGAGAACAAAACTGATCAGTATCTAATGAATGTCCATGTTAATGGCTAATAATAAAATAATGAATAGTAAATAGTAAAATACCATGCCCATCACAGTGAGTAGTATAAAATAATAAGCCCATTGGAAAAATGCCCATGGTTTATAGTAAAGGCAAGAAAGCCTGGGCATTTTCTACGTGAGTAACAGAGAAGTGGAAACTCTTGCTGCAATGTAGTTCATGCCCTGTGTGCTTTTGTCCTAGAGCTTTTCAAGCTTTACAGCTGCTTCTTGGTGACAAAATACGGTGTTCAAGAGAAGGGAGAGGTCATGGAAATTCTGGGTTTGGGATTCTAGCCAATGTAGGAAATGTTTCTAGATTGAAGTGGTACTTGAAAACTGTGGTACTTGAAGGTGGGATTTGGAAACAAGTAATAGGTAGGTAGTGGCATCATGGATCACTATCCAAGGCAAAAAGTTCAATAAATAAAGAAGGTTGCTTCTGGGGGTGGGCCATATTGAAGTTCACTTTATGTCTGAAAATGAGGGGAAATGCCGTCTTTTGGAAATTCATGGGTAAAGTTAAATTGCATCTTCTACCCACAACATGCAGATTGACTGTTCGGAAGCCAACGAGTGAATTTGTTCTTTAGACACCTAAGTCTCTTAGAAATTTTGATTGTTATTCTTCTTTTGGTTTAGGATGGACACTTGAACCTTTTTTTTTTTTTTGGAACGAGATTCTAGTCATGTTTTAGTTGATATCATAGCAAAGAGGTTTTAAATGACCTCTTTATGAATGCAGTTGCTACTGCTTCTATTCTCATTTCCCTTGATCTCAGCATGGCTTTTGATACTGTCAACCACGCTATCATTTCAGAGTGCTTGAGGGCATTTCTTAAGGAATCCTTAAACACTCAATTTTACATCAAAATAACAATTGAAAAGCACAGTTTTGTAGGCAAATATTTTAGCTAAATGGTTTTTTCAAGAATATTGAAAACTCTACTTAGTTAAAACAATAGCACCTAGAGGTCTGATTATTTTAGTAGAGCTGCGGAAATGCTTTCCACTTTACCCTGCGACCAGGGGCTGTTTTGAAGATGTTTTGCGTCTAGTCCGTTTGCTTTGCCATGAACCTAGGTGGCTGCATGTGTAAGTAGGCATCTTCTGTCCTACTGAAGTAGGCAACATGATGAACCAGTGGAGCTTTGTTTTGAACTAGAACTTACGTCGCACTTGTTCGCTGTGGTGTTGTGTTGGCGTGAAAGTAGTTATTTCTGTACCCAGTGCCATTGGTCTGTTAGATCTTAATATAGATGACATTAACTTGTGAGCTACTTGATCTTTCTCCTGGTGAATGTGCTAACAGACTGACATTTTTTTCTGAGGATATGGTGGTTAAAGAGAGGTATTCACAGGTAAATTCTGACTTTGAGCTCTAGGACACCCCAACCTTTAATTTCAATGTTACAACGTAAATAGTGCTTAGTGCAGGATTATTAGTTATAAAGCTGGTGCCACCTTTTGTCCCTTAAAATGTCCTTCCTTTACATTATGTTCAGCGTATTAGTAAGACTGGAAACTGTCATTTGAAAAATATCCCTACGTTTGCTCTCCATTTATCCCTGTCTAATATAGAAGTTTGGACTTGGCTTTAAATTGCCTCTGGACTTCATAGCTATCCTCCCCAGCTGGCCGTTCTTCCAAGAATCCTTTTCTAAACTCCAGCAATCCTAGAAGTCATAGGGATTTATAAAAGTGAGAAACCTTACTCCCAGACTGGACTCTGGGATCCTACAATTGTTGACCTTACAGTAAACTAAGAGATGATGATGGCTGTATTATGCAGTGAATTTGGTGTCCTGAACAGATTTCCTGATTTAATTTTGAAATGTGTTTCTTCTCAGCCACTATAATTTATGGGGCCTGTCACTACAGGTTTCAGCTAGAGAACCAAACATTTTCAGTAATGGTAAGGAATTTATTAAAAATGAGATACATTCAATCCATTTTACCATAATATGTTTGAAGTTTATTAACAATAAATTTTGTATAAAAACTGCACATTTCTTTGTCATAAAACAAGACCGTTATTTTGTAAGGAAATAAGTTTTAAAAAAATCTGAGGAGCTTTTTGAGATTCTGATTATGAAAAGCAAATGTGATTATCTTGGATTCGGGTCATTGATTACAAACATAGGCGTCTGAGTTTTTCAGGGCGGGTGGGGAAAGATCTGAGAAATTTCCCTTTAGACTCTCTTGGATTTCTGAAGAGAGAAAGGGAAGGGAAAGACCAAAGAAAACATAAAATTGCCATTGGAATGGTGCAGGGTTAAAATGAATGAATGCAAGCGGTTCTAGCAACTGGAACACACTAGTGCTCCTTTTAGCCCATTGCCTTAGACTGAACAGAGGTGAGGGCACCCTTCTGGTAAAGTGGACCTGATATAATTGGGATAGATCCTATAAGGTTTTACACTAGACACAATACACTGTCTTCTAAGGTAAAGACAGTATAAGTAGACATAGTGTAAGTGGACATAAAAGCTGTGACCATTTCATGTGCAATGACTACCTCTTCTTAAAAAGATTTATTAGGGGCGCCTGGGTGGCTCAGTTGGTTAAGCAACTGCCTTCGGCTCAGGTCATGATCCTGGAGTCCCGGGATCGAGTCCCGCATCGGGCTCCCTGCTCAGCGAGGAGCCTGCTTCTCCCTCTGACCCTCCCCCATCTCATGTACTCTCTCTCATTCTCGCCCTCTCAAATAAATAAATAAATCTTTAAAAAAAAAAAAGATTTATTAGAGAGAGAGAGAGCACATGTGTGCACATTAGTGGAAGGGGCAGAGGCAGAGGGAGCGGGAATCCTAAGTTGGCTCCGCTCTGAGCGTGGAGCCCAGTGTGGGGCTCAGTCTCACAACCCTGAGATCACGACCTGAGCTGAAACCAAGAGTCGAACACTTAACCGACTGAGCCACCCAGGCACCTCCAGTGACCACCTTTTTTAAACGAAAAGTTCCTTGGCTATAAGACAGGCAGAACCCCACAAAACACATCTATGTTAACTTGACTATAAAATCGATAAAAGAGGCTATAATTAGCTCTATATTGTTTTCTGAGATTTATGACTGTACAGTAGTAATAATCATGGTAATTCAATTTGTTTAATCCCTTTAGCCACTTCAGTGAGATAAGTGGTAGGATCCCCATTTTACACAGAAGAAACTGAGACCCAGGAAGAGTGAGGTTCACCCTAGATCGTATAACAGACTTGAGATTTGAACCCAGCTCAGCCTTAGTGCAAAGTCTGTGCTGTGCAGCTTGCTTTCTCCAGTTGTGTCAGTCACACAGCCTTTTATATCTCAGGTGCTCCTTGGTGTGAGGGCACTTAGCAGCTGTTGCTTCTGCAAATATATGGCCTTTGCGTTGTGTATTTTGTATGCCCATTACAAAGGTGGTGGGGACAATTTCTAAACACTGCTTTTACCATATCTGTGGAAGGAGGCAATTTTAATTCCTTCTTTCTCTATACTAGCTTATTGTAATAATGTTCCCAAAGAGGTGGGCTTAACTCCGTAGGAATAATTTTCCCCTTATTTTTCTACATATCATTGATAAAAACTGAGATGAATCAATATGTCAAAATTTCTTGTCTTTTTCTGCTCTCTTAGAAAAATTTAAGGAGTTTTGGAAGTTCCATGTAATCAGTGCAGAAACAGAGCACACTGTTAAATTTTATGACGACTTATTTGCTAGAAAGATTCAAGAGAAAAATTCAAGTGTATGGATGCTAAAGCCATACTTTATATATAAAATGTAAACCGAAATAGGAAACATAATTGAATTAGCATGAGGACATTAAGTGATAAAATGAATGTTTTTATTGACTAAGGCTGAGTAGTTGGACTACTATAGTGAAAATCTCAATCAAGGCATCTAAGATATTTAAGACTTAAATGTGACTTTGATAGAGCCTCTGGCAACATCTGAGGAGTTTCTAGACAAAACTGAATCATTTACATGGCATCTTATTACTGAAGAAATTTTGCTTTATTCACTATGAACCCAGATTATTATTTTTTTCTTAAAGCAAGTGATCCACCATTATTTATAATGTGTCTGTTGTATTCTAAAAGGACATTATAATTGGTGCTATTTTAAATGAAGTAAAATTTCAATGTCAGTGTATATGTGAGTACAAATGGGTACATATATATATATCAGCCAGTTTTTTTGTTGTTTGAACATTTGGCTAAAATCAAAACCAGTGGGAAATTGTGATATTAATGGGAAAAGCATAATTCATGTTGTATATTATAAGGATTAAGCCAGAATTTATAATACTGTCAGTAAGTTCGAGTTAATTTAAATTTAACATATCAAGAATAATTCAGTATCTTTTATCAGTTGGCCAACAGCAAAATGTGTTTACAGCTTTCTTTGATATCATAATATGAACTTCAAAATTGGGAAATATTTTTTTTTAAGATTTTATTTATTTGAGAGAGAATGAAAGTGAGAAAGATCAGAGGGAGAGTGAGTGGGAGAAGCAGACTCCTGGCTGAGCGGAGAGCCTGATGCGGGACAAGGTCTGTGACCTGAGCCGAAGGCAGACGCTTAACCGACTGAGCCACCCAGGTGCCCCAAAATTGGGAAATATTTTAATCTAGATTTAAATATGGAAGTCTGTTGTGAAATCGACTAGTGATTCTCAATAGGTTGCAAGGAAAAAGGGAGGAATAGAGATCTCTGAACAGATTCAGCTGGTAGGTGCAGAAGACTTTTTTTTTTTATGTTATATAAGATGTCCTGCTTCTCCAAAAGACCAAGGGTAGTAGAACATCTCTTTCATCCTACTTAAGATTGGACATAATCCATCACTTTTCTTGATGGGAGTTTGTCATATCTCTAGGGTTTTGGTAATCCATGAACAAGACTGACACATTTTAATCATTTTCTCAACAGTGCCTACTACATGGGATCAAATATAGTAGTTCTCCAATAATTATTTCTTTTTTTTTTTTAAGATTTTATTTATTTTTTAGAGAGCGAGCGAGCGAGAAAGAGCATCAGAGGGGAGAGGGTCAGAGGGAGAAGCAGGCTCCCCGCTGAGCTGGGAGCCCGATGCAGGACTTGATCCCAGGACCCTGGGATCATGACCTGAGCTGAAGGCAGATGCTTAACCATCTGAGCCACCCAGGCGTCCCTCCAATAATTATTTCTTGAATCATGGAAAGCTGTATAGGGATGCTATGCCTAATATTGTTTTAAAGGATTAGGTTAATTCATCTTTGGGGTCAGAAAGCAGAGTTGAAAGAGTAATTCATTTAGCCAATTGGGAATGGAAAGAAAGTACATCCATGTACCAGCAGCATGCTCAGTGAGCTGTGCTTCCATTCTGCTTTCTCTTTGGGCCAGAGAGCTACAAAGCATCTATAAGTTCATTAAATACAGTTGTAGAGGAATTTTCTCATCAATTTTAAATCTAAGGAATGATAATTGTGGCTAGGAAGGAGGGAATAAAACAGTTCCAATGATCTCATCATGAGTACTGCAAATTTAAATCAAAATGCAAATCTGAATGTATGGAAATGTATCTGAAATTCAACAGTTAGGCATGAAAATAAATAAGGGTTATGTGCTACTTGACACAGAAGATGAAACCTGATTTTAAGGCTGCCGGACAGTGTTTTCTTACAATATAGTCTGTCTCAGCAAGGAAAGAAAGGAAGATAGAACAAAGAACTGGATGCATTATTAAATGCTGCTTTGTCCTAAAAAAAAAAAAAAAAATCCACTCTGGAGGATATAATCCATCTGTCCAAATGTATATATACTACATTTGACTATTGGGGGATATTTAGTTAAGGTGTAGTTCCAAAAGTTTGAGTGAGAGAGCTTTTCTCTGCCTTTGGATTCCTGTTGGATTATTACTCACTTGTTCCCAGTAGTCCGAAATTTAAAATTGGGTGTCTAGATAAGTAGTGTTCTCTATTCAGTACATCAGAGTAGTTTTTTAGTCACCTCAAGTGATGATCACAAAACTGTCAGTTGGATTCAAGCATGTATAACCATCAGAACAACCCAATATCCAACTGGTGGGATTTTGAGACTGTTTCCACCTGTTAAAATCACTCACTCCTTCTACTGCCCGTGTATCCCATTGTACCAAACCTATAACCTTCAGTCAGTTTTTCTCGGATTGGGTTTTTTACTTAGTGCATTAGTTTCAAAAGGACAAATACTGGTGTAAGAATTAAGAGGTTTTCTTACATCGTGAGTGTTAATTTGCCAAAAAGAAGGGGTAGGGATGTCTCTCATAATTGGAGTTTATTGGTGTTTGGATGAATTGAGAAGATACTGACTGGTATGGAGGAGGTGGTTTCTCAAATTACTTTAAACACTGGCTGTGTTGGAACATTGAAGAATTGAATTTCTCAGGCTTGTTATTTTCACAATTTGTCTTGTGTGTTTCTGTTTGGACTACAAGCTACATATGTAACTGCCCTGTCTGGTATGGTAGCCAATGGCCCTATGTGGCTATTTAAATTTAAATTTAAATTTAATTTAATTTTGTTTTATTTGAAGGCTATCTTATAAATTTTAATTTGAATTAATGAGATATAATTTAAAAAGTCTCAGTTGCACTAGCCACATTGGAAGTGCTCAGTAGCCACATGGAATTAGTAGCTGGCGTCATGAACGACGTAATCCATAGAACACTTCCATCATCACAGGAAGTCCTACACTGAACATATTTTCAGCTTTCACATTTTCAGATTTCAGTCCCTGAACATTCTGCTTGCATAATTGTCCTTTCCTTTTAAAAGAAAGAATAGCTGATTTTTAAGTGATTTTCTTTGTCTTTTGTGTGTGTGTGTGTGTGTACTTTGCGTGTTGTTTGCTGTAGATGCTCCTTCTAAATAATTATAGTAGTGCTCCCCTTTTCTGAATATACATTAAAACATTTTTTAGTAGGGCTATGATGAAGTGTACCTTCACCACTCCTCTTAGGTGGTGTGGTTCAGTGCCTTGGTTTTAATTCATAGAAACACCTCTCCTGCACAGTAAATTATATTGAAATAAGTATGGCGTATCATGACATAAATATCCCCGGAAAATGAGGAAAAACAAGTTTGACACTCAGGTGGCTAATACATCACTCAGATATTAGGAAATGGATTGCACTCTTGTTGGCAGGAAGTAAGGGGATAGAAGATGATTGCAGTGATATGTAGGTAGGGAAAAGAAAACAGGAAAAAATAATATGGATTACTTTCAGCTCTTGTGCTTTTTTCTGCTGTTAATAGGGGGTGAAAATGTAGATCATTTGCAGGTGACTATTGTGTAAGTGTTCCCCTTTCCTGTTACGCCCTGGCCTGGGTGTCTCGTGTCTTTCTGCAAGTGTTGGCTTTGGCAGTATTTATCTCTGTTCTTCTGTGAATTCTCTCATTTGCATTGCATTCATTTATTGAATTCATGCGTCCTCCACTGTGTCATTTTCCTTTCATACTTCAGTTTTGTTTTGCTTTTTCCATCAATGCAGGATTATAATTCTTAACTCTCAAATGCCTTGGATACTCAATAGAGAAGAGTCACTGAAAAAACAGTCCTCCCCCCTCCACTTTTTTTTTTTTTTTTTAAGTAGCAGAAATTTCTCCTTTTCTTGATGTGGAACAGCAGAGGAAACGGGAAATGGCATTCTTAGAAGGGAATGATGTAGGATGAACTGAAAAGTGTTAATGTTAAGAAAATGATCAGGACTGGCTGCATTTGCAAGTAAGTGATGGAATGAAAGTCTATTGACTATGGCCAAACATAATTAGAAATTCCTAAAGCTGGCTGCTATCAGCTCATCAATTCAAAAGCAATCTGTGTTTGCCTCTTCTTTGCTTTTGGCCAGAGAATGGCAGAGCAGCAGACGTATAAGAGGAGAAGTAATTTCTCAACAGTTGGCTGTATTTGGTATGCCATCATAATTTAATCATATTGATACCAAAAACTGTACAATGGAATGCATTGTGAGACAGTGATTGGCACCTAGAATCATTTATTATTTTGTCAGGAATTTGACATGCCAGTCGCATGAGCAATGTATGCTTGCTTGAAATTGATCACGAAACACCTCATGTTAAGCATCTTGATGTTCTCTGCTACTGTAGGTCATTTCTGGGCTTTAGAGCTTTCACCTGTACTTCTATTTTGTAACTAAGGTGGGGGGGGGTAGATGACAAAATTGTGGGCTATTGAAATCATTATACAACAGGATAATACTTTTTATAATGGACTCCAAATGGGTTGTCACACTGCCCTCATTATTTAATGATTTCCTCTATGATTATTAAAGTAAAATGAGCTTACTATGGAGAATTTAGAAATCACAAGCAAATGCAAGGATGAAAATAGATAATCCTACCAATCACAGTAATACTGTTTATAATTTGGAGCGGTTTCCTTCCAGTCTTTTCAAATTATCTGAGTATACTTTGGAAGACTTTTTTTTTTTTTAATAGTTTACTATATCTCACATTATTGAATATTTAAAAACATTTTAAAAGCATGTAAGATGGATATACAGTCATTTCATTAATCGTCTTTGATTGGATATTTAGTTTTCTGTGTTAGTGGTCATAAAGGAACCTGTGATGAATATTTTCGTATCAGTGTTAGATACATTTTTGTATTCCTGTGTTGATTTTAAGGGCTGGCATTATGGTGTAGGTATGTACATTGAAGAAATTGGATGTATGCAAACAGCTTGCTTTCCAGTATGTGTGGTGTCATTTCTACCAGCAGTGTATGAGAGTGGTAGAGTTTTGCCGTATCTTTAATACTACCAGACACTTAAAAACATTTAATTTGATAGTAAAAATTAGTATTCCATTGAAAATAGCATATCTTTGACTATTACTGAATAAACAATTTTTATATTACCTTATTCTTTTCTGTCACTTAAAGGGCTTTACCTACTTTGCTGTTAGAACTTTACTGATTTTAATTGATGTGAATTACTTATTGAAGCTATAACTCATTTATAGCCTTGATACTTCCTACAGTTTTGTTCCATAATTGTTTTCTAGTATTTAGATACTTTTCTTTGTCTGCATTTAAATCTGTGAACTCTTCCCTTTGGGGTTTCTTCATTACTTTTACAGTTAAGTAATCCTTATTAAAAAAAAAACAAAAAACAAAAGTAATCTTTCTCTATAGAAGACAAGACCTACACTAACATTTTTAAATATGTCATAACATTGGATTTTTTACCCTTAACTCTGTGCTGAAATTTTACTGATGCCCTAATGAGACATGGATTTGACTCTCACTCTCAGTACAGTATGTGGGATGCAGTGGATGCAAAAGAGATAACTGAACATTCTGGATGATTACAAGACATATTTAGGATCCAGGCCATTTTTTTGTGTGTCTGCCATATGTCAGTGTTTGTTTTTGAACCATAGTGCTTTAATTACTGTAGTTTTATGATAAGCTAGTAACTGGTTGCAGGGAGGAACTTTGTCCTATTCCTCTCTTCTAAATTTTCTTGGAAATTCTGACCTATTGATTTTTTAAGGTAAACTTTGACATCACTTGTCAACTTAACAAATAATTCACTTGTCCTTTTTATTAGGGATTGGCAAAAGTTGGCACTTCTCAAATAGCTCATCTTTCCACTGAAGACTAGGATACTTACCTACATTCAAGAATCATCTCATGTCCCTGAGAAAAATTTGGCCCTTCTCTTAAAATTCGATGGAAATGCCTCTTAAGTCTCATCTTTATGAAGATTATGCGAGAATTATGCTCTTTGCCACTTAAATTTTATTAGGTTAAAAAAGTATCCTTCTGTTCCTTATTTTGCTTTCTAGTTCTTTTAATAAAACCTGTTGTTTTTATTGAGGTGAAATTCACACAAGATAAATTTCCATTTGAAAGTGAACAGTTGGCCATTTAGTATCTCAAATATTGTACAACCAGCCCTTCTGTCTAGTTCCAAAATGTTCATCACTCCAAAAAGAAACACTATTTCCATGAAGCATTTTCTTCCCATTCCTCTTACCCCCATCCCTGGCAACCACTAATCTGTATTCTGTCTCTGTGGATTCTGGATATTTCCTATAAACAGAATCATAAAATATGTGACCTTTTGTGTCTGACCTTTTGCACTGAACATACTTTTGAGGTTCATTCACATTGCAGGATATATCAATACTTCATTCCTTTTAATGGCTGAATAATATCCCACCGTCCATTTATACTGTAATTTTATTATCCGTTTATCCATTGATAAACATTTGGGTGGTTTCTATCTCTTAACTATTGTAAACAGCGCTGCCATAATCATGTGGGTCCATGTATTGTTTTCAGTTTTTACGGATATATAGCTAGGAGTGGAATGGTTGTGACATGTGCTCATTCTGTGTTGAAGTTTTTGATTGTCAAAATATTTTCCATAGTGACTAAACCATTTTACTCTTCCACTGATAATGCATGAGGGCTCCAATTTATCTACATCCTTGCCAATACTTCTTCTTTTTTTTATATTTTAAAATTATAGCCATCCTATTAAGAGTAAGATAGTATCTCATTTTGGTTTTGATTTGTATTTCTCTAATGAAAAATGATGTTAAACATGTTTTAATATGCTTCTTGGGCAAAACTTAATTTTTTAAAGATATTACTAGGCTGTATTAACTCTGAAAATCAAATTGATTCTTATCTCTATTCTTGGAAAAATTCTCATTTTTGGAATAAGGACATGTACTTCACACTGTGGCTTTGAAGACCTAATAAATGGTATAGGAGTAAGAAAAAAAAAGATTTTATTTTTTTAGTAATCTCTATGCCCAACGTGGGGCTCAAACTCATAACCCTGAGATCAAGAGTCACGTGCTCTATGCACTGAGCCAGTAGGGGTTCCCAAAACTTACTGTTTTGAATTCAGTTTATTGCTACTCAATTATCTTTATGATTTTTTATTTGGATACAGTTTTGTAACTTTTTCATCATTTACTGAGACATTTGTTTAATTTTGACCTCTAAGTCGTTTCATACCACCCCATCTCCAGTAATTTTGATTCATTTCTCAGTTAACTGAAGTATATCTTCCAGTGAATTTTTTTTTTAAAGATTTTATTTTTTATTTGACAGAGACACAGTGAGAGAGGGAACACAAGCAGGGGCAGGTGGGAGAGGGAGAAGCAGGCTTCCCGCGGAGCAGAGAGCCCGATGTGGGACTCGATCCCAGGATCCTGGGACATGATCTGAGCTGAAGGCAGTTGCTTAACAACTGAGCCACCCAGGCGCCCTTCCAGTGAATTTTTAAAGGAATTTAGGTGTTAGTTTTTCTAAGCCCTTGAATACTTAATTTTTTAATAATCTTATAACTTAGCTTGTTATAAAATTCTTAGCTTATAAATTATACTTTTCTTTCTTGATTAAATTACTATAAATGTTGCTTGTTTGTCTCATGGTATTTAAGTTGCAGCGGGGGATGTTTGATGGCAACCAGATTTTGATTTCTTTGAAGATAAGGTGGCTTTTTCCAGAAGTTTGCAGGTTTCTTTCATACCCCTTGGGCCTTGCATTGTCAATCTTTACCCTGGATATGTGTATGTGTGTATGTATATGAGAGTTTTTCCTTAGTTTTGTGTGGATCATGAGGCTCTCTTGACCTGAAATCTCCTTGCCCCTTTTTAAATTAAGATTTTGTTTTTAAATTTCTCCAGTTTTCCTTTTTTGTCTTTGAGTTTGCTTTTATTCCAATTGCTCCCTTTCCCCCTCCCATTGTAATACGTGTAATTCAACAGTTGGGTCCATTTTCTGTTCTTCATGATAATCTTCTCGTTTTCAATTCTTTGTTCTTCTAAGTTCTGGATGAGCAGCCCAATATTGCTGTCCACATTAGTGGTTTGATATTCTGTGGTGCTGGTTAAACACTCCACTCTATTAGCAGTGCAGTTTTTATTTTTCCTCTTGTGTGTTAGTTTCTTTCCTCACTATGTCTTACTCTTCCCAATTTCTCAGCTCTTTGTCTTTGCATTCTTCTTAGGTTATTTCATAGACTCCATAGCCAGGAAATAGGGAGTCTGGGGTATAACACTGATCCTGGAAACTGGAAACCTGTGTTCTTGTAGTTTTTACTCTTTTCAAAGAAATTAAACTAAGTATATGAAAACTAACAGAAGAAGAATGATAGAATGTGCTTGCTTGAAAATCTATACTTGGTTACCAGGGGCTTTAGCCTAAGAATGACTCACAAGAGTCAAAGGCGTTTTGCAATTTC
Organism: Mirounga leonina; assembly: GCF_011800145.1. Classification (NCBI taxonomy): domain Eukaryota; kingdom Metazoa; phylum Chordata; class Mammalia; order Carnivora; family Phocidae; genus Mirounga; species Mirounga leonina. Next base: position 2,673,302 of record NW_023270827.1, on the reverse strand, counting down.
ATGTAGCAGATGGTATATACCTGCTAGATTATTGCCTTGTATATAAATACAGAGTATGTCTCTCCAGTAAAAAGATAAATTAGTAAGAAAAGATGGGAAATTCCACTCCTTACTGGCATCTTTTCTGTGTCTATGACTAATTCTTTTGCTTATGTATGTTGAGTTATGGGCATTCTAGCACATTTCACAGACCTCACATTTTGGTAGTTTGTAAAATGGGGAAAGCATAAGTTTGCACAATTATTCTACCACTTTGGAGTTGTGTGAGCTTGGCCATTTTACGTAACTTCTGAGCCTGAGTGTCACATTCTGTACAAATCCCATCTCTAGGGGTCTTGTGAGGATTGAATGAGCTGAGGATACTTTCATGAACCTAAAAATCACTTGGCATGTGTTAGCACTCAGAAGTCATCTCCTTAACTCAGTATTCACCTATTGAGTGCTATAAATTAGGCTCCAAACTCAGTTCTGGAGACTCTGTTATAAATAAGACTCTCTGCCCTCAGGGAGCTCAGAATTTAGGAGGACTTGTAGGAAAGGAAACCAGCGATAATAATACTCTATAAGATGACTGTACTGGAGAGAGTCTCTAAACTTGTCTTACTCACCTTTGTACTCCAGTGCCTCTCATGGTTCCTGACCCCTCAATGCCCCTTAACTATGGTTGAATGAATGATTTATTCTATGAATACTGGGATGCATAAGTGAATAATGGCCAGGAGAGAGGTTTAGCCGGGGGCAGGGAAGAAGAACATGGAAGAGCGCCATTTCAGTCAGGGAAGGTTTCTAAGTAGAAGTTACACTTAAGCTGAAGTTTTTTGCCTCCCCGTTTTTTTGTAAATTGGATTAAATTTTTGCTCTACCAGTGGACTTGCTACATATCTTTTTGGTAAAATGAAATCTTTTGTAATGCAAATAATCACTTCCTAATTTATATGTGGAGCAAGTTCAGATTTTTGTATGTCAGGTTTTCTTTTTTTTTTTTTCCCCCCAAAAGGAGGTCTATCTTTGCAATAAGTAAAAACATACTTATAGTAATTGGGAAATTATTGATTGAATTTAATCTTCATTCTTCCCTCTACATTCTATAGAGAATAAAGAAATGGGTTTAAATGTACCAATACCTTTATTGAAGTGAGTAAAGAAGGCATGTTCGTGTAGACTTAATTGGAAGTTCAGAATTTTCTTTCATTAATAAGTTGATCTTTAGAAGTCACTTCTTCAAGACTCAGCTTGCTTTCCTCAGTGAAAAATGTGGAATTCGGACGGGACAAGACTTAAGTTCCCTGCAGCTCTAAAATTCTCTGGAAGGGAAAGATTAATGACAGACTTATCTTATAATTAGGGTAGTAAATTCCTAATAGCTAGAAAATTACTAATTACTAATAAGCTAGAAAATAGAAATAAAAATGACTCTTCATGTTTAGCTTAAGATCAAGAAGTCTGGATTAAAAAATACAATTATGCTGATTTTAGACTTCTAGAAGGTGTCAGACAGTAACTTAAAGGAAGGTGAAATTTACATAGCCAATAATAAAAGTGGTTATCATATAAATAAGAAAATCTTCACATCCAAATTCTAATATGAATTGCTTTAAAGAATTGAATTTTGTGTTCATGCACACACACACACACACACATACACACTAATTAAATTCTAATTCAAATTAGGTCACGGTCTAAGAAGAGTTACACTAAATAGCAAGAGGTAAAATCCTAAGAAACAAATAGAACGTGAAACAATGGAAAAGTTCACCTCCTATTAATCTACTGTCCTTGCCTCTTTTCATCTCTGAAGGATATTTACAATAATAAGTACCCACTGGGTGCAATACATCCTGAGTATTTAAATTTTGTTCCAAGTTTGATTACTTTCATCAAAAATTTATATTTTTTATTGATAGTGATTTGGGGAGTTTTCATCCATTGTCTCATATTTGTTGTTTAGAAATACCTTGAAATGCATTAATCCAAGGAATAATGAGTCTGTAAAAATATTACGTCACTTTGTCATACATCCATTCCTTCATTCACATATTTATTGTAAGCCATCATTATGGGCACTATTTTGTTGTATCAGTAATACCTTAGATCCACACATGCCACTAGTCACAGATGCCTATTGACCTCTTGATATGCAGCTAGTCAGAATTGAGATGTGCTGTAAATATAAAATATGAGATTTTGAAGGTTTTGAAAAATTTGTATATGTAAAATATTTTTATATTGATTCCATATTGCAATGATAATATTTTGAATAGATTGGAATAAATAAAACATTTTTAAAAATTAAGCTCAGCTATTTTAAATTTTTATTGTGGCTACTAAAAATTTTTAAATTTCTCATGTCGCCTGTGTTACATTTCTGTTGGACATTGTTGCCATAGAAATAAGTAATTTGTCGTGTACTGACGTATTAATTCTGACTCATTGTGTAAGAATACTAATGGTGGATGATGGTTCATGATAGCTCTTACCCATGAGTTATCTGTGTCATATAGGAAATAACACTTAGACTTCTTTCCTTTATCTATCAACATAAGAATATATGAAACAATGAATCATGGAACACTACATCAAAAACTAATGATGTAATGTGTGGTGATTAACATAACATAATAAATTAAAAAAATATATCAAGATGCAGAAAGAAAAGGTCTGTTGTTTAAATGGCTTTGGATAACTTGGTATCCTTGGTAGCTGTTCTAATTCTGCAGTATTAGAATGTATCTGTACTTCCTATAAATGATGTGGACCAAGATTCACAGATACCTTTAAAATTTCTCGTTTTTCCAGAAAGCTGGTTTTTCTTCAATAATATTGAAAAGACATGCTTAATCATACCTTATCTTGGCTACCTTCTCAAATATTACAACTGTAAATAAAATGTACTTCCCTAGGCCTTTGAATACACATGGCTTGTTTCTCTCAGTAGTTTATATCATAATTTACCTTGTAGTGTTGCTGCTTTTCCTTTGGCTTGTCTTTCCTTTTAAATTACATGTTCAGCCTACAACTGGCTTATTTACTTAAGTTTTATTTTGTAGCGTCTAATACATAGTGGGCACTCTAAAAAATATTTATTGAATTAAAAGAGCACCTGCTGAGGTTTAAGAGCTTAACTGTATTTCCTCTATCCTCCATCCTCATCCCTCATCTGAGTTATTGTAGCTCTGTGGTGTCACATATCAGAATTAAACTAAAGACTCAAATCACTGTAGGTATGTGTATCAGCCATAAATTGATTGAGAGTTGGCTGCATCATTTATTTCTGGTTTTCTAACTTTAAAATTCTTTTTATTGTACAATAAACTCATCAAATATTGATCATTTAGTTAATATTTTGAAAATGCAACTGCCCTCCAAATATTCTCCTGTGCATTTTTGTGTTTAAAGATTGCCTTTGAATAAGTGAATTCAATATTTAAAGTTATAAAATGTTTTCTCTGCTCTAATCCGATGCTCTTTGTTGTTGTTCTCCTGCTCATTAATCCTCCCCACATTTCTGTATTCAGGAATTATCCCTACTTGACAATAGCTTAAATGATTTCCCCAAGATTATGCTGAGTACAGCTAAGCCAGAACTCATTGCCCCAGTCTTTGATCTCATGCTCTTTTTTTCTCCAGTTTAACCTAAGAGCAGTCTAAGCTAGAAGTCGAATTTTGGATTATGAAGTCATTTTCCCACTTCACCGCTGGCTTTCTTCCCCGAGCTCATTTCATGGCTGGACCTTCACTCAGAACCAGAGACTATTTCACTCTCATAAATAACCTTTATATCCTATGAAGCAGGGCAAAACTTCCTGTTTGTTTTTTCCTTCTTTATTGGTTCCAATATGACATTCATTGATAAGAATGCATTTTTTGTATTAATTATGTTTCATTGTTTTTCAGCATTTAATAATCAAGAACCTGAATCCCTGTTGCTGGTGAGAGGAAGAATGATAACTGTTTCATTCTATTCAGTATAAATGTCATTCAGAGGCATAGTGGGTCTCTTTGTCAAGTTTCCTTGAAGCATATCCTTGTAGAAAGAATAGTTTGGACATGATGGCAGAGGGGCTACAACCACTCTCCCAAGGAGGCCTTCTGAGTCCTTGGTTGCTGGTTGCATATTGAGAAGTTACCCAAGAGAACTACTGGAGCACAAAAATTCACATGGTAGAAATCTTATTTTAATATGAATAAGTAGGATATTTACGTTATTACGGTTCAGAAGGTACAAAAGAGCATATTACATCTCTTCCACCCTGGCCCCCTGCCACTCACTAGTTTCCCTGTTTGGGAGTCAACCACTTCTATCAATTTATATAAAAGAAAGGGACTGGGAAGAATGTTCATTTGTTTGTGTATGCATAAAATATGTACATTACACTTTGCCTTTTTAAGAAAACCATGGTTTATTTTGGCAGTCAATGCATGTTAATATTTAATGAACTTTTACTTGTTTATGGCTGCATACTGTTCCACTTTATGGTACTACGTAATTTATTTCCTGGCGCTCCATCACTGAACACATAGATTATTTACTTGCTATTATTGTCAGTGTCACAAACAGCTTTGACTATATAATTTTACAGCTACATAGGAGCATACTTGAGGAGGTCACATTCCTAGAAATATAATTGTGTGTAAGGATATGTTCATTTGTAATTTTAAGTCTGTTTAATTTTATGTATTCTTTGCAAAGAGAATGCATGTTCATGATACAAGATTCTTTTAAAATGAGAAGGAATGAAGTTAGTCTCCCTCTTAACCTTTAAGAGAGGCAGTTGCTACAGGTACCCCTTTTGTAACTTTTCAGAGACCGTCTGAGCATATATAAGCATGGTGTTGTGTGAGTGTTGGATGTAAGTATTACATACATACTTTTTACCAGGAACATTTTTACCTTATTTCTTGCACTCTGTAGCACTGGCTCTTAACCAGGAGCGATTTAGCTTCCCCCAAAGACACTTGGCAATACCTGTAGATGTTTGTGGTTGTCAGAAGTGTGTGTATGGGTATGATACTGACATCTGGGAGGAAGTAGCCAGAGATGCTGCTGAATATCCCACACAGGATGACCTCTCTCCCACCCGCCCGCCCCGTGCCGACAATGACTTAATCTGGTTCCGAATGTCCGTAGCGCCAGGGTTGTGAAACTGGGCTATAACGATCGGAAGGCTTTTTTCCAAGATGCTGATTTCCATAGAATTACCAGGCTTCAGTGCTGACTTTTGTATTAGGAGCATCACTCTTTCTCCTCCTCTGTCTCCACAATGAACCATAACTGTGTGTCTCACCAGCAAGAGTGATGGTTACACTGATGTTCATTATACTCCGTTGTCCTTGTTAGGATAACTACAAATATGGTGCCCATATTTTGCTTGTATTTCCCCATGTGTTCTCATTTCTTCGTTCATTCTTAGTTTGATGGAGCATACCCTCTGCTAGTTTGTTGAGAAAGGGTAAATGAAAGGCCAATTTGAAGGAGCTTTGAATGTCTAAAAATGTTTTTACTCTGCTCTCTCGTCTGATTGATGTTTTGTGTGGAATTTGAGGGAGGAAATATTTTAACTTCAGATAATTTGAGGCTATTTCTTCATTGTCATAGAGTTTCTGGTTTTGTTTTTTAGAGATACTGAGACATTTTGATCATTGTATGTAACGTTAACCTTCCTGTAAGTTCTGAAATTCCCCACTAATGGGTCTGATGTGATACGAAGCCACTTTCATTCGGTGTGTTGGGTTCTCAGTGTTGTCTCTTAATTTGGAAACCTCCTTTGGTCCTGAAAAATTTCTTGAACAACTTAACTGACTTGCCTATTTCTTAGTTCCACCCTAGCACTCCTATTTGGATGTTGGAATTTGTAGACCATTTGTTTTCTCATATTTCACTTTATCTTTCTGCTTTGCTGTCTAGGAGATTGTCTCAAGTTTTCACTGTAGCTCTTCTATAAATTTTCTCATTTCTATCAGAGTTTCAGTTTTTAAGGCCTTTTTTTAGTTTTCTAAATGTTCTCTTTATTCTATTCTGTTACTGTTTCCAGATGGAATTTCCGTTCTCTCTGATGATTAATAATTGGAATATGCCTTTTAAAATTTTTCTTCTCCTTAGTCTGTTTGTTTTGTCTGGTATCTGTCTTCCATTTTAGAGACTTCATCAGCTGTCTTAGAATCTTTGCCAATTTCTGGTTAAGTAGATTGGACACTCTGAGTGCATGAATCAGGCTTGTTGACTTTGAACTTCATCACTGAGTAGTCCAGGGGAACCCTGTAGGGAACCTTAGTGTGTGGTTTTTGTTTTGTTTTGTTTTGTTTTTAATTTCTCCTCTTGAAATGATCAACTTCCTCAAAGAAGGAACTTCCAGCCTCTTACCCGGAGGGCTACAGGTGTTCTGCAAGCCCTGTGAGTAAAAGAGTGGAGTTCTCAGCGTGCCTATGATCTGATCTCTTAACCTCTCTGTTTGGGATCCTCTCAACTGCTCCTGGCTTTCCTCTCCTTTATCCATCTCCAGAGAATAAACCTCCAGGCCTCCCACTCTTACTTCCACGGAGGTGGTCTTGGCAGCTAGACCAGGCATCTAATTGCTCCTCAAATAGCTTTCATACAATCCTTGTTTTAGCTACTCACTTCCCTCCGCTACTATTCTCGCTCCTAGTTCCGTAGGTCACCGGTGCTCCATGTCTTAAACCATCTGTGGCTTTTATGGTAGATTGGGCTGTTTCAGCTTTCCATACTATTGCCTTGGAATCCTTGGTTTCAATGCTGCTAAATCAGTTGCTGCTGTTTCATCTTCTGAACATTTAGAAAAAAGTTAAGGCTGCTACCTCTTCTGTTTTCCCTATTCTTAGGTGTTCACGTCTTTAAAAAAGTAATCTTTACTGCAGTTTTTGTGTGGAATCAGGTGAGAGCATTCAGTGTGGGTCCAGGCTGCAATCTTAACACAGAGTTCTTTGTTGTGCGAATCTCATTTAGAGATTCCATTATGGAAGAGTATTGGTAGAGTTGGCCCTCTCTCTTCCCGTTCCCTGCTGCTACCTCCTAATTTGGATTTCCACTGTAGCTCCCAGAGCCCTGGTAGTAAGCTGCTAGAGCTATTCCTAAAGTAAAGCCAGGTCTCCAATTCACTGCACTGACAGCTGTGCTGATGGATGTGGCACCACTGTGGGGATAAGATTAGTTGGCCCTTCACGAGTTTGCTGTTGCTTTATGCTCCTGACTACCCTTTTCCTGAACTCACCTTTGATCCTAAGGAATGTGTGCATAATCTTTTTCAAAATGTTTGCTATGTCAATATCCTAGATTAATGTCTGTGAGCATTTAATAGTCGGAAGCTGTGAGTTGAGGCCCATCGACCAGATGTCTCCCGCTTCCTGGTTTATAGGCCACCTTTACCCAGGGACACATGCTTCCTGACTCCTTTTTATGACCAAGAGGCCACTGTATTTGTGAAGCCACTTCCATTCACTGATCTTGAGGGCTTTAACGAATCTGAAACTTCTTGTCTTTTCAAGATGCTAAGAATGTTGATTCCATATAGAGGCAATAAATGCAGAAAAAAAACCCCAAACCTAAAATAGAATGACATCAGTCACTTCTGTGCCTCTCAGAAAATGATTACAGGCCTCTGGATTCTGAGTCTGCTTCGTGACAATTAGTTACATGCAAGATGGTGACAAAATTTTGTTTGGTATTATGTTCAAACTGATTCTGATATTGTCATTTTATTGAAAAGTCTAGGATCTACTGTAAGGAGACCTTTTAAGGCCCCTACCCAGGGTTTTCTACCTAGAGTTTTGCCTTTTAGATTAGTACAGTCATTTTGTATATGTGCAATTGATTTGTGTTTCTGATCAAGCTTTCCCTGTTCCAATAAATAACTTTATTCATGGACACTGCATTTTGGATTTCACATTATTTTCACATGCCGTAAAATAGTCGGTTGATTGTTTGTAACTGTTAAACATTGTAAAAAACGATTTTTAGCTCACAGATACAAAAAAACTGGTGGTGAGCCAGGTTTGGCCCACAGGACAGTTTTTGCTGACTCTGGTTTAAAACTTGCCTTAGGATGAGTGCTCTTCTTCTTGTGCCAAATTTCAACCATTGTCTATTGGTATAAAAACACTGTTTGGAATTGGGGTAGCCATGCTCAAATTTTTGCTTTGATGGGAGAATTTTTCAAAACCAGTTCAAACCACTCCTGTGTACCCCCCTTTTTTGTCTTCTTCCTAACCATTTTTCTTCTTTTACTTTTGTCCTGTGTACATTCACACAATTTAATATTTTTTTTTCTTTTTTAAGTACAGATTATGTATAATACAGTGTGCTGGTTGCTTAAGAGATGTAAGCAACTATCTTGGTAGATAAACACAGTCATGGAAGAGAGTTTTTATTTCTGCCCAAACTCAGCAAACTCATCTGCGGTATAGGGGCATGGTCTGATCTAAAAGTGTGTATGCCAGCAGATATTGTGGAGGTAGTTTTTTTTTTTTTCCTGATCTCATGCTGTAGATGACAAATGCACACATATTCTGCATGTATTTATTTCTATTTTGGGGTTGCCCATGATATCAAAATGGTGAATGATAGTGCTCTGTTTAAAATTTTGTAATATTACCCTATTTTTCCTACTGCAAAGCGACTTCTTTCTTGCTCTTCAGCTATCCTCTGGTAATTTATTCATTAATTTAAACTTCTTTAAAAACTTCTTTGGAAAGGGGTGTTTCTTTGGCAAAGATAGATCTCTACTTAGTAAAGATTTATGATTGAATGAGCAAAGAGGAAGGGGGAGGCCTAGGTGATGAAGTCTATGCACTGAAAATAAAAATAGGAACATTAAAAATGAAGGAAACCAGTCAAAGGCTGTAGAATCAAAGAATAACACAATTACAGATTTCATGGTAGCTATAGTAAGTAATATAGTCTCAAATGAATACTTCTTTATTTCATAGAGGGGATTGGCATTTGTGCAATATTCTTTAGTTAAATTTCAATTTATTGGATTTTTGCATCACTGCAGATTGATCTATTGAATTTGTCACAGTGGCCTTGTTTTTACCTTGATGTGTTTAATACCTGCTGGATCAGAATGCCAATCAATTTAGGTTAATTTCATTAAGTTTACTAAAGCTTTTTAAATTAAAGTCACTGCTGACATTACCAGTAACAAAATGTGGGTAACATACTCTTATATATTATTGTTCTAGAAAATAAATTGGTAATGTATATTCTCTCTAACATTTCCTTACTCGGATTTTTAAATTCCCTTAATTATTTACAAGACGATAAATCATTTAACATATAAAATTTTAATTATCTGCGTGATCATTGCTTAGTATTCTGTGCCAAACTTTAAACAGCATAGATTTAAGTTCTCACTAAATAGATTTCAATTAAACTCCTTCCATCTTTTCTAGCAAAGAAATGGATTGTGTTTAAAAAATTGTATTGTGCTTTGCATTAGCAAATATAAACTGAGGAGTGGTTCATGGCAAGTAGCCTTTTAATTCGCTTGTGCATTTAAGTTTTCAGAGAAGTCACAGTACACTTGGCATTTATATGAAGGATAATCATGGTTAAGATTTTTTGAGTAATATATTTTGCAAAGAGCTCTGTAATATGCAATTATGGAACTCAGCTTGCATTATTAACTGATTTTATTAACTGTCATTAATGCAGTATTTATAAATATTGCTTGGAGAACTGTAGTCAAATTTACTAAAGATAGAATCAGGAAGAAAACTGATAAACTACTAGTGCCCTAGAGCTCCTTAAGAAAAGAGCAGACAACATTGTTTATAAAATCCCTAGTAAACTCAGAAAGGGAAGGAAAAAAGCTCTCAGCCCATCAAAAATTGGTTGATTATTTTTATTCCTTCACAGCAGTAGTATGTAGGCATGACTGCAGTTTTCTATGGGGAAATTGAGCAAGCAAAAGTTTGTTCTAGCATATGCTATTCTAGAATTAAAGAAATTTTGGTTATATAGGGTTCAAGTTATCTTTGACACATTTTGCAGGTTACTTACAAATTCCTGCCTAAACATAGGAATCTTCTTTATCAGAGAGCCTAACATCAGATTTTAATCATATCTTAGACCCATAGGGTTTTAGGTTTCCAACAGGCCACCTGTCTCAGACATTTAAAAATTCACAGGACAGATGGGAAGGTGAAAGAACTTGTCCTTGGATAAAGAAATTCTTGCATTGCAGGAACGTTCACAGGCAGGGGTAGCCAATACATCATACACATATCCTGTATTTGTCTAGCATTAAGTTATCATAATCATGTGTTTCCCTTTAGTAGTATAAATACAGAATTCATCACTTATCTCCTATTCTTATGGTAGACAAGAGAGAAAAATCATAACTTGTAAAACCTGTTCAGGTGATCCGTGAATCAGGAAATATGACCATATTAACTTTCCCAAATCTATTTGTGGAATGTGTACCCTGATTAAGACTGTGCGCCCTCATATTTGGGGAAAATGGGAAATGGAGCTGGTTTACCTGGGTTTAGATTTCTTCCCAGCCATTTACAAATGATCTTGGCAAGTTACCTGGTGTCCCTGTGCTTTAGTTGTCTCATCTGTAAAATGGGGGATATGCCTAGCTCTTTCTAGAGTTCTGGGGAACGTGACATGAAGATAATACATAAAAAGCACCTAGAATTGTACTTAGAACTGAGAGTCTGTTTTAAGTAAATGTGAGCACTTAGAAAAAATGCTGATTACAGGTAAAAACGAAAAGAGGGACTTAAAGCTTAGACTTGGAAGTTTTCTGAAAATAAATTCTTTAAAAATTTCAGATTCACACTTACCTCTTTAGGAGAATCTGTTACTTGACACGGCTGAAGCACAGTATTCGAAATCATTAGGCAGCTGAAGCATCATCAGCGGATTATGCTGTGGACTGTGGTTGGTCATTACTTAGGAGCATGTTAGAAAACTGAATTCTCAGGCCCAACCTCAGAACTACTAGATCATAAACTAGAGTGGGATGGAGAAATCTGTTTTTTAACAAGCCCTCCAGATGATTTTTGATGCATGTTGAAGTTGAGGACCACTGGTTTAGATACGTAGATTTGTTGAAGACCTGCTGTATTTGTTCTGGGGGAGGGAGACCATGAACCTGACCATGAGAGATGAGGTCCCTGCTCCAATGGACATTCCTATTGAAGGAGTGGGACAGACAAGGAAAATGTAAAGAAGTATAAAACCCAAGAATTTCAGGTGTTTCAAGTTTAAAAAACTTGTTTAAAAAACAAGTAAGCAGTGTTGCTGAATGGTCTTTAGTATTGAGGAGAGCACTGAGATAGGGTGTTCATGGAAGACCTGAAGATGGGAAGTCTGAGGTTAAACCTGAATTACGAGGACATTAGGTAAAAGAGCAATTCTCCAAGATGAAACTCCTAGTGCAAAGGCCATAAGATGGGCATACCTTTAAGAGGGCTCTATTCTTAGTCTATTAGTAAACACTCTTGGTAATATTAATTAACGGGGGTAAATTTGATTATTGTAGACAATAATGAAAGGGGTTCATGGCTAAGTTTTTGATAGGTTCTTTAAAAAAAATTACCAAAATTCCTCTTACTATTTCACATATAGACCTACTACCTAAGTCTACGGGTCATACATTTTCAATCCATTTATTGACTGAGGCACCAAAATCACTTTGTGACCTCTAAATGTTGCATTGGGTTAACAGTAATTTGTGACACATCTGATAATTTGGGGCTTCAGATTTTTCTTGTTCAGAACTTAAATCAGTGTCTTCTATTTTTTATTGCTCCCTACACATGTAAATTAATGTATATAATGCCTAACTATAATATTAAATGAATATCAACCCTTCCTTGACTAGTTTGCTATTAACCATAACTTCCACAAGAAAAATCATCTTAAGCATAGGATAAAGACAATACTGACTTGCAATTTTAAGTGCAAGGGGTAAGTTTTTCTAAATTAAAAACAAGTTCAATGATTTTAGATTTTAAAAATGAAATTATTGCAATATTGTGCTTATTGTAAGAGAATTTAGTTAAATTGAACTCACACTGTGGCAAGACTACGAATAGTAAGTATAAAACTTTATTTTTTCAGTCTGCTTAATAAGAGTCACGTATATAACATGAAAGAACATAGTTTTCACATCTAAGAAGACCTGCGTTTAAATCCAAGCCTCTCCATTTATTAGTGATAGCGTGATCTGGCCAGTTTCATTTTTGGGGGGGCTTTATAGTAACCTAGTTTTGAGATATTAAAACTATTTAAAGAAGGAAATAGATTATCAAAAAATGGTAACTTTTATTATTTCAGATTTACTAAAAATTCTGAGTTACTAGTTTGATTAATTGTTGAGCCGAGGAAAAAAGATGGCTCCATCCATGTTTCAAGTATAGACTCTATTCTTTTTAAAAGCCATCACTATTTTTTAGATTTAGGTATTTATAAAGATTTATTTATTTGAGAGAGAACATGGCAGGTACAGAGGGAGAGTCTCAAGCAGACTCTGCACTGAGCATGGAGCTCGACGTGTGGCTTGATCTCACAACCCTGAGGTCATGACCTGAGCTGAAACCAAGAGTCAGACATTCTGTGACCCAGGCACCCCTTTAGTTTTGTTTTTTTTAAGAGCCACAGAACCTTAGGAACTTTTCTTGAAGTCTGCCTCCCACAGTAATTTTCTCCCATGGTTTTGGGTTTCTTCTTTGCTGTTCCACGGCCATTGGCTGGCTGGCATGTGCCCTTTGAGACGTTTCTAGTTTCTCTGATATGTTTAGTTCGCTCACCCTCCTGACTACTCTTCATTGTAGTCTTGTTGGAGGACTGTGTCCTTGAGTATATTTTGGACAAATTTGAAGTTGAGTTAAATACACATAATTCAAAAACCGTGAAGCATAATGAAAGACAACAAACATTTCCCTGCATGTTCATGTGACTTTTGGTGACAACTTTCCCTTAGCAAGTTTGGGATGTTAAAAAAATTTAAATGTACTTTCCAAATCTAAAGGCTCAAGTCCTCTCCCCAGGTTACACTTTTAATATTTCCTGTTTGAGTTTTCCTGAAAGTATTACAAGGGGGAAATATGGGTGTAAGGAGTACATTTATTGAATGCCTACTATGTACCAAGCACTATCCCAAATGTTATAAATATAATTATATGTTAATTATATATATATAACTTTTTACTTCTCAGAACCTTGAGTTATATAATATCCTACCCATTTTATATATGAAGAGAGCAAGGATCAGAGATACTAGGTAACTTACCCACAATTACGGCTAGTAGATGAAAGTTAAAACCCAGGAATGTCCAAAAGCTCAAGTTCTCTGCTACTGTCTTCTAAAGAGCAAATGCTGTATACTTAAGGAAATAAAAGTTAAGAATGATGATACTACTGGTAACACACTGATGTGTCTCTTGACTTGGTACTTTGGTATATAGAAGTTTAACTGGGAGGTAGGTATTGGAGTGGTATCAGTAGTTGATAGCCCTTTAGCCAAATGGTATAGGGGAGAACTGGAAAAAGGGGGTTCCTGTTGGCTCTGTAGTGATGGAGCCAGGCAGTGAGGGAATAGACAAGGAAAGTAATCACAAATGTTCACGTGTAATCTGAAGGAAGCAAGCAGGGATTGAGATAGAGACCATCTGGGTAAAGGAGTGAAGTACAGAGACTAGGAATGGATGCTGTGGGGAGGTAACATTCAACCTGAGCCCCACAGGCTGAAGAGCCAGGTCCTAGAGCTGATTGCTGCCCTCAGTTATCAGGGGAAGTCTGAGTGGGCCAACCTTCTGCAGAGATGGGCACAGAACACCATGTTTCCTTATCACTGGTGCAGATTAGGCACCCTTGCTGTCTCATAGTGGGCCCTTACTAGATAATTGGTGATTGACCTTTGCAGAGCCCTGAAAAGAGCCTTTTCTTAAGCACCAACTTATATTTGTATTGGTCTAGGACTATGAGGCATTTATGTTCTTTGAAAAGTAAACCTTTTATTACAGAAACTTTCAAACATAAAAACAGCATAGAGTAATGGATCTCCATGTATCCATATCTGGATTCAACAAATCATATTTTTCCAAGCTTATTTTATCTAACCTCTACTTTTTTTCTTCTTTGATATTTTCCAGGAAGTTCCAGATACCATTTCTTCACAATTGTAAATACTCAGTGTGCAGCTCTCACTGATGAGGGCACTTTTCTTTACATAGTCTTAGCTAATTATCACACTTAGAATTAACTGTGACTTATCTTTTGTTCTTTAAAAAAGTTTAATAAAGAAGGGTAGATATGACTCATTACAAAATTATGATGGAATTGGCATCCATAAACATATGTACCTGGATCTGTGTCTGGATTCCTTCCTTCCTTCCTTCCTTCCTTCCTTCCTTCCTTCCTTCCTTCCTTCCTTCCTTCCTTCCTTCCCTCCCTCCCTCCCTCCCTCCCTCCCTCCCTTTTTTAGACTTTTCTCATGCTTTTGACTTGACTATCCAAAGGCTACAATTTTTCTTACTGAAGCTAGCAAGCAAATATCATCAACTTCTTGTTAAAAAAAAAAAAAAAAACAAGAGGAGTGTCTACACTGAAACTGACTTGGAAAGCTGCTTGACAGAACTTCTCTTTATTAGTCCCTGTGGTGGCAGATGGTATTAAATCTGTACATATGTCAGAAACATTATTTTTCAAAAGTTTACTCTGATAGTGTTCACCCAGACATCATTGGATGTTGGTTCTGTCTTTATAAAATACAAGTGGACTTTGAACGTTGGGTAAACTTTGGACAGACTTCATCACCCAGCAGGCTCTTTCTTGAACTGCCAGAACTGGCTGCTCCATGTCCTACACTCAAAATCTAGAAAAATATCCATCTTTGGAATAATTTCTGTTGACAGAGAAAGCGGAAGTCCCGGTGACACCTCTTAAAACCAAAGACCTGACTTACCAACTACTTCCACTTTAAAAAAAAAGCCACCAAAAAAACCCATGCAGTATTAGTTTGGCTTGAAATTCTCTGCACTTCTCATTCATTATTTAATCTTATTTTACTTTGTTCAGACAAGCTATCTGGCCTATTGTGAAGCTTCACACAGCCAATTACCTCAAGGTGTTTAGTTCATTTATTATTTACAGCATAAATCTTGTACAGGTTGTCCATTGACGACCCTCTGAGTAGATGTAGTAAATGCCTTTCATCCTTGTGGCCTCAGTCAGTGCTCACAGACTTACCTGCTGAGCTTGGCAGGCCAGGCGAGGCACTGGAACATGTACAATACCAGAGGTAATTGCACTTTACTTTCTGCTTAAAGGTGCCTGTGAAAAAATGTGCACACAGTAGCAGATTCTGCCTTGAAATTTAAAGGAAAAGAATCTTTAATTTTAAATGCACACTTCCTTTCTGTAGAGACCGTATTAGACATTTTATGTGAGAGGCTGGATATTTAATTTAGGAGTTTGTTGAGAGTAGACATAGTGACATCATACTATAGGGAAGTATCCCCTTTCAAATTTGTGGTGCGTGTCCTTGAACAACCATTTTCCTTTCCTGGCTTCTTTTCAGTCTTGTGTTGTGATACCAATATGAGCCAGTATGAATGACTTGGAAAAAGGCTAGCTTAAGTAATGTGCCGATTCTACTGATGGGCTTAGATGCCATTAGGAGTCTCTATCCTATGCCGAATGTGCCAGGTATTTAACCGGGGACTGGTACTAATTTCAGAGCTAATACCGAGCTGTTCCACATCAATGCTTTCAGCAGGTGGCTTGAACTGACAGTGTAAAGAAAAAAAGTGAGAGAAAATTACCATTGTACTTTAGAATTTCTCTGATTGAATTGACTGATTATACTGTCAAAGGAGCATTGGGAAGCTGGCAGAGTTATGGGGAGTGAAGAAATGACAGAATTCTTTTAGAAAGAGCTTGTCTGTTTTTGCACAGCCAAATATTTCAAAATGATAATATGGTTTGATAGGAGGTTTGAATTCAGTACTTGTGAAAGTCCATGTGTTCCCTGATTTGTTTTTTTAAAACTTGTATGTTCCATGAGGAGAGCCAATGGTTTTCTTATTACTACTTTCTCTTATAAGACAAAATATTAAAATACTTGTTTAAATTCTATCAGGAAATGTTAAACTTTCTATATTGGCAAAGTGGTTTTATAAAGATTTCAGTTTTGTTCAGTTTTACTTTTTTGGCGATGGAATGGAAAAATCATCAAGTGACTTGAGATGAAAACTGTTTTATGTAATCAGTCTTGTATGCTGTTCTTAAGTAGATCTTTTGTCTAAAAAATTCTTACCAGTCACAAATATTACTCTTGATTGTCTCTAAAATTCATGTTTATTTTAAAATCTTATTTAAATATTGAAAAAACAATTTAAATGGATAAATAAAACATTAGAGATTTGGTATCATGGTTACTATTAATGGAATAATAATAGTGGCTAGTACTTATTGAAGAGTTGCCACATTTCCAGGTACTCACTACATGCTTTATGTTGTTTCCCTTAATCTTCACAATAACTACCTAAGGTAATTTCTCTTTGTATCTCCATTTTACTGATGAGTAAATCGAGGCACAGAGAGGTTGAGCAACTTGCTGGATAACCGGAGCTTGTAAAATGGGATGCTGACTCTCAGAACCCTGGTGCTCATCCTCTATTGTACAATAGACAAGGGAAACTGGTTACACTTGACTTTTTTTTTTTTTTTTTAGCTGTCAATGCACGGATTGCCTTCTGTACTAGACAGGGAATTAATAATTTCCCTTTTCATGGTTATTCCATTATAAATTTAATAGAACTTTGGATACAGAGTTGTGAGAATTCTTAAGGGAATGGTTTTGTGGATAAAAATATATCGAAGTGTTCTGTAAAAGGTTATAAGAGGCAAATTTAGTGAAGGCGAAGTTAGGTTTGGGGTGGAAAAAATCAATCAGGATAAATGGGCCAGCATTCATCATTTATTCAACAAATACTTATTGTACTGGGTGCCAAGCATTGGGCTTGGCCTATAGGAAAGCACTGGGTGATTTATTTTTGTTGGGTTGACTCCCTGGTGGGATTATTCACAAACAACCTTTCCACGTAAATAGGAAGCTTTAATTGCAGAAAAGAAGGGTTAAAGTCTTTCTGGGTGGACCATGGTGCTGGAGTTTTGTTTCGTTGCATAATCTAGTAGGCGATCCTCGTATTCTCATTATTCTGATGCAGTGTAACAAACCAGCAGGAAACTGCATTCCATGGGATTTCTATGGGGACTACAGAGAATTCATTCCAATGCTTACAGAGCAGTCGCTTGTAGCTTAAAGTAGCTCCAGGGCTAATGTGAGGAGCTGTGCAGCTCTACTTGCTACTGAACTGTAAAACTGAAAGCATGTGTAGTGTAAATAAAACAATGTCAGTAGAATTGCTTCTAATCTGGAGGTCTTATCAGAGCATTGGTTGACAATCTGTTATTGTTGAGTGAGGAGAGAAAAGGCAGGGCGTTTGAAATAGTACACCATGCTGAAAATGTGAATACCTGTTTCTTAACATGGCTTAAAACTTACTCCCTCTAATTGTTCTGTATTCCAATTGGAGGTAAATTTGAAAGAACAAGAAAATACTCTTCATTCCCCCAACCCCTCGCCCCAATACAAAATGACTTCCAAGCAGAGTGACACTTCCAGTAACAAACTTTCTTAGCCTCGTCTTACAGAGGATAAAGGAATCCGTATCCCAGAATGTATTTGATTTCTATATTGTCTGTATTCCATAAAAGCACCTAGTTTCGCCCATCCCCAAAGTGTGGTTAGCAGTGCCTCATTTTTGTTCAGAGAAGACTTGTCCAGTCTTCTTTAGCCACATGATCTGTTTGGTGATGGTTGATGTCGCTGGGCTCCCTCCCCAGCAGGACTGCTGCAGTCCCGTCCCCCTGGGGCCCCTCTCGCCCCTGACCCCCCCCACTCCACGTACTACAGCACTGCCTGTCTGCAGGGCCTGCCACCTGTGAATCTCACAGGGCCCTGCACTTGGTATGATCCTCCGCTGTCACTCTCCTGAAATTCTTCCTAATGTTAAGTCAGGGAGCCTCACATTGTCATTTTGCACTGGGTTCTACAGATCATGTGGCCGTCCTACTTGCTCTATGAACCTCCTCCCACAGAGAACAGCTCTGGTTCCTCAGTAGACCGGAGTATCTCTTCCCTTTGTATACCCCTCAGTTATAACCTGCATTCCCCCCGCCTTGAACTCAGGCTGAGCACCTCTGTCTCCTTCCATACAGTGGGCTCTTGGAGGGAGGGCAGGTGCCCTCCAAGAATCTTCGTATTCTTCTCCCTCCGTATCCTCGCCCAGTGGCTTTCAGGGTTCCATAAATGCTTGTTGAATTGACGTGAATTAAATAATTTGCCCTTTTATCTGAAAGAGTAAAGAAATTTACATTTAATATAAGGCTCCTCTGATAGACATATTGCCTTCATTTTGGTTCTCTTCTGATGCAGAATTATGGTGCTGGCTTCCGTCAAATGGCAAATGTGATGAGATGGTACACATTTGATTCTGCCTCACTTAGAAATTTGGGGTGGAGAAAACATAAATGAAATCATTTCACTAATTTTAAGACATTTAAAGAGTATGGAAATCGAGCTTTGGAGGAAAAGGTTAACTAAGGTTAAAGCGAATGCTTTTCATTTTGCTTAGCATATTACGAAGTGGAGATATAAAGGCACTCACTGCTCTCTTCTTACCAAACTTTCCCATACTGCTCTTGGATTTCCTTTTAGTACAGTTTAAGCAAGATGTTGTCATAGTTTAAATCATTTTAATTTCGCATGTTTCACGAATGCTGTTTTCATATAGGGAGCACTTCATCATATGGTTCCTTAAAGTTCTTAGAAAAATAGAATTTGCAATGCTTGTTGTCTACATGGGTGGTGGAGCCCCAGCAGTTCCCTAACCTGTTGATTAGGTACAAAAACACACAGCTGGCAGTGCCAACAGACATTTTTATTATTTATTTATTTATTTATTTATTTATTTTAAAGATTTTATTTATTTATTTGAGAGAGAGAGAGAATGAGAGACAGCATGAGAGGGAGGAGGGTCAGAGGGAGAAGCAGACTCCCTGCTGAGCAGGGAGCCCGATGTGGGACTCGATCCTGGGACTCCAGGATCATGACCTGAGCCGAAGGCAGTCGCTTAACTGACTGAGCCACCCAGGCGCCCCCAACAGACATTTTTAGTAGAGGGGCCGTGATCACCTTTAGGCCTTTAGAGGTTCTGCACGCACACTCTCAAAGTGTAGGCACAATGGGTTTGGGGGGTGTTCAAATGTCCCTCTGGAGAAAAGGCTCCCAAAGCATCTTGTCAAAGTCTTGCAGAAAGGTTAAGAACCAGTTCGTTCGCAGGAATGGAAAATGGAATGAACATACAGCACACAGCCACACATGGACATTATAAAGTTAAATTTAAAAGTCCGTCTGCTACATGCATGTTGGACATATATTTGTATTGTTGAAATCTGAAATCTCTGGGCTATAAAATGTATCATTGAGTATCCTACCATTATTACTTTGAAAATAGAATACTACTCTTCTAAGTATAGATGAATGTGTTTAAGCGTAAGTTCAGAGTCTTGGGTCCTGAACTTGTTCATTTTGAGTTGCGTATTTGTGAGCAATGTGACACTAAGTAGCAGAGGACTTAGGCAAGACACAGTTCATTTATTATGCCCCATGGTAATAAAAGAGAGTAGCTAATTTCTTCATTTGAGGGAAAACCTCAACTTTTAGGCAGGGTTGTTCTTGAATATGAGTAGTTTAAGACCATGCTTGTGGCATACCTGAATTTTCATTACTGTAATTACACTAATGAAAATTCCTGCTTCGAAGTAAGTGGAACAGCTCTGATAAGATGCCACACCCCAGGAGGCGTGTGGGACCTAACCAGGCTTCGCACAAGGCCTCTGAGTGTCTTGTCCATCTCTCGGAGGTGGGTGGAGGTCAAGGACGGCCTCACTTTGTTTCTGCGGCTGGCTTTTCCTTTTGGCATTCTTTTCCTTAGGTGTTTCCTGTTCTTGCTGATTGGCCGGTGTATACAGGCTGAACACACTTAGGAACAGCACAGCCTGTAAGAAGCCTTACAGACACTCAGCTCTGACCGAAGTGTTCATTTGGGACCTGCCTGCCTCTAAAATACACAAACGTTGGGGTTGGGATGAACTCTGAAATCAGAAACCCTGGGGTAGTGGCACTTCTCTTCAGTGCATTTTAGAGACCACTTATTGTGTGCAAGACACAGCCTTAAGCCTTAAGGGCATTCAAAAATGAGTAAGACTGACCCTTGCCTTGAGGAACAGAGGAAATAGGACACCAGGCATCCGACTGTGTGCTCAGTTGCAACAGCCCAACCAAGACTCTGAGAAGCACGTTCGTCCAAAGACACAAGACTCTGAGAAGCACATCCTTCCAAAGACGCGGGCCTCACCTGGGAGGGGAAACAGTGTATCATTTTTAAGAAGGATTGCAAGTTTACTTGGAGTCATTTCCAAGGTGGACCCCCAATTAGTAAAGAGCAGTCAACCTAAAGATCTTGTAACCTTGCAGGATGGATTTCAAGCTGCCTGAGGCTTATTTCTCTGTTCTCTCTGTGCAGTTGGTCTCGAGTTTCCTGGTGGGAACCAGCCGGCACATGGGGATGCTTTCTGACTGCAGTCACCTCTGCTGGTCCCCTCCTTTGGGTCTCTGTTCTTTCTCTCCCCCGCTCCACACCCACACCCTACTACCCTCTCCCAGCCGTTTACCTTTTTCTTCCTCTTGCTCACTCCCAATCATGATTTCCCTGTAGTATTTTTAACTCTTAAGCAGTCTCAAGGTCTAAAAAAGTTAAAATGGTCCTCCTCAAAGAGGGTTCAGAGAAATGCTTAACTTCTCATTGTGCTCTGTGAAGATACATTGTAATCCGAGACATCTTTCTTAAAAGATAGGTTTCTGTTTGTTTTCCTTTTGGGTTTTTTTTCCTTCAATATCATGCTTTCAGAAAAGCCAAGTATAGTAATACTTAAAATCTACAGTTGAAAACTAAAACTTTATGAGAGCATTTTGGGAGTTTTGTAGCCCTCTGGTGGAGTGTCAAGAGAATCCATAATGGAAATATTTGATGACTTGGATTTTAACTGTTTTCTATATGAGTGAATAATAGACTTAAAAAAAATTTGTTCTTTAGAACACTCTTTTATTTGAGAGAAGCCATTTTGTTCACAGATCTGTAGCTGAGTATCTCAACATTTATTTTTAATACGTACATGTTTCCATTGACATGAACAACGGTTTCATTTAGAATTAAGAGTGGGTAAAGTATACATTATTTCAAAGGAATTGTGCCTCTGCTTTTCATTTTTGTTTAGGATTTTATTATGTGATTAATCACAGAAATTTAAAACTGTGGGGAGGGCAAGTAAGACAGTCTGTGGATGATGAATACAGAAAGGCAGCCAGGATTTAAGTGCTGTTTTGCATCTATGTTATGCAAATGAGCAGTCATAAGCCTTTGTATGAAAGCAATTTGACATTGAGGAGGTAGCACTGAATTGAAGTCAGACCTGAGTTTTAGTCTCAATTCTCTTATTCTATAGATACAGGATTCTGGAGAGGTCAAAGCACCTATTTGGAAGATTATTCTTCACATTAGTGAAAGATAGCATAAGTCATAACTTCTAATATGTCTTGCAGTTGTGTGGTTTGAGGATTTTTGATATCATTACAAATATTGGAAAGCCATGCTCTGTGGAATCTTTGGGGGGAAATGCACATTGGTGACAGTACTAAAAATATGATTAGCTAAATTAATAAAAATAAAGCTTACTAGCATACTGAGAGTTAATTGGGGATAGAAGTATTTTCATTTTTGTATTTCTAGTATGACCTAACATGTGATATATAGCAGACATTCAAAAACTGATGTTTGAATAAATTCAGAAAACAATTTCTAAGTTCTCACCCAGAAATTGAAAATTGCACCCAGAATAGATTTAAGTAGAATTCATGCTGTTTCAAGAAATGCCTTTTTAAATAAGTCTGTAAATAATTTTGTTAGCATAGACTATTTGCCTAATAGGCCTTAGGTAATAGTTTAGGTCATAAGTGATCACTTTTTTTTTTTTTAAAGGGAATCGATTATTAATCATATAATTTTAGTAAGAGAAAAAGTATATTTTCCTAACAAAAATATTTTTCTGAATAATATGGGGAGGTTTTTTTTAAGATTTTATTTATTTATTTGACAGAGACACAGCGAGAGAATATGGGGAGTTTTAATGCTTTCAAAATTGCTTGCTTTGATTTTTCTATAAACGACAAAAGATTGAGGAAAAGAAATTAGCCTAATAACTCATAGCTGTTGTATTTTTAATAACTTCCTGTGTATATGAAAACCATCCAAAAGTATTTCAGTTATCTTGGACTTGGTAATTATTAGGTTGCATTTTATTTTTTCTCTTGAACAGTTACTCCAAAACTAGATTATAGCAAGTTAAGTTTCATTATCATCATTTAGCAAGTTTTATGTGCCAGTTATAAACTCCCAGATATTAGTTTAAAAAAGTGATGCCACTATAATATTAATGATAGATGGCATACATTTGAAACATTTAGAAATGATCATAGCCTTAAAGCCAAAACGAGCCAGAAAATATTAATGGTATAGGAATTATTTTATGTGGATCTGAATTATGTATAGCAGAAAGAGATAGAAAGAGATAAATTGCATAATAAATCAAAGTTCACATGGTGTATTGTTTATTTTTTTAAAAAAACTACAGAAACTTTCTGTTTATGCAGCATGTCAGCTATTTGAAAAAAAGATGAATAGTTCCAGATTCAGATTTATTCCAAGAATGAATATTTAGCATCCAATAGTGTCATGCTGAATGTAGGAAAATAATTACAGTGTATGTTTTACCATGAAGAATTCTAGGAAAGCATTGACTTTTTATACTTTGAATGTGCTTTTATTCTCTGATCAATTTGTATCTTTTGTGTCTTTTTGATTTATAAAAGTCAGGTGTTTTAACCTTCCTTTCAAAAACTGTAGCAGTAATATTCAGAAATTGTACGTAAGGTTATATTAAGACAATAATTAACAGGAAATGTTTCTTCTTGATAAATTTGTTGTATTAAAACAAGATGATTGCAGAGCACTGCAAACATTGGAAAATGTTATTTGGTGAAAACACCTATAGAAATTACTTGCAAGATATATTGGTGACCAGAAAAAAAATTTGGCGGACTTTCCTAGTATTTTAAACAGGTTCTGATTCTAAACAGGTGCCTATACAAGGGGGATTTCAGTGATTTGTGTATTTTTTGCAGCATGGTTTATTATAGAACTACTGTGTTATGCACTTTTTAAGAGTTTACAACTAATAAATTTAATTAATACTTTTGTAAAGAGCCCTGGAGTACTTTTGCCCTGATTTTGGCCAGTGCTCTGTGGGTTTCTATTCATTTGCCATCTAGGTGCAGGTGCTATTAGCCATCAATATGTTTTGTCCCATTTATTATGTGTCAGTGTGCCCCTAACCAAAAGAATCACAGAACTACTGTAACTAGGACTCAGTTATAGAACTTTAAGAACTGCAGCATCTCATGGTACCAGTGACTCTGGTGTGGTTATGGCTATGGTGATTATTTCCCTTTCAAGCAAGAGGCATGTGTGCTGAGTCACTTATTCCTGGAATGATTTTGAAAATGATACCATAGGTCATGCGTGCATACATTCATTGGGATTCAACATTTACTACCACGTTGTACCCAAGGAGCTAGACAAATCGAAGTATGAATGTTCATGTCTGTCATCTCTCATCTTTCCATGTGGGTCTTGTTAAGTCTTCTGCTTCTGCTGATGTCCTGACGTGCCCACTCACCATCCTGTCTAGTGGGCCCCATCAACTTGTTTGTTGCTTGCTTGGTTCAGGAGTCTGTTGATGTCTGTCAAGTAGGTCTTGACAGATAAAGCTGAGGCTGAATGGAATTTTCAGAAGTCAGGTAGGGAAATGGTTAAAGCTTTTGAAAAAGAGATTGGGGGGGCGCCTGGGTGGCTCAGTTGGTTAAGCGACTGCCTTCGGCTCAGGTCATGATCCTGGAGTCCCAGGATCGAGTCCCGCATCGGGCTCCCTGCTCGGCAGGGAGCCTGCTTCTCCCTCTGGCCCTCCCCCCTCTCATGCTCTCTCTATCTCATTCTCTCTCTCAAATAAATAAATAAAATCTTTAAAAAAAAAAAAAGAAAGAAAAAGAGAATGGGAGCAAAGAAGAATGTTCCCAGTGAAGTAGAGATGAAGAGGGCCTTAGAGACAGCTGGGAGAGCCATATGGAAGGATGGGGAGCTAGCAGTGGTGGTAGGATTGGCTTGAGTGTCAGAGCTTCCATGGAGAAGAGATGCAAGGGGGGAGGGGGCGGGCTTCTGACTGTCATGGCCACAACCATTAAGCAACCTCACAGGGGCTACTGGTCCTTTCCCAGGCCATTCCGATCTGACTCATGTAGATTGATGTGGAAAAGGACACAACAATAAACATTCCGGAAAAGGATTCTGTCTTTGTAGATATTTTAGTGGTGTAGATATAGTCCTAGGATTAGTGAAGTTTTTCTTTGATAGTTATGCAAAGATTTTTATATCCAAGAATCAGAACACTGTAATTGAGCTGATATGTTTGACAGATATTGATTGGCTTAATGTAGATAGCAAAGGCAAAATGCTTGTATAAGATTATGCCAAAAAAAACATTTCTAACAAAAGTTCTTGTTAAGCTTTTCTAGAATTTGAAGTGTTTCCATCAGATATTTGCTGCCTAAATTTTTAGAGCTTATGGAGTTACTGTTTTGTTTATTCTTGAAAATAATGTCATTAAACTTTGGGGGTGCCTGGGTGGCTCAGTCGGTTAAGCGTCTGCCTTTGGCGTGGGTCATGATCTCAGGGTCCTGGGACCAAGCCCCACATCGGGCTCTCTGCTCAACGGGGAGCCTGCTTCTTCCTCTCCCTCTGTCTCTCCCTCTGCTGGTGTTTCTCTCTCTCTCTCTCTCTCTCTCACACACACACACACTCTCTCTCTCTCTCTCTCTCTCTCTCTCCCTCTCTCAAATAAATAAAATCTTGAAAAAAATGTTTGTACAAAGAACTATTCTTAATTTTTTTAACATTATACTGACTGAATTAAAAACTGAAGTTTGACCATTCAGAGATTTTTTTACCCCCTTAGGAAGCATGTCTACTTGTTTCAGTGGGAAACAAAATAAAATGGAAGAGATTTTAAAATGCTTTTTATTCATAGTGTTAAAAATGGTTAGAGGAAGAATTCACATTTTTCCTTAACACAGTGTAACAAGCAGTTAACTTTTTGGCATAGTGATAAATCTTCTCTAAGAAGGTGTTTTGTGTTTTAATAAGTAGCAATACAGGCTAGTATATTCATTTTTATTGAATAGTTGAGAAAAAAAAGTGAATTTAATTCATAAGGTATTGCTCTGGGCTTATTGAGATTTTACTACAACATCCCAATGGGAGGGCATCACATTCAACAGAGTATTATTTAAAAAAAAATAATTAGCAACAAAACATGTTAAAGTATCCTAGTATTTGTGAAGTGTTACCATCTTTGATCTCTTCAGTCTCTAAAATAAACAAGCTTTTTTGGTAATGCTGAATCAGTAATAATGGAATATGATTTTAAAACAATAAATCAAAAATTAGTTACCTAGAGACAGCACTTAAATTATTGCCATGATGTATTCATTCATGTGTTCATGAATTTGCTCATTTGTTGATTTAATTTTATTATCTGTTCTATTTTTAGACCTTAATATTATCTATCTAGATACTTAACAACATAGTTGTGATTTATATACTATTAGTGAAGACAAATGGTACCTGCAGAGCAAATTATGCCAAACAACAACAAAAAAGTATTCTTAGCTATATAACATTTTTTAAAAGATTTATTTCTTTTTTTAGAGAGAAAATGCACATGAGCGAGCATGCATGAATGGGGGGAGGGGCAAAGGGAGAAGGAGAGAATCCTCAAGCAGAGTCCCCACTGAGCGTGAAGCCTGAAGCGGGGCTCCATCCCAGGACTCCGATATTATAACCTCAGCTGAAATCAAGAGTCAGACGCTTAACCAACTGAGCCACCCAGGTGCCCCTTAGCTATATAAATTTTTAAACGTTGTGGTAAAATATATATAAAATTGGTAATTTTAACCATTTTTAAGTGTACAACTCAGTGGCATTAATTAAATTCACAACGTTGTGCAACTATATCCACTATTTTCAAAACTTTGTCATACACCCAAACAGAAACTGTATCTTTTTAGGTAGTAACTCCCCACTTCCCCCCCTTTCTTTATCCCCTGGTAATCTCTTAGCCATTTTTTGTCTCTACAAATTTGTTTATTCTATATATTTTGTAAAATAGATCATATCATATACTTGTTCTGCTGTGTCTTTCTGGCTTATTTCACTTAGCATAATGTTTTCAGGGTACATCCATGTTGTAGTATATATCAAAACTTCATTGCTTTTTTAAAAGTATTTTATTTATTTATTTGAGAGAGAGAGAGAGTGAGAGAAGCAGGACCAGGGGGCAGGGAGAGGGAGAAGCAGACTCCCTGCTGAGCAGGGAGCCTGACACGGGGCTTGATCCCAGGACCCCAGCATCATGACCTGAGCCGAAGGCAGACGCTTAATTGACTGAGCCACCCAGGCGCCCCAAAACTTCATTGCTTTTTATGGCTGGCTATATTCCACTATATGCATATACCACATTTTGTTTTTTCATTTATCTATTGATAGATACTTGGATTGTTTCCAGCTTTTGACTGTTGTGAATAATGCTGCAGTGAACATTTTTGTACAAGTATCTGTTTGAGTCCCCGTTTTTAATTCCTTTGGGTGTATACTTAAGAGTGGAATTGCTGGATCATATGGTAATTCTATTTTAAATTTTTGGGAAACTGCCCAGCTGTTTTCCACAGCAGCTCCAAATGTGACACTTCCAGTTTCTTCATATCCTCACCAACAGTCTTTATTTTTATTTTTTTTAGATTACAGCCATCTTACTGGGTGTGAAATAATAACACATTGTGGTTTGATTTTACATTTCCCTATGGTAATTCCCTAAGACTAATGATCTTAAGCAACTTCTCATGGGCTTACTGGTTGTGTATCTTTTTTAGAGAAATGTCTATTAAGTTCTTTGCCCATTTTTAAATTGGATTTTCTTTTGTTGTTGAGTTTTCTTTATATTTTCTGTGTATTAAACCCTTATTAGATAAATGTTTTGCAAATATTTTCTTCCATCGGGTAGGTGATTATTTTACTTTCATAATCATGTCCTATAATGCACAGATGTCTTGAAACTTGAAGTCCAGTTGGTCTGTTTTTCCTTTTATTGCTCATAATTTCAGTGTCCTAAGAATCCATTTCCAAATCGAAGGTCATAAAAATTTCCCCTGTGTTTTCTTCTGATAGCCTTATAGTTTCAGCTCCATATTTATGTTGATTCCCTTTGAGTTTATTTTTGCATATGGTGTGGTGAAGGGGTCCAACTCTATTCTTTTGCATGTGGAAATCCAGTTACACTAGCAGCATTTGTTGAAGACCCTATTCATTCCCCATTAAACTGAGTTCGCACCTTGTCAAAAATCAGCTGGTCATAGACATACAGGTTTATTTCTGGATTCTCAGTTCTGTTCCATTGCTCTCCATGTCTTTCCTTTTGCAAGTGCCATACTGCTTTGATTACTGTCACTTTGTCCTAAGTTTTGAAACCAGGGAGTATGAGTCTTCTGACTTTGTCTTTTTCAAGACTGTTTTGACTCTTCAGGGCTCCTTGACGCTCCATATGAATTTCAGGAGTGGCTTTTCCATTTCTCCAAAAGAAGCTGTTGGAATTTTGATATGGATATCAAAATGTTGACATCTTAACAATATTAAGTCTTCCAATTCATGAACATGCTATGTCTTTCCATCTATCTATCTAGCCGACTTTATTTTTTAGAGCACTTTTAAGTTCATAGCATTATTGAGCAGAAGATAAAGAACCTTCCCATATATTTCCTGCCTCAATATCCATGTATTTTTTAATGGAATTTAAACTACTCTTTAATTTCTTTTAGCAATGTTTTGTGACTTCATATATAAATCTTTAACCTCCTTGGTTAAACTTATTAGTGGGTGTTTTATTATTTTAATTTTTTTAAGATTTATTTGAGAGAGAGAGGGAACACAAGCAGGGGGAGCAGCAGAAGGAGAGGGAGAAGCAGGCTCACCACTGAGTGGGGAGCCCAATGTGGGGCTCTATCCCCAGACCCTGGGATCATGACCTGAGCCAAAGGTGGACGTTTAACTAACTGAGCCACCCAGGCACCCGGTGTTTTATTCTTTTAGATGCCGTTATAAATGGAGCTGCTTTCCTAATTTCTTTGTTCATTCCTGTCCTGTGACAACACAACTGATTTTTGTATGTTGATCTTGTAACCTAGAACTTTGCTGAATGAATTTGTTAGCTCTAGTAGCTTTCTTGTGTATTCCTTGAGGTTTTCTATATATGGATGTCACCTGTGAACAGATAGTCTGTCTTCTTCCTTTTCAATTTGATGCCTTTTATTTTTCTTGTCTGATTACTCTATCATGAAATTTCAGAACAATGTTGGATAGCAGTGAAAGTACGTGTCCTTGTCTTATTCCTGATCTTAAGTGGAAAAAGCTTTATCCATTACGTATGTTGTTAGCTGGGTTTTTTTTTGTAAATGCCCTTTTTCATGTTGAGGGAGATTTCTTCTATTGCTAGTTTTCTGAGTGTTTTTATCATGCAATGGTGTTAAATTTTGTCACAGGCATCAGTTGACAAAGTTATGTGGGTCTTTTTTCCCCCCTTTGTCCTCCTAATTTGGTGTATTATTTTGCTGGACCATAGCTCAGAACTCTTGAAACATAGTAACTTTGAATTCCTGGGATAAATCCCACTTGGTATAGTATATAATCATTTTAATATGCTATTGGATGTTTTGCTAGTATTTTGTTGAGGATCGGCTATATGAATTTTATTCATTGCCAGACTAGCATTCAGGATTTTCTTGGATGCCTCATTTGAGAAGGCATTTCTGTCAAAGAAATAATAGAACTTCTGAGTCTTACCTATCTGAATAAATCAAAATAATTTTTTGCTTAAATTTTTATAACTGCCTTTACACATAAATACAAAAACAATTTCATCTATATGGTTAGAAATAGTTGTGGAGTGTCTATTAGGTGGCAGGTGATAAGCTAAATATTTTATATGTTCCTTCAAGGTAACAGTGATCAGTATTCTCATTTTACAAAACGGACATGGAAACTTGGAGCTAGTAAATAAGAAAATAAGGAGTTTTAGCCCTTGTTAGCCCTTCTTAGTCCTTGTTTTTTGTCCTTAATCCCTGACTCCTAATGCTACATTATTAGTCTGACTTGAGATGTGAGTCTATTGACAACACTGCAAAGAAAGAATAATAGTGCCTATAACTAAAGAGTACCCATATGATGAGTTTATTTTCATATCCTTATTTTCCCTAGTTCAGAACTCTTCGGATGTAGTAAAAACACCATATAACAGAAATTCTTGGACCAGAGTAATTAGAGTGCTATAATTCTATAAATGAGCGGATGAATTGATAGGAAAAATAATAGAGGAAATCCAAGAATGGCATGAGTAAAATCTTTATAAATCTAAATGCACATGAATCAGTCTTCATCATTTCCAAACATTTAGACATTTTGGAGGACAGCAAGAGTTCTCAGTAAAACAATGTGATTTTTTTCTATGTAAATGTTGTGGCATAACAGGTGTGTTGGCTAGTGATAAGATAATCTGCCAAGCAACAAATAAATAATTGCACGTGAATCCCAGGAAGATGTTAGCCCTGGGGTATATTTGAATGTGATTTTTAAAATGGCATTCTATTTTTTTCTTAGCATCAGAAATGGTTGCATATACCTCTATCTTGAATGCTGAGGTTGATACTATTTTTCACGAATAGATTTTATTTTTGTTTTAAAATATTATTGTGAAATATATCATGAGTTCACTTCCCTCCTCCCTTACCTGCGCCACTCCCCTGCCCCCAGCACTTTTACCTGGGCAATATTAAATTTTTTTTTCTTTTTTTTTGCTCATGTCTCCATTAAGAAGTCTTGCTAGGTTTTTCACGCCTTGGTTAGCCACTCCTAAATCCTTCCATAGCACCTGTTCTTGTTTGTGACACTGTTTGTAATTTTCTGTTTACTTGTCATCTAAAGACCATAAGTCCATTCAGGGCAGAGAATATATTTTGTTTAACAGTGTAATCTGGGCACCTTCTTCAATGGCTGGTGCTTAGGAAGTGCTTAATATTAAAAAAAAAAAAAAGCAAAATGATCTGTGTTATTTGCATATGGTTCAAACTGTATCAGTACAGTCTACCCCACCTATAATGAATGTTATTTTTTTTTTTTTTTAAGATTTTATTTATTTATTTGAGAGAGAGCACATGAGCAGGAGGGGAGAGGCAGAGGGAGAAACAGGCTCCCTGCTGCGGGACTCGATCCCAGGACCCTGGGATCATGACCTGAGCCGAAGGCAGACACTTAACCGACTGAGCCACCCAGGCACCCCTGATGATTGCAGTTCTTAACTTGAGAAAGTTACTGTTCTGTGACAAACTTTGCTACCCCTGCCAATTGGTAAATAAATCTTAGGAGGAGAAGGGTGCTTCATTTATATACCTGAATGCATTATATTTTCAAGGAATAAATGCTCTGTACTGAGTTTTTCCATGTCACTGACAATGAAGAAAGTAGGGTGTGGGGCAGTGGGACTGTGACACCTGCCACTACACTGATCATCAGGGTCTTTTTCACTGCCTTTTCCACCTTCTCCCCCAAGGATTCTGAAATAATACACTTGGTCACAGAGCAGGCCCTTCCCACATGGAGGGTACCTGTCTCTTGGCAGGGATATTTGGAACTTGAAGAGCAAGGCATTGGACATAATTCTTTTCTTACTATAGTAGTCATATTATGATTACTAAACATTGTCAAAGTGACCCTGCATGAAAGCATTTTCTTATTGCACCATTTTTAGAAAATTGCCCTACTGCCCTGAGCTCTGGTGGCTTGGAAGTGCTGAGTGTGAGGTCTGTTCGGGCAAGTACTCTCTTATATGTGAATGTGGATAAAGTATCTAAAACATCTAAAACAAACTGGTTTTCATTTTATTTATTTATTTTAAAGATTTGTTTATTTTGGAGGAGGGGCAGAGGGAGAGGGAGAGAGAATCTCAAGCAGACTCCCCGCTGAGTACGGAGCCCAACGTGGGGCTCAATCACACAACCCTGAGATCGTGACCTGAGCTGAAATCAAGAGTTGGATGCTTAACCGACTGAGCCACCCAGGTGCCCCCTGATTTTCATTTTAAAATACACTGAGGTCTAAGGTAAAAGACTCACTTCAAATCATATACTTTTTTCCCTTCTCTTTGCCTATATCACTTATACCCTGATTGTATGCAGGTTTGGGATGATACCTTTTTTCCTAAAGAGAAACAAATCAGGCAAGTGTATAAATCAAGATATCAAGCAATAAATATGTCGAGTCAAATTTTTTTTTTTTTAAAGATTTATTTATTTATTTGAGAGAGAGAGAATGAGAGAGCACATGAGAGGGGGGAGGGTCAGAGGGAGAAGCAGACTCCCTGCTGATCAGGGAGCCCGATGCGGGACTCGATCCCGGGACTCCAGGATCATGACCTGAGCCGAAGGCAGTCGCCCAACCAACTGAGCCACCCAGGCGCCCTCGAGTCAAATTTGAATGCTAAAAGAAGGCATGAGTGGGGCCAGTTGGGGCCTGAATTTGTGTTGGTTGGTGGAGACAGCTCACATTAATTAAACTTCCTAGAAGGAATGCCCTTTACATGGGTAAGGTCAAAGTAAACAGACATACTGGGAAGAAAATAGGTGTACGAGGTGAAGAAATAGGGATTTCAAGAAGATATTCTCTTTAATTGCAAAATGGGTTGGTGCCTTTCGGGAGTGATATTCACAAGACGTACCAATGGAGTGGCCTTGCTGTTGATGCAGCAGAACGTAGGCCATTGGCGGAGCAGTTTCCTAGAGGCCCATAAAGGTGTTGCACTAGGCGAGCACAGGGGTGGGGTTGTTTAAAAACTGGTGTGGAAATAGGGCAATATTTTAATAAGTTTTGTCTTTTCACCCTCACATTCTCCAATAATGCTGATACTACCTGACTAGTAAAGATACCTTTGGAAAGGAAGAAAAGGAAGCCTTGTTTGAAATTTATTCTATGCAGTTGGGAGACATGAAGGTATCAGGTTTTAATAAATGAAACATTTCAATAAATAAATTTTTCCTATGTAATTAGGAAAATTAGCTGTATTGGATATTTCCATGAAACATCAGTTTTCCCAATGCACAGTGACTGTCTTTTCTAGTAACAGAACTGTGGCTTTGCAGGAGACATTGATAGGTGGCTCTTATATGGTCACATAGGTCTGACCCCTTGGGACCCCATCCTGGTCTCCAAACCCTGCTGGATTTGGTTTGTGGCCAGCTTCTGATAACCTAGAATAAATCACCATGAATCACTCAGAAGGGACTAGGGAAAAATGAGAAAAGCAGTAAGAAGGTAAAGGAACATTTTGAGGTTGAAGAAAGGGCCAACGTTTACTATATTCCAGATATCAGGGAACAGCACGATTGGCGTCAACTCCACTGGAAGGTGAGTGCCCAGAAGTAGTGGTCTCAGTGATGCCCCAGTGCACAGTGCAGTGTGACACATGATGCTTCTGAAGAGGGTACAGGAGAGCAGAAGAGAAAATTGGTATAGCATATGTTTTCTTAGATTTGATTCCATATGGTTTCCTGGATACTTTAATAGGCACCTTTAAGTAGGCAGAAGTATTGGAAATCAGAATAAAGGGAAGGAAAAAAAAAGACAAGAAAGTGGCAGAATATTGGATGGAAATGCATTGGCTGGAATGAAGATGATAGCTAAAGAAAAATCGAAACCTGAGGATTTTGAGAAACGATCAGAAAAATTAAAA
Organism: Mirounga leonina; assembly: GCF_011800145.1. Lineage (NCBI taxonomy): Eukaryota > Metazoa > Chordata > Mammalia > Carnivora > Phocidae > Mirounga > Mirounga leonina. The sequence continues at coordinate 2,640,208 of NW_023270827.1, read as the reverse complement.
TACATAAGTAGAGCAAAGGTCATCAGGTGAGTTTTTTAGAATCCAAGATTGGAAGGATTTGGGGAAAGAGAGAATATTGATGGCTGGGGCCACTTCTTAAAAAAAATCTTAGGAGAACTTGATTTAAAAAAAAAATCCTCTCAGATGTGGCTGAATTATGAGTGACTGAGTGTGATTGACAGGTGTCAATTCTATAAGTAAGTGAAAATAGAAGGCACCATTTTACCTGGGATTTGGGTCATCTTCATTAACAAGGCAGTTTATCTTTGTAGTTCATCCTTATAGCTAATGAGAATAGACATATTCTCAATGTAACTAATAGCCTTCCGTGTTTTAATCCTTCAATAAAGGACAGGGTAGGGGTGAGTGAAATGTTTTATTGAATTCCATCGTGCTGCTATATTGGAGTTGGAGGTATGAGCACATGGATATAGAATGGATGCTGGGCAGTTTCATGGCTCGGTCACCAGGTCCATCATGAAATACAGGAAGGTTTTCACACGTATCCCATATTTTGCCAGCACTGTAATGTCATGAGGAGTTACTAGAATACTCTCCAGTAAAAGATGATTTGATGTTACCCCCTTGGTCTTTGAGCTGGCTTCACATGGCACTTACGCTGTTATAAATGAAGAAGGTAGCATTGGAGTAGGTGGTGATTTCAAATTGGACAGTTGGGAAAGCAGATTAGATTAATTTAAAATTCTGTACTCAGGGGCGCCTGGGTGGCTCAGTCGGTTGAGCATCTGCCTTCGGCTCAGGTCATGATCCCGGGGTCCTGGAATCAAGCCCCACATCAGGGCTCAGCAGGAAGCCTGCCTCTCCCTTTCCCACTCCCCCTGCTTGTTTCTGCTCTCGCTAACTCTCTCTCTCTGTCAAATAAATAAATAAAAACCTTTAAAAAAAATTCTGTACTCAAAGATTACGAGGTCATTAGTATGAATGTATGGATATGTAGTAGAAGTGTGACACATTTGTATTTGTGGGAGGGCAGGTGGAGGAAGGAAGTATTTATAGAGTTACTCACATGAATATTAAAATCATCCATGATAAGGATTGGACACTCAAAGGAAAAAGTGATGTCAGATATTCAGGTTGTATAAATTCAGATGTGGAGAACAGGCATAAAACAGGGAAAGGGAATATCCAAATCTTGCATAATGAGATAATGGGACAGAAAGTCCCTCTCATGTTATAATTTACTGTCTCTGATTCAAAAAGAATGTTGCTGTGATTTCATATATCCACAGTATAACTTGAAGAAAATTGTTAATGTAATTTCAGTTTTATCTTTTAAACATTGAGTAGTTTGGGAGGTTATGCTCAGTAATGCTTTCATGTTGCTTAATTGGTAACTTGTTAACATTTTTATTTAATATCAGTGAATAAAAAATTAAAATTAAATGGCTGCTATAAAATGTGATTAGTGATTCAAGTGACCAAATTGAAAAGTCTCTTGTCTGGGTTCATACAAGTCTGTCTACAGGTCTCCTCCTTACCAATATGCCCTTTCTACTTGCCCTTAGCCAGTATTTATTGCATATGAATGGCAAGCAAACAACCCTCCAGAGATTATTTTTTATCTGAAGTCTTTGCTTCTCATCTCTTTGATAAATGTGCAGGCAAAGGTACAATGCTCTTCCCTTGTCTCTCGTTCTTATTCTACTCTGGCTTCCATACGTGTATATGGTTTCCCTCCCATTAATACAGTACATTATTTAACTATAAGAATTTTGTTTTTGAAATCTTCCTCCCTGCCTCCCCCACCTCACATAGGGATGTATGCACAGCATTCAATAGGTAATCAATGAGTGATTGATGAGTAAAAAATTGATTGAATAAATCACATGGACCCTTTACAGAAGATGGCAATTGTGTATGAGGTTTAGCTTTCAAATTTACTAACTGAAGGTCTTAGAGTTTTAGTTTTAAAAAATACATTTTAAGATTTTCTTGGTTGTCTTTTCATCATAGCAAATATGTGAGTAGTTTGAAATTTTCAACACTTCTCTCTAGGGTACCGCTCTGCTGCCTTTGTTTTTTTTTCATGCTGTTTCTTCAGTTCTATCAGATGAAGCAATATCTCCTGCCATAATTTATGTTCTAGGTAAGCTGCATCATTTCAATTTCCCTAGAAAGCACAGTTAAAGATTGTAACAAATAAAATAAATGCAGCTGTAAGATGCACGGACATACAGTTGTATTCCTGGATAATGATTACCTTCCGTTACCAGTATAATTTTACTATTCTAATCATTTAATTTTTCTTGCCCTTGACCAAGATGTAATCATCTCGGATGTATTTTCTTTTTCACTCCAGGTTTCAAATTCTTTATACTCAATTTGTGATTGTTCACATGGGAATCTGGTCCTGTCTGATGCACATTTATAATTTCTCCTCTACTTGCACACCAGCATGTAAGCTGGCTCAAAACTTCCTGACCTCTCTTTATCTCATGTCCTCTTCTAACAGTTTTTTTCTTTCCTTCATAGCCAACTTTCTCAAAACAACCATACATGCTAAAAATTCCCACATTTTTTTATAGAAATCTAACTCTTACTTCCCGTTGTCTCCCATCCTCTACCTTCAGGGAAATTCTTCTGGCAGAGACCACTTAATTGTCAACATCCACTGGTTGCTTGTATTCCTTATCTTTTGATTTTGTGGACAAGTCCTTCTTTCAGAAGATCTCTCTTCCTTTGACTTCAGTAACACCTTTCTCTTGAGTATCCTTCTACCTTCCTTTAAGTTGCCTTTAAGCTTCCTTTTCCCCCCTCTATTTCTTTGTGTTTGGATGAACTTTGGAAATTAACTCCTTGTATTTTTTCCTGTCTGCTGTTGTGGCCAGCTCATCTAAGCTCTGGACTTCTAGACTCTTGTGTCCACCTACTCTTCTCCGTGACATCTGCTTCTGCCAAGTTCAGGCCCACATGATCTCCTGGCCAGAAGCTCCATAGTGTTCTGATCATTGAAGCCCCTACACTTCCCCGGAAACCCTGTCATCGTACTCTTCATTGAATGCAGTTATTTTCCTTAATGTGTACCAAAATCACATCTCTCCATTTTCTTTTTCTTTTTCTTTTTTTTTTTTTTAAAGATTTTATTTATTTATTTGAGAGAGAGAATGAGAGCGAGAGAGCACATGAGACGGGGGAGGGTCAGAGGGAGAAGCAGACCCCCCACTGAGCAGGGAGCCCGATGTGGGACTCGATCCCGGGACCCCAGGATCATGACCTGAGCCAAAGGCAGTCGCTTAACCAACTGAGCCACCCAGGTGCCCGGACATCTCTCCATTTTCTTTCCATATCATTGTCTTCGTATAAAGTCTGAATTCCTTGGGTGAGCTCTAAGGAATCCCATAGCCTGAGTCTTGCTGAACTCTTCTACCTCATAGTTTGTCTCCTCATAGTTTCCACCTCATAGTTTGTCTCCTTCTACCTGCAGTCCATACTTATGTGCTCCATAAGTTGCCATACTGCTTTATGACTTCTTAGTTTCCTCATGATACTCTGTTCCATTATGTCCAACTTATTGTGACCACTGTCCCTGAAATCTCTCTCTCTTGTCTGAAGGACTGCTTATCCAGTGAAACCTTCCTTGATCTGTTGCAAGATGGAATTGGCCACTATCTCTTTTGTAGCTTCAGCTTCAGTACCCTGAACTGAACCTCCTGTCTCAAAGCTTATGCTCTGGTCAGGAACACAGAGCAGTTTGAACCTAGTGTGACTGATACTTTGATTGGGAAGAAAAGGGTGCCACAGCATGTTAGAAGGATGCTTGCCTTCACCTTCCAGAGGAAGTGACTGCTGAGGGGAGATTTGAAGGATAGTAGGTCTTATCCCAAAAAGGGATGAGAGGGGAAGGGAAATGTTTACAGGCCTGAGAGGCCCTGGAAAGCGGAATTACAGAGGGGATAGCTGGTCTTCCCATGCTGGAATGAAACGCAGGGTGTGGCGCCGAGGAGAGAACGGGGACTGGTTCATACAAGGCCTTTAAAACACATTGATGAATTTGGAGCTTAGGCTGATGGTAGTGGGAAATAATGTAAGTTTGAGTAGAAGAGAGATCTGAACAGATTACACTGTAGAAAGATCTCTCTTATTATAGCATCAAGACAAGCTTGCAAGGGAGCTGGTGAAAGGGGGCCACAAAGAAAGGAGTTAGGAGGTTATTGGCAGTAGTTCAGGAAAGGTGATGGCAGCTTAGAGTAGGTGGTAGCACCCATGGGTAGAAATAGATTGGAGAAATTCTTAGGGGTAAGTGAATTTGTAACTACCTGGATATCTGGGGAAGTTAGAGTAAGGAGAAATACAGGATGCTGCCCAGTGTTCTGATGTGGACAATGGTGGTGCCATTTAATAAGAATATGCATCATTGGGGAGAGTCCAGCTGGCATGGGAAGATGAAGATCTCAGTTTTTTGTTTGAGGTTCCTGTGTGACATGAAAATAGAAAAGGCTAGCAAGCAGCCTGAAACCTAAGTGACCAGCTCCCCTGCCCTTTTCCTTTGACTGGAAAGTAATATTTTTTTAACAAGTCTTGGTCATTCTTCATGCTCTGTGACTGTTAGACAGTTGGTTTTCAAGAACTATTTGAATGAATGAATGGATGGATGAATGAATGAATGAAATGGAAATACTCTTGAGGTGGATCTTCCTTATCTACACTTCTCCACAAAAGGATTGTATTTAGAACTTCTGGCCAATCAAGATTACCCTGTTAGCCTTTACAGGATTCTTATCATGAGTTCTTCTAGTTTCACAGAGGAACAGGAAACAAAAGTAAATTATAAAATATCAGAGAAGAATGTAAGCACCATTTCCCTCCTCAGAGTTTATAAACATATCTTTTCTGATTCCATGTTAGTACTGTTATCTGCTATTTTCTCCCTGAGATTCAGGTTGTTTGTGACTTTAATGAAGGCCTGACATGGATACTCAGGTATGATTTTGTGCTGTCCATGTTAATATTCAGATAGTGAAAAATGACTGTAGTTTTAAAGTCTAAGTAGTACTGATTTCTGCAAGGTACACTTACCCACATGAGAAAATTAATCATGCTTTTCAAAGTGGATCCAATTGGTTGTCATTTTCTCCTTGTATTTATATTCAGTTTGGAGTTAATCTGGCAATATCCCTAGGTATTATAAAGGAAAAGTGGTCAGGATTCTTGTGCAAAATAACAGTGCCCAAAAGATAGCAAATGTGTTTTTGAATGAATGGAGAATTTCTTGGGAAATCACAGGCACGCACAACCCCCGCCCCCCGCCCTCGTGTAAGGGTCACGTTGGACTGTGTTATAATGCTGGCCAAGGAAAATCTTTGGAAGAGAGCCACTGGGGAACAGCAGATGTTCTTTTTGGTTCCGTTGGCAGTGAGGGGCACTGTGAGTCAAGGTTAAGGCTTGGGAGCTAAATAATAGAACTGAACTAGGGTTTTTTTTTTTTTTTCCTCTTCCAGCAAGCAATCCCCAAGGTCATGGACTCTGTCTTCAGAAATTCTAGAGATCTGAAGTGATTAAGAATTGAACTTTCTTATGTTTATCATACACCACTAGGGAAGAAATCAAGTGAATCTGAGCTCTGATGAGTAATGCTTGGGTCTCAGTTAAGGTAGCTGCAATCAGAATATAATTCAAGATGCTGGGATAGGAGATCACTGATTTCTGTAAAAAGACAAGTAGAGACCAAAAAAAAAAAAAGTCACTCTTGATCTTCATTTTAACTTTGCTTTGCAAATTAAGCCTCTAAAAAAGCACCCTTGATTGAGGTGAACCATGCATACTTTTAAGTTACATTTCGCTTAACTCTCTCTTTCTCTCTCTCTCTCTCCAGTATAAGTACACTCTGGGTGTGCCTGTGCACTTGGAGACGTTTGGCTGAAAATACTGCAATAATTTTGTAAGACGTTATCTTACAGCACTCAAGGGTTTTGATGATTTTATTGTAGAGATGCTCTGGTCTCTAGCAATGAAATAATAGAATTTAAGTGTTTTTTTTTTGTTATGCAAAACTTTTAAAAGATTGAATTTATTTTGAGGTAGAGCGGGAGAAGCGCACTCGCGCAGGAGCGGGGGAGGGGAGGGAGTGGGAGGAGCCCTGATGTGGGGCTGGATCCCAGGATCCTGGGATCATGACCTGAGCTGAAGGCAGCCACGCAACTGACTGAGCCACCCAGGCGCCCCTAGGTGAAACTTTTTTGCATATGCCCCTTTAATTATGATCTCTATGCTCCTGACTCTTAAAGTATTTCTACCTCTCGCCAGATTTCCTCTCCAAGCTTCGTTCTGAATATCAAAGTGCATATGTGACATTGGGATGACTCCAGTGTCATGGCGACAGTTTAAATTCTGCAGGTCTCCAACTGAACTCATACTTTGCCCATCAAGTCTGATCCAGTTGCAGTGTTTCCTGTGTCTCCGTGCATGGTGTCTGCACCTACTGAGTTACACACTCAGAAACCTCGGGCACGAATGTATCCTTGCCCCTGGCCTCTCCTTCCTCCCATATCCAATTCATCAATTCCTGTTGATTTTTTTTTTCCTTAATATTTGTGGAATCTAGCTCCCTCTCTGCAGTTCCCCTGAGATCACTCTGGTCCTGTGGTTCTCAACTAGGGGCAGTTTTGTCCCCAGGTGGACCCTTAGCAATATCTGGAAACATTTTTGTTGTTACATCCTGGGGATGGCTACTAGTGTCCAGTGGGTAGAAACCTGGGATGCTGCTAAAAATCCTACAATGCGCAGGAAAGCCTCACAACCAAGAATTATCCAGCACAACATGTCAGTCAAGCTGAGGTTGAGAACCTTTGCTCTAGGCCAAGCCAGCAGCTTCTCATTTTTAGATTATCAGAGTAGCCTTTGAACTGGCCTTGAACTGGTCTTCAGTGGTGCAAATCCAGCCCCGGGACCCTTCCTGGCTTCTCACTCCTACGAGGGTAAAGGTGACACTTCCTGTGGATGGTCTGGAGGGCCCTGCAGCGTCCTGCCTGTGGCCCCTTCTCCAGCTTCTTCTTGCTGCTTGCTCCGTTTGCTCTCATTCCTCCAGCTGTATTGGTTTCTTTCTCATCTTTGCGCTGCTTTGCTCTTCCTGCCTAAGGCTTTCATACACACTGCCCTGGAACATTATTCTCCACACCTTTGATCTGGTTAATTCTTCAGTTTGTAACTCAAACATCACTACTTGAGTAGCACTTTCTGAACCCTACTCTAGATTAATCTTAGGATACAAATTCTCATAGGCCTGGACTTTTTTTTTTTTGGTATCATTTAAGTTTGCTGTAAGCTTGTTTCCTTTTTAAAAAATGGGTGTACTTAAAAGAATAATAACTAGTATTTGTTAATAAACACTTAGGCCACCCACCCTACTAGGTTCTCTGTATTCTTCTTTAATCATCACAACAAACAACATGTGATGGATGATCTTTTACATTATTACTTAGTAGAATCTAAGATAGTCCCCAACATCTCTGAAATTAGGATAGATCTTATGGGTGGCATCTTAAATTTGGTATTAATTTTAAATGTGGTCTTAATCTTGTTTTGCACATGAGAATGCTGAGGCACAGAGGGCTTAGGTCACTTGGCCAGGATTACATAACTAACAAGTGGTGGTGTCAGGATTCCAATCCAAGCAGTCTTAGGGCCATATCGGCTTCAATTCAGTGCCTTCCTGCATCATCATGTCGCCGTGAGGATTCTCGAGATAATACATGTCAAGCATTTAGCTCAGTGATGTTTAGTAAGCACTGAATGAAGATCAGTTGTGATTATTATTGTTTATTATTTCTCTTATTGTGTAATTATTTCATACTATGTCTTCCACAGAAAGATTTCAGAAGGGCAAGGCCTCTTGTCTCTTCTGCTACTTACTGTATCTGTTTTTCTTAGCACTGAGCTGGGTAATAAGTGTTTTTGGAATGAATAAATGAATGCTTGAATGAAGAGAGGACCATTAAGGAGAATTGGAATTCTATCATTTGATGACACAAATGTTTATCTTGAGTGATTGGTTTGTGCCTCTCTTACGGTACTTACCCCATTCTGTGTTGTAACATTTATTTGTGTAATGGTCTTTTATCTCCTCAACAGATTATAAACTCTCTATACACGTGGCATTGCATCCCCAGTACCTACTACAGTTTTATTATAAAGAAGACATTCAGTACATACATTGGACCGATTGACTCCTGGATAGCCCTAATGCTTCTAGTCCAGGACCCAGCACTGTTTTGGAAGAAGCTTATCTCTGGGGATTTTTTTTTTTTTTTTAAACAACATAATAAAACTTTTTGCTATTGAGTTGCTCTCATTTCCAAATTGTCTTCAGGAGGATGTCAACCAAATATTCCTGCATTTCTTTATAGACTTACTGGAAATAGTCATGATAATCATTTGAAAAGTAGAGATGGGGTGGGGGGCGCCTGGGTGGCTCAGTTGGTTGAGCAGCTGCCTTTGGCTCAGGCCATGACCCCCGGATCCTGGGATAGAGCCCCAGGCTCCCTGCTCTGCGGGAAGCCTGCTTCTCCCTCTCCTTCTGCCTCTCCCCCTCCTTCTGCCTCTCCCTCTGCTCTCTCTCTGTCAAATAAATAAATAAAAATCTTAAAAAAGAAAAGTAGAGATGGGGAATAGGTATTTGGGGATAATTTTCCTTTTTTGTTTCTGGTTTAATGTGTTGAAGAATTAGCAAAAATTTTTTCAGAAAGGGTTTCAGAGGGACAGTTCCTCAAATAGCCTTTATTTACTGGCCTTAAGAATTAAAAGAATGAGAAAACGGGGTTTTAAGCATTGGAGGTTGTTTATCTGAATTACTCACGGTATTGTAGAATAATGCATTTATAGCCTTTCCAGTTGGCTACATTTATTGGAAGGCTAAAGAGTGAATCTTTTTATGCCAAGGAGAATGTTAGGTCGGCGGCCTAAACAATTTACCTGGCTTCTTCCTTTTGGATCTAGCTTCATGTCTTTGGCAGCTGAATGCAAGGGATATTGCATTCTGCCCTGTGGATGCCAAAAGTTCACAGAAGAGAGCATTTTTGGTGGACTGTTCTTGTTTTAAGGACAAAGGTGTTTGAATTTCACACTTTAATTTTCAGGGACTTGTTCGTACTCTATAGGTGAGAGGTTCATAAAATCATGTATTGTGTACTAAGCACTTGGGGATATAGCGCATGTTTTGCCTTGATTGGCTGCTTGGAAAGTTCTACCGTCACCTCTTTTTCCTGGACTATATACTAAGCAAGGCCCAAGAGGGAGCATTGAGTGGAATGGAAATTAATTATTGTGTAGCTTCAGAATTTAAATACCTTACACAAAAGGGAAGATGTTTTACTAAGTGCAATGACGCCTTTGCCTACCAACAGAACTCCTCACCTCAGAAAATTGTGCGTACAGGTTGATACTTGCAGGCCAAAAACCAAATGAGTATCTCTGGGTCACCAGCTAGCAGTCTCTACATATATTCGTACTTATATGAGGTGTTAATTACTTCCTTTGTAGCAAAGTAACAAGGGTAGAATAGGATCCTATACTATATGGTCATTTTTATGCATTTTGAAATACGTCATACCTTTGCAACATTCCTGTAAATTACCTTGTAGATCTAAATATTTGGAGGAGTGTTTCAATTATACATAATTGCAAAAATATTAAAATTAATGTGTGGACTTCTGCTACACTACAAAGCAAAAGACCTTACAAACACAACTTTTTTGTTATCCACATATACAGGTGGATTCATGGACCTGTGTGATTTTTATCATTGTTGAATAACTAAATCAAAAGATTTTCTTCTCACAAATGGAGATGAGGGATTTGCTTTCTCTGAGCCAACAACTCCTACTACTCTAGACTAAATTTTTTTAATGTGCATACTTTTTTATCCTAATGAACTTGTTCAAATATACATCAAGAAAATATGTAGAATAGTTTATTTCAGTATTGTTTTAATGTCAAAAAATTGGAAACAACTTAAATATGCTTCTGTAGGCAGCTGGATAAATAAATTACTACATCCATCCAGTGAAATGCTGGGTAGAATTTAAACAGATTTATGCGTGCTGAAGTTCAAGACCTGTATTTGCAAGTTTCAGAACAATATCAAGAAGATGATTTTATTCATGTAAGGAAGGTGAAATTTACATATATATTCTTTTAAGTGTATTATATCCCTTGTAGAAAAATACATAAGAAAACAACTCATAATGATCACTTATAAGGATAGAAAGACTTAGAGGCTGGGGAACTTTGATATTTGCCTTTCTATTCCTCTATACCTTTAACATTTAAAACAAAACTCATAAAATAGTTGTATTTTAATGTAGAAGTGAAATAGTCTGAATTGAATCCTTAACTCTTTGGTTGGTTGTTTCTCAGATTGGAAGCCATTTGATTAACAAGTGAGTGGAAAGAAGAAAACGTGAAGAAAATGTTTTAATTTTGCTTGTGGCAGAAGTAACTGACCCATAGTCCACATGCCTTCCTGAACCCCCCCAGAAGACACATGTGGGGGACTCTCTGTATGTCCTGCACATGGAATGCTGCAGCCCCTACACTCAGTCTTAGGATGTTGTTCTGGCTCACTGCCCCCCTCCCCAAATGGTATTTGTGAGACACTTCTTTAGAGCTCATTATTATAGAGCCTTTTCTTAGTCTGAAGAGGGGTGCTCTGTTGACAGGGCCAAATTATAGCTTGGATAATTACTTTTGTTCACTTCCCTCTCCTCTCTTTCTAATAGATAGCAATGCTATTTTTGTGATGATAATAATGGATACTTAGGGTTTTTCCCTCCAAATTCTTTGTTGTCTTTCTGTAATTCACATAATGCATTCAGAATATTGGTGAGTCCTTGATCTTTTCATTTTGTAAACGGTCAAAATGAAATTTTGTGAAAGCAACTGACTCTTTTCAGAGACAATGGCTGAATTAAGACACACAAAGAATAACTGATAAATTCTCAAATATGGGCTTTGTACTGTATCTGAAGAGAATTGCTGCCTTTAACCCAAAAATGAGATCTTCTGAGAAACTACTTTTTAAAAAAAGGCATTTATCAGCAGAAATCATAAAATATCCTTGGACAGAAGAAAATACTGGGAAGAAATATTAATTTAAAGCTATATATCATGTACTTTTGCACATTGTAACCAAACAAATGTTAAACCATATAAATTTGTTGAGGAAGATGTAGCTACTTACATAATTAAAGGTAGGGGGAACATAGATAACTGTGATTACATGACAGGATAGTATAACAATAAAGACAGAAAGATGGTCCCAATGCTTATGGGGTAATCCTCTATGCAACGTCACAGGTCATGCCTACACTGCACTTGGAAAACCACTTTCACTTATATGGGTCTTAGGATCAACACTAGATATGTAGCAGAAAATAGCTGGATCATGTTTTAATCTGAAAGATTTCAGAATGCCAATCAAACCTTTGGCTTGCTCTAGTTTTCAGAAATACTATGTGAAATGTGGATCATAAAGCAGAATTTGGCTCTAAAACACTGAATTAAAATTATTCTTAGGAAGGCTTCAATTAACTCCACAGCAAAACTACCAGTATTCTCAATTTTGTAGCTAGAGATGCTTATGAGAGTGGCAGATGGCCACACAAAGCAACCATGTTATTTTATTTCCAAATTTGTGTAAACTGAACTCATAAATTTTTATAAAAATAAGACTTCTCAAATTTACCACAACAGTCCTAGGTCCCGGAATCAAATTCTGGCATCTTAAAAAGTTCTCTAAATTTGCTGATGAGGTAAAGTCATCATAGATATATTTTTTTTAATAGTAACTTGTGATTTAAAAAGGTTAGAACTTCTATATCTTTTCTTCCCATTAGCTCATCTGCCAGGTGTTGATCATGGTGGTTGAACATGAGTGCTTTGTAAACAGTTCAATTTGGGATTGAGCTGGACCTGGAATGACTAGCTGGGAGACTTGACACAAATGATGTGGCCCCTTTAACTTCTGTGTCCTCATCTGTAAATACATAACCACATGGTTTTTAAGGATTGAGTGAGAGAAACCATAAGAAGCAGTTAATTAGCACAGCACTAAGAACATAGTAAGTGCTTAATTAGCCATTTTTATCTAAGTTTTTTTTTTTTTTTTTAACATTGGCCAGTGGGAAATAGAGGGAATGTACTACAATTTCTTTAAGTTCTTCAGGTATTTAAAAAACTGATTACACTGTTAGTATAATGATTAGGAAGCATTCACTTGAACTAGGCAGCCTGTGGATGTGGGTATGAGTTCAAATATTTAAAGGTGGTGCAGCCTACGCACTGACCCCAAAATGGATGCTGGCAGGTGGATCTTGCCAGAATGTACCTACTACACAACGGTCAGGCCTTTGGAAGCCCTTCTTGCAGGTGATACTTGCATTGTTATCACATGACTGATGAGGTAATATGACATCTTATGTAGTGACATTTTAGTTGGTCCTGAATTAGGCAAAATATTTTTGTTTTAATTTCCTTGGTGAAATTCTTGGATTCCAAAGAATTTTGGAACTTATGGGGGGTGATGGGAGGCTAGACATCTTGCAAATTAGAAAACTGAGGCCCTGGGGAAAGAAAGCACATGCCTAAGTTTCTAACCGTTTGCTGCCCCCTCTCTCTTCTCTGCTGCTTTCTAGGAATCCTTATGTCCCAGTGCGTTGATCACAAAGTGGGATCCTCATAGACTGGGTCTTTTCTTGATTATTCAAGACTCAGTTTATTCTTTTTTTCTGAACCAAATCAGTCATTATAGAATGGAGATATGGACAGTGCAGGAAATGGGGGTTAATGTGTGGCCACTTGACAGACATCTGAGAGCTTGTAGTTAATGGAAAAAGAAAAAATCATTGCCATTTGCTGTTATTGGTGATTTTTCTGTGTTTTCTCCACCTAAGAAGTCAAGAGTATGAAAGTCATTCTGATTAGTTGAAAGTTTCGATTGGGTTCTAATAACTTGAGTTTTACCCTGACAAAGAAGTAACATTAATGTCTCTGTCCTGTTTACACGGTCCTCATAACTCTTGAGACTCAGACCATTCTATCACAAGCAGAGCATCACCTCATTTGAAATCTTACCTAAATCCCATTTGCTACTCAGCGGTAGAAGTTCTTTTTAAGTAGTATCCTCTGTAGTCTACATTTTAACTTCACGTGTTAACTGTCCAGAGGGAAGGGAACAGATGAGTGTTTCCTGTGCTTGTAACCTTAAAACACATATTTTAAGTCTGATCAAGTTGTTACTATCTTTCCTCATGTTAGAGTCTTCTACTTTGCCATCTCTTTCATATAAAAATGACCACTTTGTTTTGGCCCTTCATATTTTTTATTCAATTTAAAATGTATCTGGAAATTTTTACTCTTTACTCATTTGAAGTATCTCAGTTTTTCTTAGAATTAACTTTTTTTTTTTTTTACTATAAGAACTTTGAGATGTAGTATATACCCAGGCAATTGTGTAAACAACATTGTCAAGGATGCTTTCTGACTGCACACTCTAGAAAATCCCAGCTACTAGGATAGGCAACGTTGTAGTGATTATCTTAGAAAGAGTTACGTTCTCATTGTATCAATAAACAAAGTCCCAGAGGGGCTGCTAGCAACAAAACAAACCTCTACAGTTGTTGAAAAAATAATTCAGCTTTAAAAATGTGCAGGCTGGGTGATGGAGATAAGGATCTCCATCCTAGACGATGATGTAGTGAGTAGAAGCAGTTACAACCCAGGCATTTTATACTTCTAGCCAAAAAGTCTTTAATAACAAGATGTTTCTTCTTCTAAGACTTTATTACAACCTCTGCTCTCCTAACCTTTTGCTAGCTACAGCAAAGTTGTTAGAACATATCTCTTGACATAAATAGGGTTTTCACATTTGTTGTCAAATATTAGTGTTTTAAAATCATGAACTTCACACAATCTCTTTGTGTTCCAGCAAGAAAAATGATCACCATGGGCATTTGCTCCATTTAGCGATGGGGAGTAGATGGAAGAATCGGAGCTTTCTACTTATTTGGTCATCATCATCTCTCTCTCTTTTTTTTTTTTTTTGTTTCATTTCTTTTGATACTACATCTATTATCTCTTCATTTTGCAGTAATAGAAGAAGCCTTAACAGATGCAAGATTACATATTTATATCAGGGTTCAGACTGTGAATTCTTTTCTAGGGAAGCAGAAAGATCATGTAAAAATGGTGACCACATGTTGACAGAATGCATGATTTAACAAAACCAAAGGCAATCATTTCAAAGAAAAATGTTTTATTTTCTGCCAGCAGAGTATAATGGAGAGAAATTGGCTGGTATTATTTTTAAAAATTGCCCAAATCACTGTAGTTAGTGTAAAATTGTCTCGAACTATTTCCTGTAAGTTAACCAGACATATGATTGTATCCTTTCTATTTTGAATACTGAAGCTCACATTTTCAACTGTCTTGTATGGAGCCTATCAGGTATAATAGCTCTTTGTAAAGGTGCTTCTTTCTTTCTCTTAGTCTATCCCATCTAAGCTTACACCTTCATTCACCCCAAACGCAGACTACTTAAGGTTTGGGGCTTTCTCAAACTTTGAGCTAAATATTATTCACTGAAAAATCAAGACCATAAGCTACTCAAAACGTGCTTCTCCAGTCTGCAAAAGTTCAAGTGAAATTAATGTAAACATTGTTTATCATGTTAAAAATTCTCTACACATTTCAGTTGAAAGGAGATTTAATTTTTATTTAACATGTGGTTCATAGGGCTCGCTGGTTTTTTCATAGTACTTAAAGTAATTTCAGACATGACACCCTGGGACCTGCTTATGTTGTTTGGAGGTACAGTAAGTATTAATAACAACAAATCAGATTGATGTGTCAATGAAAGAATAATGCAGTGTGATGTGATTGCAATAGTCCCATACCTCTGAGCAAGTCAAAAAGGCATGAGCCGCACGGTGGAATGCTGGTGGTGGTATTGCCACTTTGACCAGGGTTGTTTTTGTTGACTTAATTAGGTGTTGGATGGTGGTATGTTGTTGCTTTCAGGTCAGTTGCAGATCAAACCATGCTGTGAAATTTAAACCTGTTTTGGAAGAATTGTGGAGTCTGCCATGGAAACAGGTTGAAAAACAGTATAAATAATACCCACTTTTTATAATACTTGCCCAATTGACTCCCCTCACCTTGGAGACAGATAGGGGTATTGTATTTGTGTCTGTGCAATGCCAGAAATACCGGTGCTCACAAAATATAGATTATTGATTGATTTGGATTTAGCCTGATGCTAGACAGCAACCAACGGGTGTTGTTTGATTGCTTGATCCAGATGGTTGACATTCTGTAGGGATGTTCCAGCACATTATACTATGCATAGAGGGTAATCAGGCATACTTTACAAATGTTAAGTTTTGCCATCATTGGAACCTCTCCCACCCACCAGTGGAAAAGGGGTTTAATTTATGTTTAAAACAGAGGTATAACTCTTACATTAACCCCATGCTTCTCTACTTAGCTGATATTCATTCTTACCCATTACTCAAGAGTAACGGTTTTATTCTCTGCTTTGTCAGTTCTGAGGAGACCCAGATTTTCTTTTGGCAAGGTGGAGATAGGACTATATCATTGTTATTAATTAGAAATTTTAGTTAGGACAGTTTTCATGTATCATCTACAAATTTAAGAACCATGCAATTTCACTGAATCCTATGTGAAAGTAAGGTGCATATTTCCTTACTGAAGCCTCTGTGATTGTATTAGATACTAACAGCTGATCAGTGGGAGAGGGAGGAAGGTGGGGGAGGACACACACCTCTTTAAAACTGTAGGGAAAATGGGCAATCACTTTAGTGCACTTTAGACATATCCCCTAGTAGTTCGTGAACGTTATGTGACAAACACACAAGGGGAAATAGGATCTTGAAGGGGAAGGATGTACTGGAGAACAATCTCCTTGTTTTTCCAGTGACAAAACAAAGAGCCAGAGAAATTAAATGTCTTGTCTAAAATCATATAGTTAACAGGGGCAGAGGTTGGCCCAGCACCCAGGTCTCACTACTTATAGATCAGTTTTTGATTGTAATGAATAGCTGTCATTTTCTCATATTTTTCCTTATATTGAATAGCTTCCTCATGTGGACCACCTGTACCTACCCAATTAACTCTACTTATTTTCCAGATGATCTGTCTTTCAACTGCTTTAGTCTAGACCTGCTTACAAGTTACTTTTTTTTTTTTTTTAAAGATTTTATTTATTTATTTGAGACAGAATGAGAGAGACAGAGAGCACATGAGAGGGGGGAGGGTCAGAGGGAGAAGCAGGCTCCCTGCCGAGCAGGGAGCCCGATGCGGGACTCGATCCCGGGACTCCAGGATCATGACCTGAGCCGAAGGCAGTCGCTTAACCAACTGAGCCACCCAGGCGCCCCACAAGTTACTTTTATAAACATACTGGTTCCATCCAGGACCTCCCATGGTCAGCATGAACTAACTGCTAGGATTGACCTGTCTTGGATGGCTCAGTTAGCCTCCTGCCTAGGAATGCAAGTTATTCTGAGCACAGAGAGGAAGGAAAGGACTTCTCAGCTGGAACTCCCTCTTTCTTGGGAATAGTAAGATTTCCTTGGCACAGACATTTCCATATGACCTTCACCCCACTTAAGGATCTGTTAAGCTGATGCTTTGAAAGTGCATAGATGGGTGGATCTTAAGAATATACAAGCCCCTCACCCAAGTTTATGATGTCTAAATGAGGACACACAATACCTGTTGAGCTCACGTGAAAATGGAGAGCATTGACATGGAGTAAAGAGAGATTCTTTTCCTTACTCCTGCTTTTTATACACTAATTGTCCAGGAGTTTATGCAAGTTTGTTTGTAAAGTACGCTATAAAAGACCTAAAGCTGGTTTTATGTGTTAAGATCTAAATCCACATTTAGCACATAGTAGCATGTAAATGAATACTTACAGAAGTCTTGATGAAATGAGTCAAATTTGCTCTCATTTTCTGCTTGCCATCTCTCTCACAATTTGTATAGAATTTGTAAAATCAGGAGTGGTTCTTGTAAGCTTGAAGAGTTTGGGGTTATTTTCTCTGTAGGCTTTGGCTTAATGTTTTTTTTTTTCCCTCCCTTGTCATCATGGTCGAAATACAGGTATTGATAACCATGCATCATGACTGATTAAAAAAAAAAAGTTCCAAAAAGGCTTCTAAATGAAAGCTGTAATTTTGTATTGGATTTCTAGTGACATGAGCAAATCACTTGCTCTTTGCCCTTATGGATTTTATAATGTCATCAGAGTCTATCAATAAAATTATAGCCTACAGTCAAGCATACACCATTCCTTACTGTATTGCATATACAAGGGGCAGGGTGGGGGTCGTGCACAAATTGTATCATGTCTGCCCTTGGATGCACGTCAGCCGACTGTGTGTGTATGTGTGTGTTTGCTTTTTCAGTGGAGATCTACTGTACAAGCAGTCCTGGAAGCTGCAGATGAAAAGCAGTGCCTGACTTTTACATAGGAATGTTATCTTTCTTCCACCTGCTCTGAGTGAAATTGACGAGAATGTGCCATTCTGATCAATTTCATAAAGCAGCAGACTCTACATATAGACATGAGGGCAGTCCCTTCCACCTGAGCTGTCAGCCTTTACCCCAGAGGGAAAAGGACACTGCCAGAGACTAGGAGCAGATAGCCAGAAGGAAACGAGAGGGCCACAGCTGCCCCAGTAAGCAAAGCAGATGCACAAATGCGTAAACACACTTTTAAAATAAATAAGGCAAAGAACCCCAGAAAACGCAAAAACCCATACCCAGAAGCAGAGGAGATTCAGCTGTAGGAAAACAGTGGTTCCAGAAGTTTGTTGAATTTCAGAAGGCCTCTCTAGATGGCTGTCTTACTCATTCTGAAATTTATGAGGATTTAATATCTTAATTTGTAGGTACCCTGCCAGGTTAAATCCTTTTTTTCTGTGGTCTCTTATATGTTGTCTTTGAAGCACTGACTCTGTCCACTGCTTCTGTATTTCTGATTACACATAAACACACAGACCTAGCAAAGGGATACAGTAATTATGTGAAGATCTAGGATTTCCCCTTAGAAATGCTTCCCTTATTCCTTATCGTTACGTCTACCTGACTTGTGGGAAGGATTTATGGTGACTGGTATTCTGAATAAGACTGTCGATGTTTAACAAAGGATGCTAGGCAGGCTCTTGACTTCTCTTTCTCCTTTGTGACTCAGTTTGGTGGTCACTATAGCACCCTCTCCAGAGTGTGGAGAGGGGATGAGACTGTTGTTTGAGATTTAAATAGTTTTGACAGGGAAGAATTTATGAGTATCAAGGTTTGGTGGGGAGGGGGTAATATCTGCGTTTCTTCCCTCTTTCCCTTCCATGTTCACGGTAATGCCATTCCAACGACTGATTTGCTGGGCAAATTTTATTTCAGTAGCGTTACTACTGGATGTATTGTATACTGATTTTAATCATGACTTTTAAGGACATTTAGATCATCAACATAACCATCTTTCAGCAAATACCTATTGAGGACACACATAGCAGGACACTGTCTTAACAACAGCTTAATAACAAAAAAGTCTTACTTAGCATGTACTTTGAAGAAATCGTTAACATAATTTAATCACTAATTTTTCAGGGACTGCACACTAATGACTCATTGTGAAAGGGGCCCTTTTAATTTTTATAAAACAGGTTTTGCACATGATGCACATGATGGTGAACTGATTGAACTTTTAGTTATTAAATGTTTGAAACTGTAGCTTATGTGTTGTAAGTGGACCTATGCACACATATACCTTATCAGTATTTTTAGTTTTCTGAGCTACTTTTAATAATAGGTTAAACCCTATGGAATAGTCTATCTAACGCCATCTAATTTTCCCTGATTATTTTTAGGAAATTTATAAAACAGAGTAAAGAAGAAGCAGAAATTTGATCACTCAGATTCACTTTAATAATTAGTTTCTTCCAAATTTAACTTTCCTCACTTCCATTCAGTTTATGCCTCTTTTTGATGTCTTCAATGTCACCTGACTGCTACACATCTTCATGCCCTACACCTTATGTACCCAGTAATTAAACCTACTCTCAGGAAAGGTTATCAATGCCATTAAACCACAGATTGCTAACTGCCACAGGCCAAATGAGGCCCATAGGCACATGCATAGAGTTCCATTTTTTAAATGAGATGCCAATATTTTCACAAAAAGGAAGATTTTACATTAAAAAAAAAAACACCTAGATTTCCAACTTCTGTTAAAAAGGAAGACCTGGCAACTTTGGGTCCATATTCCCATCTAGTAACAATGTCTTTAATTTGTTTGTGTGTTTGTTTTTCACTGAATAATGAATGCCCCCTGATGGCTGGGTAAGTGCTCTCCAGTTTGCCGTAGTCCCCACCATTCCCTGTTACCTGTTCAACAGTGAGGTCCAGTTGCCATTGTCAGGTTTGCATTGCTCTCTTATACTTAGTCCTCTCTATTCACTTGCATAATTTTGTTAGGTCTGGCTGGTATTTAAGTTTGTGACTCCTAATGTAAATGTATTTATACTAGGTTCACAATTCATAAAACAACAACAAAAAAAACCCTACTCTTCCTGGATATGTGAATTTTATTAGATAAGATATGACTAAGTCAAATGAGGGAAATTATATAGAAGAAAATGAGGCAAAAATGAGGGGAAAGAAAACAGAATTTGAAGGATAATCATGGCACATTTAATAATTGACCTAAAAATGCTCAAATACCACCTCTAAGAATTTGGGAGGTGATGAGTAATTTAAGAAGTCATAGCTAGAGGCAGCCACATAAATAATTTAACCCCCTAACAACAGTGGGGTGTTTATGTGAGTGTGTGTGTGTCCATGCGTGCACATGTATGTATTTAAAAAGTGAGTCAGGTCCGAAACCGTGAGAACATGACCAAGTTGCCCCATTGCTCATTGATCTCCACACTATCTTTGTAACTGTGCTGTTGGGAAACACTGCTGTTTTCAGAAGTGAACTGAAGACTAAGTGATCTTTTGTTGGCTAATAACTCAAAAGGAGACCTTGAGGGAAAACCCTTTAAGATGACTATCTCAGCCCAAACAAAACAAAATGAAATACAGAGAGAAGATAGAAGGTAAATTTAAGAACGGGCTCCTGTAAAGTGCTGGTAGGTGAGTAAAAAGCAGCAGAATATCCATTTTGGTCAAAGACTATATTAGGTTGAAAGGTCAGGGAGGGAGTGCTCAACCATGTGTTACACATTTTGTGTGTTTTAATTTTTGGTGGCTTCTAGATTCAGATACTAAGGTTATTTATGGAGGCTTTACGTAAGGGGCCAATTGAGAATATCTCTGGCTTTCATTGCCCCCGTTTCAGTTAACAAGGCTTTTTTGTATCAGCTTACAGACTCTCCCCACCAACCCCTGCTTTCCTGCATCTGAGAATTTGCTATCAACAGTTTGGATTCGTTACTATTAAAGTTGTGGTAATGATTTGTTCAAAATCAGGAAATTCAGTGCTGACTTTCAATCAGTGAGATAAGTGGGTCTTTTTAGTTTCGTATACACATACCATGATAGAACCTTTGGTTTTTCCATGAGCAGCCTGCAAACTCATGAAGAAAATGTGCCTAATTACTTTATTCTTATTTTACGTATTTTAAACCTTTCCTACATCGATGTGTTACCTATCTTTATCATTCTGTTATGTGACTAGATTTGGCTCAGAATGACTTATAGTTCCTCAAAGTCAGATTTTTAAGAGGACTGAATGTTTATCAAGTTGTCTCAAAAGAATGTAGGATCCATGGAGGACTTGGTTTCTGACTGAGTAATAGAAGCCTGGAAATAGGCATTTCCTATGTTGTCTCACTTCATAAAGCCCCTTAGTGACGTATCACGACTCCTCAATTATAGGTAATCCCTGGCACATAATAACATCTTGACTCCTGCATGTATGTACTCCAATACCACGGAGCCACCTACCACCACGGGCCAAAACCCATTAGAAGTATGAGGTACAGCAGTCAATGGAAAAACAATAAATAACCCTGGTTATAATAGTTTGGTCAGTGTTACAGAGCTTAGAGATCTCAAAATACCCATCGGGGCAGCTTCTTAATTCTAGACTTGAGTTAGGATCTGAGAATGTGCTTCAGGAAGGCTATTCCGTGCAATTTTTTGTGTGTTTGTTTTTTCCTGGGTAAGAATAGAAGGTTGTGGGGCGCCTGGGTGGTTCAGATGGGTGGGCGGCTGCCTTTGGCTCAGGTCATGATCTCCAGGTCCTAGGATCGAGCCCCGCATCAGGCTCCCGGCTGGCTCAGTGGGAAGCCTGCTTCTCCCTTTCCCTCTGCCTCTCCCCCTGCTTGTGTGCTCTCTGTTTCTCTCTCTCTCTCAAATGAATAAAACCTTAAAAAAAAAAAAAAAATTGAAGGTTGCCATCACCGAAAAAGCCAGTCACTACATGGTAGCTCACTGCATCTCCAGCCAAGCAGTTGGCGTAGTGTATACTGAGTAAAGCACTCCTTTTGGGGTGAGGGGAGCCTGGGCTGCGTGGCTAATGGATTCAGTCTTTTGGTTGGAGACAAGTGAGGGATAACTGAGGAAGGAATGAGGACCTCGCCCAGCTTCGCCAGTTGCAGCCAAGCATTTTCTTTTAGAGGGATGACCAAGCTGAGCATTTTCTCCAAATATTTAGGCCCTTTTGTTGCAAGAAGTGGTGACAGGCTGGCATTCGATAGCATTATGAGGTAAAACTTTATTAAATGAAAAATGCCTTTGAGCATCAGGGCACTTCTGGGACTCAACTTAGACTCCATAAAATAAGTTATTTTTTAAAAGTAATTTTTATATAAAAAATACATGCTTATTAAAGACACTTCAAAAATTAGAGTTCTCTCCATCTCCTCCACAAGGAATTTCTACCATGTAGAAGTAATCAATCTTAATATTTTGGTTTATGGGAATTAATCTAGATTTGGATATATTTTATCTATATATCTATATATCCAGCTATATATTCCATAATAGGTTTCTGAAGTTTATCAAAGAGGCAGTGAATATTCTTTTAGCAATATAGTCACATCCTCAGCTTTGGTAAAAGAAAAAGAACAAAAAAAAAACCCCCAAAAAACAAATTTCTAATCCTTTGGATATGTATTTGCCAAAGTGTTCTCTAGAAATTGTGACAATTTACATCTCTGGCAACCATATGCTGTGCTTTGGGGAATCTTGATGAAAGATTAAATAAAAATGTGTCTTAAACAGATAGGTAGGGGATAGGGTATATAGTCTCTTTAAGACCTGTTTTCTCCATTGTAGTGTTTAAAGAAAGGGTGACCGTTTTACTTAATTATCTCTCTTTCACAAAGGGATGCAGGCAGTTGTAGTATGTGTGTTCATTGATGTCAAGTAAAAGCATGTGCTGTTTGCAGTGTTCACATGACCATAACTTTCATTTTTCATACTTAAAGATCTTCAAACTTGTCAAAGCATGCTTTCTCCTTTCCAAGTTTCTCCTATCAAGCTTGCAAGTTTTCAAAAGCTTTCTTCCACTTAGTTGTGCTTTCAAAAGTGTTTGAAATCATACTTAAAGAAAATTAAAGGAAAAAGTGAATTTTCCCTCTAGAAAAGGTCATTTGAATTTGAATTCCAAAGCAATTTAGTTTGGGACTTACAGCAATTAACAGCAAATCTATCTACTTCAAATTGCAATGTTTGTGAAGTCTGAAAAACAGGGTTTTGTTGAACATTTCATTAAGAAATTAATGTTTTCATAACACTTATGGGATTTATATAGGTGATTATAAATTAAGGCAAACTTGGTCAGTGACTTAATTGTCCTATAGATACGTTCGGGGAAAGGGGTATCTTGAGGATTTTATTCCTGTAGAGGCAATGCACTGCGGGGCTGAGAGGGCCTTACGTGAGTCATCTTGCCAAGGTTCAAATTCCCACTTGCAACCCTCACTGACTCTGGCCAAGTGACTTTCCCTCTCTGTGCTTTGATCTTCTTATTTGTGAGATGGAGGCAGTAATAATTCTGGGGTGACCAGCTGTCCTGGTTTGCCCAGGGTTGTCCTGCTTTAGCACCAGAAGTCCAAGATCTGGGGGAAGCCGTCCCTGTGACAAGAAATCTCCTGGTTTTAGGTACATCTGGGTGTGGCAAGTTTGAGGGGAAGTACAAAACCCATGCAGGGGCCCCCAAAAGAGGGGCTGAAAGCAAAACACTGTTTTATAGCATCCATTGTGTCCAGAGATGGTCTTCCATAGTTGCTATTACCCTTTTTCCCTTTATGGCTGATATTGGCAACGATGAATTAAATGAGATGATACTTAAAACCTTTAGATTGTGGCCAAAATAGAGTAAGCATTCAAACATGTCCACTTTTAATACTACGTTAAGGTTCATGCTATTCTTTGTTGGTACTGAGTACTCTTAAAAAGACAGAAACATCACGTGTACTTTCCGGCTATTGATACTCTGGAAATCAGTGCTGCAGCTCCTTGGAGTGGTAGCAATTCCAGCAATTGGTCTTTGCATGGTCAGTAAAATGTCCTGCTGTCCCTGGGTGCCTACCATTCCCTCTCATTTTGCCTTTCAGCAGAGATGCTCTGACCCTTTCAAATATTTAGCAGTAGACTTTCTTCTCAATGTGTGCTCACGACTCCTGTTACTGTTAATGGAAGTTACACATGTGTGCTCACCAGGATGAGAAAGCCTTTATCCCATGTTGGGCAAGGACCCGTGATCCTGAATCTCTTTCTAAACTTCAGACCTGAAGAGAACAGTGCAGGGAATTGCTGCTTTCTCACTATATTAGCTTCTTCAATTTCCTTTTAATTGGAGCCTGCAATCCAGAATCTTGTAACTTCAGGAGGATGAACAATACAAATTAAGGTCTGGATGCTTTCCAGGAAGGGCTCAGCTCAAAGAACACTTTTTTTTTTTCCTTTTAACACAGTTGTGGCTATTCACAAATCGCATGCAGTCGCCTAATGAGTCCATATTTGCTTCTGAGGTTTCGCATTTGCAAACTGCACTGCTGAGAAAGTAAGTGAAGTGTTCACCCACCTCTGGTGTGAGCTGACTGATTTAATGTACAGGACAGATAAATACTAGAATAGTCAAAATTCTAAACTGGTAGCACGGAGCCTTCAAATACAATATCTTACCCTTGTTCAGGACATTCATTTCTCCCTAAGAATTCTTTTTAATGTATAAGACTTCAATTTATGTTTAAGAACTAGTAAACTATAGCAGTTTGACAGCCATTCACACTTAATTCTGTGCATTAAACCAACAGCATTCTTTTCCACAAACATCCATTGTTAGGACAATGCTCTCAGACAGAATTTATGAGAAATGGAATTATGTTACCAAGGAGATAGCATTTACTATAATGAAGAGTAGATCCTAGAAAATGGCCCCTTTTACAGCAGCTCAGAGCAGAGCCACAAAAGCAATTGATTGGTCTTGGCATTTAGTCTTATATCAGCTGTGTCATCCATAGCTTCAGGAGTGAGAACACTAATCTAAAGTGACATTTCTGTTCTGGCGGGCTTTTCTGCCCTGATGAAAGCAATTACTTCATTCCTAAATGATAATTTGCAGGAGTTTCAACCACTTTAATTGATAATTTTTTTTTTGTTCTGAGTTCAATTGTGAAGTGATTAGCTGATTTGGTAAATAGAAATTTAAGGTGTGAAATATACAAGTTGCTCCAAGGTAAAGTGCTCTTTATTGGGTGGAGAGAAATTACTTGATAAAGCCACAGTTTTTCCATTATTATGGAACTGCCAGTTGTACAGCTTAAAGTTCTGGGGGAAAATGAAGAACAAAACACTTTGATTCATGAGGTTTTTGGCAGACACCAAAGCATACAATGAATAGTTTGGTCTTGCTGTGGTTCATTCAAGGATTATTTGAATCAAGGTGAACATTGGTTGAAAAGGATTGTGCGGACCTCTCAGCTTTCTTTATTACTATTCTAATGACTCATTCTGGAATTAAATCCTCTTATTTAAAGTGTTAAGAATAAAAACGCTCATTGGCTAAAACCAATTAATTTAATTATTAAGTTCAAACATACACAAGGCATTTTCTGAAGATGAGGGAAGGCACTCAGTTGAATGTCTCTAATTACTCTTTTGATCTATTTTACTACAAGTCAAAAATGGGTCATGATTATTCAATCAGAATATATCTTAGTTAAAAATTTTAAGGATGCATCTTGATTTTGATACTTTATCAAATGTTAGCAGTTGCAGATGTTTTTGACACTTTTTTTAAAGCCATCAATTTCATGATATTTTCTCCCATGGGGAAAAATAATGGTCATTTCACATGTTAAATGAGAAAAATAAAGCAAGAATGAAGGTCAAACTGATTTAGCACATCAAACAGTCTTTGTCGGCCAAGCTTAATATATCCTGAGTTTGTGGAACAAATGAAATTTTGCTGCTATGTTACACTTTGCTTCCAAACAACCATTACAACTGGTTTTATATATTGTGTGAGCATCAGACCATCAAACAGTGCATCTTTACTGACGTGTTGCTGCAGTGATGATCTACAGCAGCAATCTGCCATTTATATAAGGGCAAAATGTGCATCTATATTTAGTTGTGAAATTGGCCTATTATACTCTTGATGTTTACAGAGGCTAACATAAATTAATAATGACAGCTATGAGCAGTGCATTAGTTAAGCAGCAGAGTTCTTACCTTGAACTTAGAAGGTTCCAGTTTTAACTTCCAGCATATACCAAGCTCTTTCCTTCACACATTAAAGGAAGGTTTCTGAAATTATTACCTTTTCTTGGAGAGCATTAAGAGAGTCCAATTTGTGAGCTATGTAGTGTATAATCCTACCAGATAATAGCTGTTTATGCATTTCTCAATTATATTGCCTTGTGAGAAAGCCGATATTTACAATCATGAGGAAAAATACTCTTGAAAGATTTTTTTTCTTTGCAGTAGGTTGATTTGATTGACTTTGAACTCTATGTGATGCCAGTGTGTATTGGGCCATTTTATTGAAGTAATAAAAGAAGGGCAAACAGTGCTTATAGGATCTTTACTTTTTCCCTGGGAATCCTCCTCATTCTGCTCATGTCAGGGCAGGAGTTAGGTACTGGAGTAACTATAAATTTCACCGTTAAGTATGACCAGAGATCTGACAAGTATGCAGGTGTTCAAAGGTTCATGAGTTAAAATGCTGAAACCTTTGATGAATTTTTGATGGCTGCATTTTTAATACAGGTCGACCTTCTTCCTTTGAGGCTGCATGCCAGATTAATTGATAAATAGTAGAAGTCTGTAGTGCTGGGTTCTAAGCAAAACAAGTAGGAAAATCCATAAAAACCTGCCTTTCTGCTTCCTTAGAAGTACTTTAAAAAGGCAAAATTTAAAGTGGTTCTGACTCTACCTTTTCTTTCCCCTATAGTTAAAGGACCAAAATCTGCCGTGGTCTTTAATAGAGATGGGTTATTGTATTCTAAAAGTTTACATGAAGGTGTTAAAACTGAGGCTGAGAGAGAGCATTTTCATGTAGACATATTGTGAATCTATTGATAATGTCCTTATCAGGAGCAGGCCCACAAATACAATTATAGATTATATGAAAAGAACTGATACAAATTTGGCTATGAAGAAGTCATCGGAGAGGAAGAAATGTTTAAGTTGACTTCCTTTTGTTGTTCCTCTGTGACAATTATTTTGTTCCTTGTTAGCCTCTGTAGATCTCCAGCTGTATTATTTCCATCATCATCGTAACTATTTCTGTGAAGTAGGAAATCAAAGTAATCAATTTTGCAAAGCCAAATTTGATAAGCCACAAAGGATAACTTACCTCTTTTCATTTAATGAGTCATCAAGTGCAAAGTTATCTGTTTCTTGCCACCATGAACAAGTGGCCCAATAAATAATTGACATCTTTATCCAGGTCTGCGGCAGCTTCAGAGAGATGGCAAATACTGAGTCAATTTCATAATACTGGCTTTGTGATAGTGGCAGTGCCTGTTCTTTAACTTTTTACTCACCCCGCCCCCCCCCCCCCCCGTTATCTTTTGCTTGTCTCTGTCTCAAGTAGAAGTTCATTATTTGGCCTTGCCCCCCGCCAAGCTAATGCAATAAATGTTGCTAGCACTTCCCCATTTCCCCACTTAGCAGGCAGTATGGGTGAGCTCTCCATGGTCCTGGATTTCAGGTTTTTGTCTGACGTCAAGGAGAATTTCTATTTTTGGGAGGTTTTGAAAGATCACCTTTCTGCCAGGAGTACTCATCAGATCATCTGGACCAGTAATTATCATTGCAATTTTGAAGTTTTTTTATAGAAGTTTTCACAATTCTCTTGAACAATTCATTCCTTTAGCAAGTGTTTTGATATTCTTTTTTTTTTATATATAAACACAATTGCTTGCCTTGCAATTGAATGAAATTTTTTTCTACTTTAGTGAACTAAAAAAATGGTCACTTATTACTCCTAGTAAGGAAATCATTGATTTATGAACCTTTAATCATTCATTAATGGAATAGGTTTTATTTGGAAACTCATTAAATACAGCTGTGGTATACAACAGACTTTAGGCATAAGGAAGACTATACTGAAAAATGAGTATCTTTGTAATAAAGGAGTTTTATTTTGCTTTAAGCATGCAATGTGATTTGTCAGAACCAGTGACTAGAAATCATACTGGTGAAAGAGTGTGTACATTTTAAATGAGTATTGTGGACCTCAAGCCATAGAACAATCAGTGTGAAGCAAGTTTAGGTTTTCATTTAATATATAGTAGTATTATGTGTCAGGCGCCATTTAAATATTTTATAAAAATTAGCTCATTTAATTTCAACAAGAACCTTTTGAAGCAGATAGTATTATCATCCCATTTCACAGATGAAAGAAACTGAGGCAGAAAATTAAATAAATTGCTCAAGTCTAAATAATCAGTTAAGTACTAGAACCAGAATTTAAATACAGGCATTGTGTCTCCACAATCCAAGCATTTAACCTCTACCCTCTGTTAATGTGGAAGACATGGTGAGAGAGGCATCAAACAGAACTTAAGTGATAATCATGATTTGAGAGAATACGAAAGGACTTTAATAAATAGGCAATTTGAGGGTTGTCACCAAGTAAAAGTTAGGTATTTGATTTTATTCCCCTGGTTTGATTTCTACTGTCACTACATGGGAAATTAAGTTTGCCAAAGTGAAGGTCATAAGTGGCAACAGAGAAGGGAGTTTGAGACGATGAATGAAGAAAGCAAAGAGGTGTTTAAAATTATAGACGCTCTACCTAGACTCTGGAAAAAAAAAAAAGATGGTATAAAAGAAGCCTGGTCAAATAAAATGACAAAGAATTATGGAGAAAGAGGGGATACGGCCCTAGGATTCAAACAGTTGGGCTTTTTTCCCCCAAAATAAGTTTTTTTTTTTTAAAGATTTTATTTATTTATTTGACAAAGAGAGAGACAATTAGGGAACACAAGCTGGGGGAGTGGGAGAGGGAGAAGCAGGCTTCCTGCGGAGCAGGGAGCCCGATGCGGGGCTCGATCCCAGGACCCTGGGATCATGACCTGAGCCGAAGGCAGATGCATAACGACTGAGCCACCCAGGCGCCCCCCAAAATAAGTTTTATGATTATTACAATAATAGTTATTACTTAGATACTGTTTTCCATATGACAGGCATTTTCACTTTACATGTATTAGTTCAATTAGTCTCAAGAATATTATGAAGTAGGCACTATAATCATGTCCATTTTCCAGATGAGGAAATCAAGGCCTAAAGAGGTTGGGAGACCTAGAGAAGGTTGCCAAGATAGTAACTGTATGACAGTATGAATACCCACAATCTGGCTGCAGAACCCACACTACTAACCCCTGTGGCTTCCAAGAAAGTTTAAGGATGGGTTGACTATATTTTCAACATTCCCAAGTCTTTCCAACTTCTTAAAAATTTTCTTTGTTGTAAAACTCTAAAGTGGACTCTACCACACTTAGAGTTTACAAACTATCTTAATTTTTAAAATCTAGAATTGTTTTTGAAGTTCACTGTTTCATATTTACCATATACTACCGTGGAAATTATCATATGAGCCATTGCAGTGGTCCCAAGAGAGTGGTTTGCCATCCTCACGTTGTAGGATGATAAAATTGAGGCTGAAATTTGTTATGCCTGTGTCGTGCCTATGAATGACCAAGTGGGTCTTGTAATTCCTTCATCAGGACTCTTTCCACAAAACACATAACTTGCCAAGAAACTTCAAATATATGAGAGGATTAAAAGAATTACATTCAGGGATGCCTGGGTGGCTCAGTTGGTTAAGCATCTGCCCTTGGCACAGGTCATGATCCCAGGGTCCTGGGATTGAGCTCTGCATCGGGCTCCTTGCTCAGCAGGGAGCCTGCTTCTCTGCCTGTCGCTACCCCTGCTTGTGTTCTCTCTCTTTCTGACAAATAAATGAATAAAAATCTTAAAAAAAAAAAGTTGAAATCATTTCAATTTAAAAAAAAAAAAGAATTACTTTCGATAAGCACTGTCCCCTAAATCTTCATTACTAGTATTTTTTTGATTGCTTATTATCTATGCTTAAAAGTATAACTTCAGGAACATGTAAAAATTCGTTGCCAAGTGTTAAGCAGGAACATACATTAATATTATTTCAACCAGGGATGGTTGTTAAGGAGAGTTAATTATGGCAACATCAATGACAGAAAGAGTGGGGGAAACAACTTTAAGTTTTATGAAAGGAAATTCTTAATATTAGATCATTACCCTTTTGGTTGTGAAGCAGCCCTTTGGAGATTCTGAAAATCATTTACTATCTTCCCCAAAATATACAATTTTGCATATGACTTCTAGATTTATTTATAAATAAATTAAAAATTCGTGTGTGTTTGTGTCTTTTGAAATTGTTGATTTTGTTGTTTTGTTGTTGGTGGTAATAATTGGTGAGGATGATAATACTGTCATCAGGGAGATTTAAAATTTTGATTTGCTGAGGATTAAGGAAGGGTCTCTTTTTTCCAGTTATCCAAAGACCAGGTGGAAGAACATCAGAGCAGTGGGAAGTTTGGACCCAGGGAGTAACTTATTGTTGATCTGAGGTTTAATCATTTTTTATGTGGCAGAGATCAGCACCACAACATTTTTAAAAAATATATTTATTTGAGAGAAAGAGTGTGTGCATGCAAATGAAGGAAAGTGCAGAGGGGGAAAGAGAATCTTA
This sequence comes from Mirounga leonina, assembly GCF_011800145.1. Lineage (NCBI taxonomy): Eukaryota > Metazoa > Chordata > Mammalia > Carnivora > Phocidae > Mirounga > Mirounga leonina. The sequence continues at coordinate 2,609,979 of NW_023270827.1, read as the reverse complement.
AGATTCCCTGCTGGGCAGGAGTGGGGGACCCAGGGTTCCATCTCAAAAGCCTGATGAGATCATGATCTGAGCCAAAACCAAGAGTCAGACACTTAACCAACTGAGCCACTCAGGCACCCCAGCACTTTACATTTTATTCATGTGCAACCATTCCATTCTAGAAGTAGAGTGGTAATTTTTGGTTTAAGACAGTGTCCAAATACACAGTTTATTTTAAGTTTTAATGTAGTCCTCAATTCAGTTTGAGAATTACTTACAACTGGGCTCTATTTCACAAAAGCAGGTATAAGATTAATCCACAATCTGCGTCATTGTTTTAAGGTCTTTAGCTTAATCTCTTCCATCAGCATCTGTATAACCTTTATAATCCTTTGACTGTATTTTATTACCGTTGCCCTCAAAACAAGTTACTACTTATTATAGACATAGTGCTGTTACTCTGAAAGTCTTCTCAACTGTGGTGTCTGTATAATGCTGTGATATGGGAGTCAGGGTGGTATGGAGAAAAACAACAAGAAGGTGGGTCAGGAACGCATGAAGTAAGTTCTGCCCAGTGGTATTTTATTTTTTAATTTTTTAAGGATTTTATTTGAGAGAGAGAGTGCAAGCACAAGAATGGGGTGAGGGGCAGACAGAGAATCAGGCTCCCCGTTGAACAGGGAGCCCCACGTGGGGCTCGATCCCAGGACTGAGATCATGACCAGAGCCAAAGGCAGAGGCTTAACCCACTGAGCCACCCAGGCGCCCCATGCTCAGTGGTATTTTAGATAAGTCAAATGTCAGAGTTAGGTTAGGCAAGAGTGTTGTTAGGCAAGGCACAGAGAGGCATTAGTGTCCATGTATTTGCCTTTCTGGAGTGGAAATAGGAAGCCATTTCTCCTCTACCTAGCCTTTGGAGCCTATTGAATTGCTCTGTGTGATCTTGGGTTTTGCTTACCTCCTTCCCCATAGAATTAGTTTTTTTTTTCCCTTAAATTATTGATAAGCCTATGCATTAATATCAATTTCAGAATAGTGGCCTAATCTTCTACTTGCTTCAGTTGAACAGAGAAATTCCTAGTATGAATATTGGTAATGTTAATTAGATAACAGATGAACCCATTTGAGATTCTTTGAGCAACATGTATAAAGGGGAAGTTACATATAACATCCATGTAAAACTACCTTCAAAATTGTCCTCCCAAATTCTTACCTGATTGTAAAATGCATCCCTGCTCATTTATTGACCAAGTGACATGTTTTATTAGGCTTGCATTATTTTTTAAAACTTTAATTAGTTAACATAAAATTAAAACATAAAATTGGAAATGCCATATAAAAATTCAGGTTTTCTCTAGAAAGAGCAACACTGAAAATCTGGCCACAGCACGTGTGCCTTCCTCTAGAACAGCCCTCTGCTGAAACTGTGCATGCTGTCCCTTTGCCTGAGTTGTTGTCCCCCAGGTCCCCTCCGTGGCCATCAGGCCTCTTCACTCATTGACATTCCCTGCCTTAACCCGGGGAGCCCTTGAGTGTATAACCTCTGCTCTAGAGCTCCATCATACTCACTCACTGAACAGCAGCAACAACAAAAATTCTAAGTTTAGCCTACCTTCTGGAGTACTATTTGATTACAAGAACACAAAGAGAGCAAAGCACTGAACTTGAACCACTGCCCTCGACAAGTGGTAGAGAAAACATGTCAAAGGACATAGTTCTTTCGGCACAGCTGACCTAAATGATGTTAGATAGATTGCCTTTACTATATAAAGGGAGGGATACGAATGGTTCTTTTATCCTAAGATATTAACCTAGAGCCTGGTTATACTTAAACTTTGTCAGATTTTAAGGCATCTCTCACTTTATTTACATAATTTTCAACAAGCCAGAATTGACTGTTTATAAAACTGCATGAAGGTCAGCCATGATTTGGGGAAATAAGTGGCATTAACATGCCTTTTCCTTTAAATTAGCGATGTTTTTGCCTGAGGTTAACACTCGAGACATCAAGCGACTAAGGTTTGTCATCTGAGACTGCCATGAATCTGAAAATGATAACATTAACTTGTTCTAGTTCTGAGAAATAGGTTACTTAGCTAATGTAGAATATTTTCCTAATAGAGTGAAACCGGTTGGGATATTGGCTTAGCAAGTATTTGACCAGAGTGTGATGGCATTACTTAAATTATGTAGATACTCAATAAGATATTCTAAGTATCTGCAGTGAATACAATGTTTCTGCCATGAAAAACATCATGTGTGCTATAATGTCATATGAAGTATTATTGTCCATATTCTACTAATAGAGATTGGAGCTACATTGCTGAACTCATTTTGATCTATTACTCAGGTCTTGCTTCCTTGCTTGTTTCTCTCTTTCTTGTTATTTTATAGTGGGAAGCCAGAAAGCTAGATTCACAGATTTTTAAAATGCCTTCAGAACTCCATAAAATAGATACTTATAAATGATTTTAATAGCACCTTGATACTGTAAATATTGCCCAATTACTTATCATCAGGGTCTGATGTGGGTTTTATTTCTTGTCAGACATAAAACAGAGCAATTCAGAATAGATGGAATTCTGTCAGATGCTCAAACACAACTTCAGTTGTGCTAGATTCTGCCCTCAGCAATGTGAGCAAACTTCAAACAGAAATGCACATGAATAGTTAAAGGAAAATGCTGGATCCCACCTATTGAATCTTCTGTGAAGTAATATGTCTATAATGTTGATAAGTTTTAATAACCCATACAAGGCTTTATCTTTTAACATTAAATTTATATTAAAGTTGGACTTTTCTGGGCAATGTATTTTATTCTCCAGTATCTTGGAGAACCTATCCATCTACTAATGTATATTCATTAATAAAGAATTAAAGTTTTATCAACCAATTACCAGCACATTTATAAAGTTACATTGAAATCTTCATTTTCAATGGGATGTTTTCTTTATCTGACTTAAGGTCGTGCTCCTTATTGAGGTTTGGAAGACATAAACACAGTTCACAGAATCAACAAATAAAATGTTGATGTTTATTTACCCTTTGTTCCCCAAGATGATAACTGAAGTACATTTTTAAAAATGGGTGCTTTTGATGGCTTAAGATCCCGTAGTGATAACAATGAAATGAACAAAATCATTAGCCTAAGAATAGATACTAGCCTCATCTTCTCAATTGCTTCTAGTGATAACATCAAGCTTCACCTGTAAATCTTAGGTCTTAGCAACAAAGAATATATCTCAATGCATGGCCAAATAGAGGAAAAAACCTAATAAGCAAACTATTTTTTTCACTGCACATAAGTTTGTGGCATGTAAGTCCAGGGGTAGAATATGTGGTTTTAGTGGACATTGTCTAGAATTCATTTTACTGTGGTCCTAAATTTGGAAGAAGATTTTGGTAGATTTTTGCGGGGGAGAAAAGGAAAAAAAACAAAACAATTTCTATCTGATGTAGAAGCACAAGTTCTAAAGAACACTTTTTCAATCCTTTGATTACAGTTTACAAGCACTGAGAAAGGAGAAATCCCGAGATGCTGCTCGCTCCCGCCGGGGAAAAGAAAATTTTGAGTTCTATGAATTGGCCAAGTTGTTGCCTCTTCCTGCAGCCATCACTAGCCAGCTTGACAAGGCATCCATCATTCGACTTACAATTAGCTATCTGAAAATGAGGGACTTTGCTAACCAAGGGGACCCTCCGTGGAACTTGCGAATGGAAGGCCCTCCACCTAACACATCAGTAAAAGGTAAGTTTTAAGCCCGTTTCTTCTGGAATATGGTGGTCTGTAGGTGTCTCTAAGATGAAATGTTTACCATCATCCTTTCTTCTTTTCCTGCATATCAAATCCTTTAAAGGGATACAAATGTGGAAATCTGAACTCTGCATGAGAAAGACACCATGTGAAGGTGAAATAAACCTCTTCTATTTATTTTTTTATTTTCCAAAAGTCTGTCAGCCTAAATATTCTATAGCTTTACATAAGGTTTCAGAAAAATGAGAATGAGATGACTTACATTAAAGTGCTTCTTGGGTTTAATTTGTGTTATGCTAATACATGCAAATTATTGTTGATGGGTGGAGTATAAGGATATTTTTTAAAGGATGGAACTAATATTTTCTGTCTTTAGTAACCAAAGAGAGGAAGGGAGCAGAGTCCAACTATAGCAGGCATTTTGAGTAATGATTTTACTGACAAACAATTCACTTATTAATTTTTCAAGTCTCTATACCTATTGCCTAAAAACTGTTTAAATATAAACATATATTTGCCCTCCAAATCCTTGGTGCATTCTTAAAACATTAATTAAAGGTTTTTAGGTCTTCTTCACTCTGATACATAAGAGAGGTATTTTCTTCTGTTTAGTGAAACTTCTAGTAATTTATAGCATGTTTAGCATATAAATATGCATGCATATGTTTATTGATGTATATGTAACATTGGCCACTGATTTTCTATCTTTAATGGTGTGTTATTCAGGGCATTAGACTTTAAGGGATCTGCTAGTTTCTTGTGCTCTGACCTTGTATCTAGATCCTTGGTGGGCATAAAGCTGGACATTTGGCAAAATTCTAGGCAACTCTGGGGGAAGGAATTAGGTTCTTTAGTGAAGTGATTACACCTTGACAACTACCTTTGAAGTCCCGGTACTCCTGGCTATTGGAGAAATGGATTCTGGTGGGGAGCTGTAAACTCTTAGAGGATTCAAATTAAAATGAGGGATCAAAAGCAGTGACTATTTACAATTGAGGGCTAAGAGGTGTAATCACATATATATGCATGTGTGAATCTATTCATATCTCTATGTGGGTACTTACAAACTGTGTTCCTTAGGCTTATGAGAGAAGGAAAATTAGAATTTAAATTGTAACAGGTTGTTTCCCTCTAGAGCAGGGCAAACATTTTCTGTAATGGACTATCTAGGAACTGTTGGAGGCTTTTTTGTAGCATGAAATCAGCCATAGACAATATGTAACAACAGGGTGCGGTTGTGTTCCCATAAAACCATACTTCACAAAACAGGCGACTGCCACCAGACTTGGCCCACAAGCCATAGTTCACAGATTCTTGCTCTGGAGCAGAAGAATGAGCCTGAGAAGTTGAGAAGAACATAAAGCAGAGTTAGTTCTTCAGGGCAGGATGTCGGTATAAGGTAGCAAAGTACGAATAAACCAACGCACACTCATGCTGCCCTTTTACAACCCTTCTGCCCTTGAAAATAGAGATGTCAAGTTGGTAATGTACCAATCTATGTTCCAGATGCTAAAGTTGTAGCAGATTTTCCCGAGCTAACGATGTGAATATAATCTTAGTAAGTATGTTGTATCCATAAGAGTTTATTCAGTAGACTGTGATCATATTTATTTCAAATCATACAAAATGATAAGGGTAGGTGTAACAGATCAGAAGTCACGGAATGTTCAAAATAGATCCTTGGGTCTCACTTTGAGATGCATTGATTGAGGGACTGGACTTGGCTTAACCTGTTTAGCACAGTTACCTTTTATTTCCATTTTTTAATTTAAAGGGGTGAGCAGTTGATAGGCTGTCTTGATAGTGGTGGTTACCAAAGTAGAAAATGGTTCTGTGGTTTGTCCCTTCTTCTGTGAGGTGATAACCCTGCTTTTAGAATCCTGACTTTTTAGAGATGTAAAACTCTGGCTCATGTAGACCCATGTCCTCATTTACAGACAAGGGAAATGATCTAGAAACAGTTTAAAGTGAAGTATTAGATTTAAAACGAGAATCCATTGTCTTGCCTTTCTGTCTAGTGCTCTAGCACACCATATTGTTTCTAGAAATGATATTTGGTTTGCATCCTTTATCGAACATTCCAGGTCAGGATCCTCTCAGCTTTTGACTAGGACTGATAAATCATTTTTACTTTGTGGTAAATCAGTTAAACTCTATATTTATGATAAAGATGGACACAAAAGATAAAATACGATCTCTGCTGTCCTGAGCATTTCGGTCTATGGAAGGACATGGTGACGTCAGTGAGAGAAATGGGAGGGTTGAGATGGGTATTTAGGAGGCTGGAAGGAGATAACCGATGTGATTATTTTGAAAATTCCATGCAGATGATGGCAGAGCATCCAATTTGATACACGTGTACTCCCACTCCTATAAACGGGTGATAGTGAAGGTGTAAGCATAGTGACTCTCTCCCATTGACCATGGCTCTCTAAAGTTGCTAGGAATGCAGTGGGCACTTTCTGTAAGCTGGTTCTCCTGTACAATAGATGTATATTTTATTGCTCTCCTCCCATTCTTTAATGCAAACCTGTTACTCATTCTGATCAAACATTCATGAAACAACATCAAAAGAAATTCATTTTAATTTATTAAGGTCTTCTATGTTGTGCCCTTGAAGAAGTTCATGTGGATAAACAAGCTTATATAAATAGCCTGCAGCATCATGTGAAGTGCAGTTCATAATCCAACAATAAAACGATAGACATTATACTTTGTGCTTCTCCAAGCAGTCTCTTGAATAAACCTAAAGGCATTTGGAAATTTATATGAAAAGTACTTACATGTTGTAGGCAATTTTTTTAATGTGATGAGTTGTTCATATTAATAATTAAATTTCAAAGCTTGAATTTAAATTTGTCCCACACAACTATATAGAAACTTAATCATTTTAATTTACTGCTTCAGAAAGGTCCTTCACTCTGCCCTGTATTCATCACATCTTTTCTTAAAAGTCTATAAAGGTTGATGAGTTTGTTTTGTGATGCCCATTGTTTATAGATTATTACAAGTTATGCTTGCAGAAAGAACACTCAGGTGACAGTGTGTAATGTGTCCTGAGTCAATTATTTCATGGAAATGATATGTTAAACAATTGGAAGGTAACAGATAGTTTTTTCCATTATTTTAGAAATATCTGTATTGTTGTGATACAGATCAAATCTACAATGAACATTATGCATTATTCAAGAAATGACCAGGCATTCTCAGCAGTGTTTCAGCTAAATAACTGATGATTGTAACCTTTAAAGAAATCTCATTGTGGTGACTGTTGGTAAATCACTTCTCCATTCATAGTAATCTCTATTTAGAGGCTATCTAGAAACCATTATATCTTTTATTAATCTTAAAAGCAATAGCTGCTGATTTGACATTTGCTAAAACTAGATAAATTTTCTGTCTTTTTAATATCACAGACTTCAGTCAATTTTTGGTGTAGATCTGCTACAACTCTGTTAATCCAGGAATATTTACCACTGTAAGCATAAGTTTTGTTTCAATTTAAGCATCTCAGCTTTTAAACAGTGATTTGTGTATGTGTGTGACAGGCAACAATGCTAAGATATGTAAAATATAAGACATTTTTAGCCTTTCGAAGGAAACTGTTGAAAAATATTGCAAGACGACTGGTGATTAAAATTGACTGAACACATGAGGGAAGAACTTTACTATTTTCATAGAATTTTCCTTCACTCTGTAAGGCTCCTATTGTGAAGGAAGTGGTAGATATTTCTTTTTTTTTTAAATAAGAGCAGTTATTTTTTTAAGAGATTTTATTTATTTATTTGACAGAACGATAGCACAAGTAGGCAGAGGGAGAGGGAGAACTAAGGCTCTCCATTGAGCAGGAAGCCCGACGTGGGGCACAATCCGGGGACTCTGGGATCATGAACTGAGCCGAAGGCAGATGCTTAACTGACTGAGCCACCCAGGTGCCCCGAAAGTGGTAGATATTTCTGAGAGGAGAGACCTGCAGGTCTTTATTTGAGGAATGCATGATCTGTCTGTAGCCAAAGACCAGATTGTTACTTTAGCAATCATGTTTCAGGGATCTGTTTAAAACAGTCATGTGTAGTGACTGAGTATAGGACATCTTTCAGAGTAACACTGATTTACTACTATACTGGTTGTTCCCCAAACTTAGATAGCATTTTATAAAAATGGTTCTGTTACCATAGAAGGGAGAGAATCCAAGACTGTCTACGTGATTTTTCTTCTTGGTCTAAGCAGCTCAGAGGTCTTCCAGTTCCTGTTCGGGCATTTTACTGTGTGTTGACACACATTTACTTCTACCAACCAACATTCATACCTGGGGACAAGTGTCCCACTCCTCATTATTTAAAACAAACAAACAAACAAAACCCCACATGAAATGTAATTTCTTAGAATCGGTGCACAGCATGTACACCAGCCTGTGGTGGTCTTTCTTTTTATGCAGGCAAATGGTAGTACCCAGATTGAACCCTTAAGTTCTGAACAAAAGCTTTCCCATAGGGGTAGGAGAGCAGGATAAAAGACAGCTACTTAATTCTTATTTGGTTCCTATTCTTGCCTCCACCACCTTCAGTATACTGGGGGCCCAACTCCCTGCTGTAGTCTCCAGTTTCACTTACCTCCATCTAAAGTCAGGGATGGGAGGTGCCTGGGTGGTTCAGTCGTTAAGCATCTGCCTTTGGCTCAGGTCATGATCCCAGGGTCCTGGGATTGAGCCCCACGTCGGGCTCCTGGCTCAGCAGAGAGTCTGCTTCTCCCTCTCCCTCTGCCTCTCCCCCTGCTCATGCTCTCTGCTCTCTCTCTCTCTCTATCTCTGTCTCAAATGAATAAAAAAAAAAAAAAAAAAACTTAAAAAAAAAAGTCAGGGGTGGCACCATGGGGAGCCTGGGTGGCTCAGTTGGTTCAGTGTCTGAATCTTGGCTTTGGCTCAGGTTGTGATCACAGGATCATGGGATCAAGCCCCTGAATCAGGCTCTGTGCTCAGTATGGAGTCTGCTTCTCCCTCTCCCTCTGCTCCTCCCCCCACTCTTGCTCTCTCCTCTCTCTCTCTCTCTCTCTCTCTCTCTCTCTCAAATACATACATACATACATAAAATCTTCAAAGTCAGGGGTGGCACCAAGCTCCAAAAGCTGAGCTGCCAATGTTCTCTCCTGTTTATTTTGGTAGCAAGTGCCAGGTTTTGCTAGTATATGGAAATATGATGGGATATAATTGCCTTTTCTTAGGTATGCTTCCAGGAAGCCTTTTTAATTACATGTGGTTATCCTTATAGATCTCTCTAGTTAAGTTATGACTTCTGAAGGAAGTTCCTTGAAGAACTGGCCTTTTACTTTATTATATTGACGTCATGACAGGACAAGCCTTGTTTATATCGCCATGCTTCCCTAGGATTGTCATCTCTGAGCCTGGGCGTGAAGGGCTTTCTGACAAATGTGGACTTGATGGTGGCAGGGTACTTCTCTGAGACTGTAATTCTGTGCAGGTCTTTATTTTATCAGGAGAAGCTTCGCTCTCTACAGAGGGGTCCGGCCCACATTCGGCACGAAGGCTGGAAGGGCACTGCTGGTTTCCTGTCACGTGCCCCTGTCAGAGAGTTGGACTGGTCACCATTACCTTCAGTGCGCCTGTTGCGCATCCAGAGCGACCCTCAGCTCCAAACACTGACTCAGGGGAAGCCAGGTTGGGAGCGTGATGACTGAGAACACGTGCATTCCCTCATGTGCTCATCAGCCAGGGCCAGGGCAGCAAGGCATCAGCCCATCTCAGCAGCGCGCTGCAAGGCTTTGGCTCCTCGGGTTGCTCCGTATCTTTCTGGGGGTGGGCAGATTGAGGCTGAGCTGAGCTGGGTGGTTTACTTCTTGCCACAGCTCTGTCTGGGCTTGCCTCCTTCCTCAGGGTTCAGCTCAGGTCCCCCCCTGTCAGGGGACAGCAGAGATTTGGGAGAGGCTCTTTTCATGGTGAAGGCAAAGGTGTAAGAGGCATGAGCAAAAGACAGAAGACTTCTCCCAGAATTTTTTGTGGAGACTTTTGGAAATGTGGACAAAAGAGTGCACAAGTACTTTTGCATTCTGTGTCGGGATTCATCAGTCTGTCCCTCTGTCTGCTGTCATCTTCTTTGTCCCTAGCAATACTGAATACCTCAAACCATATGTTTGTACCTTTGTACATCCCACCAACTAACCAGAATGCCCCTTCTTTTGGTTTTGCTGGATCCTTGTTCATCTTTAAAAACCCAGCTCACATGTCACTTTCTTAGGTAAATTTTCTCTCCTTCCCCAGAACATTAATCCTTTGTTCCTATAGGTTACTGTTAGAGTCTTTTTTTTTGGTTTTGGTATCAATTCATAATTCATTTCTTATCATACATATCTCTGTCTTTAGACTGTGAGCTACTTGGAACAGTCTGGGACATCTTGTGCATGTCTATATCTCCATGTACAGGGCCCAGGAAAGTAAGTATTTAGCCATGCTTATTTTAAATTAAATTACATAGTACCACATTGTATCTTGGGATAGCTATTAGTGAGATGAGATGAGAACTGTGGGTGAGTCTAAGTCATAGGCTAGGATGAAGAAAGAAAAGAGTTAAAAAAAGAAGGGTGGAAGAAAAATAGAATAATAGGAATAGTGTGAAAGCAGAGGGAAAATAAACAGTGTATCGAGTAGGAGCTAGGAGGGGTGATACCTCCCGCCCCACGATGAGCTGCCTTCTGCTGCCAGCCTTTTTCTCTCATGTAATGTACAGGCTAAGGAGTTGACAGTTATAAACAATAGTCTTAAGAAACCCATGTCTTGGGTGTATAAATTCAAGTTTATTTGACCAATAGCTGAGTATTTTCTCTTAGTTCTCTGAGTCCTCTGCTGGCTGTTGTGGGGGCATATGGAGAAAGTATAAGGCATAGTCCTGGCCTTGGAGATATTTACCATTTATTGAGAAATAAAAGTGGAAGGGAAGGAGGGAGGGAGAAAAGAAGGAAAATGAGAGCTTTTGATAAAATTAAATAAGCAATATGACCTAGGTTAGAAAGGCCTCTCTCTCTGGTCCTCAGTTTCTCCTATGAATTTTCATTTTGGGAGTGGTTCTGGTCTGAGTGATTACTGACTCTCTGATCCCAAACCCCAATTTTTTAGAAAGGATTTAGCAAATTTTGTCTCAAACTAGCTTCTCCTGAGACCCTTGGGGTTTTTTTAAAGGTGTTGATTAGTAATTTTAAAAGCCACGTGCTCTAACTTCTCCTAATTCTGCTGTTCCCCTAACTTTGCAACTATTCTGTGAATCTAAAATTATTCCAAAATATATTCTGCTAATATTTCTGTTTTCCTTCTCTTTTACTTAATTCCCCTTTACAGGAAGGTATCGTATCTCCTTGGTGCTTTGGGTTCAAAAATACATGATGTAGTTACTTCTTTAACAGATTTTATCTGCTGATTACCAAGATTTGCATGCACGCAATCATTATAAATAAAAAGAAAATAACACAGCATACAGTGAAATTTTAAAGTAAATAAGCCAAGTGCCAAATATATGATATAGACAAAATATGAATCTAAAACTTTACATATTTTTGATTTGCTTTTTACTCTTGGCAAGATCTTAGGGGATGTACTTACATTCCATGTCACATTCAACTTATTTTAAGAAGTCTACCAGTTCTTGATAACGTAATATTTTAGTCATGGCATTGCCTTCTACCACATTGTACTCACTTATTTAAGACTCTGAAGTTTATGTGCCCTGTTCTTTAGGGCTGGACTTCTTTAACGTGTTTTTGTTCACCCTATCACCTCTTGCAAAGCAATATATAGTTTCAGTGCTCTGCAGATAACAATATTTCATGGATATAGCAAAGAAGGAGTCACCTCTGACTGCTTTATATGATTGAAATTGTACTGTGGCTTTAATTTTCAGAAACAGCTTTCTCGATACTGTGCATAACTCTTGGCTGTGCCTTAATAAACATGTGGTGACCTCCACCTGGAAAACTAATGTGGCTTTGAATACTGATTGACTGCAGCTTTTCACATCCTTTCTGGGTCCATAATATGTCAGCAAATGTCAGCGCCTGGGCGCTAGGCAGAAGAAGGCTGAAAGAATTGGGGGCTTAAAGATTGTACAGATCGGGTGCCTGGGTGGCTCAGTCGTTAAGCATCTGCCTTTGGCTCAGGTCATGATCCCAGGGTCCTGGGATCGAGTCCCACATCGGGCTCCCTGCTCGGCAGGAAGCCTGCTTCTCCCTCTTCCACTCCCCCCGCTTGTGTTCCTGCTCTCGCTGTCTCTCTGTCAAATAAATAAATAAAATCTTAAAAAAAAAAAAAAAAAAGATTGTACAGATCATCTGTTTCAGTCCCCCTGTGATTATGGTGAGAAAACTGATAGAGAAAGAACTTTAGTGATATAAACAAAGCCAGTAACAGACTTGGAACTAGGATTCAGACCTCTGGAATTTCAATTCAGCACCCTTCATAATAAAGAGCGTTTCCTTTCTCAGTTCAGCATAGGTCACCGCAAGCCTTTCCCCACTTGTATTGTACATGGATATGTGTGCCCATACATGGCTCATGTGTAGAGACCAGCCCTTTTCAGATCAAATGTTACTGTATTCAAATTCACAAAACATTTTGAGGCTATTCAAAGACAAAGGAGTCCTAATTCAATGAAAAAAAATCCCTTAAGGCATTAAATGCTAAAATTAGGGGAGACTGCATGGGAACGGTGTATTGGAGCTCTCTGTCCTAACTTTGCAACTATTCTGTGAATCTAAAATTATTCCAAAATAAAAAGGTTCTTTTTTTTTTTTTAAGCACTATAATGTACTCTAATGACAGAAACATAAGAAAAACAGACCTCTACCCAAATGGAAATGTGTTCTGTCCCAGGTTCCTGCTTTTTCACCTGGTTGCTGTTGAGTGCTCATAGGCTTACCCTTTTCTAGGGCTCCGTTCCTGGTCTTATTCCTTAAGAAATGTGATTAACTGACAACTGCAATGTCAATCGGGATATGGAAGAAAGAACATTGATTAAGCTGTTTACACAGTTTTCTCAAAAAGTTTATAAACGACCTCTTTCCATCAATAAGGGGTCACACGAGCCCAGTTGTACACCCTGGTTATTCTCCCTCCTTTCTTCACTGAAAATTAGAACTAGTGTTATATTGTCTGTCTTCACACTCTGCCCAATGATCACCCAGAAGGGGAAGTTAGAAAGCCAAGACAAAAACTAGTTAACAGATTCTAGGACGGGGGTTGGGAAACGTGTTCTGGAAAGGAGCAGATAGTAAGTACTTATGCTTTTGTGGGCCATGGAGTCTCTGCTCCTGAGCTCTACTGTTAGAATGCGAGAGCAGCCCCAGACCATCCGTGTGCAGCTGAGTATGCCTGTGTGTCAATAAAACTTTATTTGTGAATGCTGAACTCTAATTATGACATACCGTGAAATCTTAAAGAGTTTTTTTTAACTGTTTAAATTTTTTTTTTTTTAATTCTTAGTTTATGGGTTGTATAGAGACAGATAGCAATCTGGATTTGACCTGCACGCTGTAGTTTGCCAAGCCCTGTGAAGAGCTTCAGAACTGGAAGAGAATTAGGGACTTTTTTAGAACCCACGTGGTAAGCAGCATATTACTAGTAGTAAAGGGTTGAGCCTTGCATTTGTTTTAAAAGTGCATTGATGATAATAAATGGTGGATAACATGCCTCCTGAAAAATTTATGTTTTTATCTTCAGAGCTAATGTGTGTTCATGTAATCTACTTACTTACTGTGATAGCCAGGATAACTAAATTGTATGCCAGCCAGGGGTGTGGTGGTGAATAATTTGCTAGGTTTTCATGATGTGTACTGTTCTCTGCATTGTGTGTATCGCTGAAAAACTAAGCGTACAGTCCTAAGTCATTGGCTTAGTCTGGCTTATTATTTTTGCCTGGCTTCTCAATTTAAATTGAGATATAGCAAATGATCCAAACTAGGGCTATTCAGAGTCTTCTATAGATGAAGGATCTTATTAAAGAGCAACATGATCAAAGCTTTATCTACTCAGGACTGTTGTTCAACCATTTTGACTTGACTAATCAACAACTGGCCAGTTCAATTAAATAATTGTTTTGATTGATTTCCCCACATAATATATTAGGTGTCCTTCTGATTCAAATGGGGGTTTAAGGCATGATATGGCTATAACCATCATGACGGAAATCATCAGAAATAAGAAATTTGGGATTTGGATATAAGAAATCCAACATTACTATGAATATTAGAATGAATAAGTTTGGAATTAAAGCTGAATTAGTTATTTGCAAGTAGAATTGAAACTAGCTCCAAAACCTTATGTTCCTAAAATGGAAAACTATGACTAGACTATATAGAATCGTCTCATTTCGACCACTTACTAAAGTTGGCGAGGTTACTGAAGTACTAAAGGACAGTCATTAGGAAATACTGTTGTGCTCTTCGGCCATTGTCCCTGATACTGTCAATCACAGGGTGTTGGGTGAGTGCTCAAAGGGTGAATAGCACTGAACCAAGTAGTGGAGGAAATTAAAATTCGTGAGTTTATCGTCCTCACTTCCCAAAGCTCTACAGAGACTTAAAAATATATTTTTCAGTAGTGTTTTGTAATTAAAGCACATCACTCATCTATAATTTTACAGTTTGGGAAATAAGGCTGTGTTGAATATCAGCACCGATGATGAAAACAGACTGTGTACACAGTTTGGGTTTTATATAAATACTTTAAAATATTGGCTTTCTTCAATAAAAATAGATGAATAGTATCCAGGTTTTTACAAGAATTTTAGCATAAAAGCGAAATTGCTATCATTTTCTATTTTGAAAAGAGACATGAAGATCGCATAACGAAATGTGTAAAATGCAGTATGTTCTAGCTAGCTATGACAGAAAATGAGGATGCAGATGCAGGTAAGCCTCACTCTGGGCATACACAGGACCTCTTGTAAAGCGGTGCAGCGATGTTTTCTTAGTTGATACCCGACCGAACGTGCCCTTCATTGTCTCTCCTGTGGACACTGAACTCCCAAAGTTGCAGAAAAGTCTGGGTCAGGTTGTTCAGCCTGTGCCATTGTGGGATTTACATCCAGCAGGCAATCAGAGTGAAGCTTTCTGTTGTGAGACACTACATGTTTGCCATACAAACATCTTCTGGAAAAGTTTACAGAGATGAAAGGGACTTTTGTAGGGAATTCTGACAGCCTATAACAAAGGTCCAGTGAATGTAAACAAGGTCAGTGGAGCCAGCAAAATGCATGAATGCCACAGAAACTGATAATCTGTATCATCTCAGTCAGCCTTCAGAGGCTTCCTAATAGTATGCTCTTGGTCAACGCAGTTGGACACTTCCAAGTTCAAATCTCCATGACTGTGAACAAGCAACATTTCTTTGGCCTCAGTTTGCCTAGAAAATGGGGTAGTTGGACTTGAGAATTCAGCTGGTCTTATACTGCAGTGAGCCTAGATTTTATTGCGAGGCTTAAGTTTAGAAACTAACAAAGGCATGTTAGGATTCCTTTTTAGGATTTTTATCATGTCAGAGCTAACCTGTGTTTTTGTTTTGTTTTGCTTGGTAAGATTGTATTTCTGAAATGATATTAATCAGGAGGAAGAGATGGTCACCCCGCAACGTTTATTTAAAAATACAGTTTGAGATTCTAACATGTCAGAAGTCTTCACTTGTATCCTATGACAGAGCAGAGGAAATTGAGAGTGTTGCTTAAAATACACAGGTGATTTGGGGATATTAAGGCAACTTAATGTTATGCTAATGCTTAAAGTAATGAGATCTAAAGGTTGATGAGATAAATTTTTAATATGTGGCTATTTCACTGAGATAAAAAGACAAAAGCATTTTTAAAATAGGCTATATCTGAAATGAAAGGCTGATCCATTGAAACAGTGGATATAATTGATACTTCCCTCAGAATTTTGGTTTTATAGGATAAATCTTACTATATAAATCATTAGGTTTTAGGGTAACATTTTGTTGTTGTCGTTAGAGATCAGGAATGAGTCCTATTTCTCTTTCATTTTACTCACCTGTTTCTGATCTAAGTCTTCGAGTGCTTATTACATTGCAACTCACTAGGCTGTGTGTGGAATGCAAAGAAGGAAAGAAACTGAACCCTCTAGGAGTTTATAATCTAGCAGGAGTGACACACATGCTCACAAAATAATAAGGCGAGGTCTTATTCATGTTGAGAGAGGTTTAAGCAAAATGTTGGATAATCTGTTATGCATAAATATAGTTACCGCCGTAAACATGGTGACATTTAATGAGAATTGTGGTCGCTGAGATGTCAAGTAAGCTTATGAAGGTTTTTCTTTTCAGAAGAGTATTTTAAACAGAATACCCAAATGGCATGTAGGACACAGAACACTTGTGTGTATTGCTATTATCTCATGATAATTTCAAACAACCAGGAGCATGAATCACATACCACACTTACAAACCAAGAGCTTAATCAAATGTCATCTTCTAGTACCTTTTCCCTAGTATCTTAGCATTTCACAGAGATGGAGGAAAGGATGGAATGAGGTGTGTTTTTATTTTTTTTTAATTCTTTTTTTTTTTTTTAAGATTTTGTTTATTTATTTGACAGAGAGAGACACAGAGAGAGAGGGAACACAAGCAGGGACAGTGGGAGAGGGAGAAGCAGGCTTCCCGCAGAGCAGGGAGCCCGATATGGGACTCGATCCCAGGACCCTGGGATCATGACCTGAGCTGAAGGCAGACGCTTAACTGACTGAGCCACCGAGGCGCCCCTGAGGTGTGTTTTTAAATCTCACAATACTAATGGATATAGGTCGCAGAAAACTGCCCAGCATCGGAGGCATGAATATAGAAAGGGTCAGATCAGATGAGAAGCGGCTGTCCCAGGAACCTCACGGTAGAATGGCTGAAGTTCAAGCATGCCATGGGGACAATGATGGGAGAATCCACTGCTTCTCTTGACTCCCGGCTCACATACCTCCCACCAAAGCCCATAATTGGGAGGGAAGACTAGACGGCGTGGAAGAAAATGTTTTGTACTTTCATTTAAATGAGCACAAAGGGAAGGAACAGTTTTGCTTCACATGGGAAGTCAGTCATTTCTTGGGTTGCTAGCTCAATGTTTTAGCAGAACAGCTGTTCAGTACAATGTGGCTTTCTACAAGCAATATTTCTACTGCTAGAAAAGTGGCAGTCTGCCAAAGAGAGTGCCCAGACCAACCCCTAAACAAAAAAAATCTTTTGTCAACGACTCTAATAATTTGTACAATTCAGGAAAGGGAGGTTGCACGGTCTTTGCAGATGTGCATTTATGATGCTATTTTTAAGCAGAGCAGCATGGAAGAATAGATTCATACGAATCATAAGTTGATCATTCATTTTAAGCATTTGGCTTCTGCTCCTTCTAAAATTCCACTCTGTGGAAAGAAAACACAGCCAGCCTTGAAACGAGGTAAGGCAGGGTGTGACAACAAGATGAAATCCTTCATTTCCAAACCTGTGATACTTGCTCAAAAACAAAAAGCTTTGGGGTGTTTTCTTTCCCCTCAAAGGAAAGAAATGTGGTTTTTCTGATCCCTCACAGAAGAAACTTGCTATCCTTCAGCATTTTGAGGAAATAAACTCATAATGAGCCCGCATTCTTTTACTGCAGTCCATTCTCTGAAAATGAGTTTAAGTGCTGAAGGAAATGCCAGAAGCATTTACGCAACCAGCACCAAATTAATGTGTGTTACTTCTCTGTATTTTAACATCACAGACGCTGTGCAGTTTTTCTGGTGTGAAACTGGGTTTAGTCTCAGACGTGTCCTCTGCACTCTGGTTACCCAGACTCTACAGCAGTGGATTCTGCTGGCTTTGATGCTGGCGATGGGGTTAAGAAGAGAATTTTTATAAATTGCACTTCCCTGGGAAAGAACCTTCAAACTTCTCCTAACAGTAGAGGATAAAATCTGATAGAATCCTCATCTTGGGTTTTTTTTTTTTTTTTATTCAACCATCTACTTGATATTGACATAAAGGGATTAGACTACTCTCTTAAAATATGAATTCATGTATTTAAAAGGACATAAAATTAATACAGACCCAGTCAGTAGAGGTGATTCTAGAGCAAAGACAGCCGTAGAAGTTTCACTGACTCGATCAAAGGCTTCCTCTAATTTAGACAGTTGGGATCTTTGTTATTGTTGGTGTTTTCTTTTTTAAAAATCCAATCTTTGCCTATCGCATATAGGTGTAAAAACTGCTCAGTTAAACGGAGTTGCATGCATTACTACACCAGGAGTAGTTTGCTCCCCTTAGAATGCAGTCCCCTCAAGTTTTAACACATATATACTAATGTAGAAGTATTAACCAAGATGATGGAATATTACTAAGATAGGTTATTTTATGCTACTAATGAAGATATAGTCTTCCAATTGTTCTGGTGGGCTGTTTCGTCATACTTCAAGTTGTTTCTCAAGAGTTTTTCAAATGTTTCCTGAATCTAATAAGTATTTACAGTGACAATTACAATTGATTACTTAGGTGGCCCCCAGTGGAGGGGAACTGCACTTTGTGAAGTGACAAGTGCCAGACGAATTGTTTCTAAAATGTTCTTTTATATATTAACAAAACCCCTTTTTTTTTTTAACATATTAGAGAAATTCTCTAGGTGTAGGATTTCGGCAGCAATTCATGTTAAAAACCGAGGTCTTTCAATAAAGCAAATGATTATTCCCCCAAATACATATTTTACATTCACGTCTTCAATTTTTAAGATATCTCAAAGTGAGGAAAGGGAAATATAAAAAATAAATTAGAGTTACTGACTTGTGTCTAATGGCAATATATTTCAGGAACGTATTGGGAGGCACAAAGTTATCCTGCTGCTTTACTCATGCCAGCTCTTACTTCAGTGACTTAAAGGGTCGATACTTTTTGATGTGTAAGTGTAAAGCTATATGATCATTTTTCACACTTAGGCATTATCTTTCCCAAAAATCATAGGAACAGCATGCCAGTCATTATTGTATATGAAGGCATTTTCTGGTATGAGTTGGGTGGAAAAACATGCAAAGATATTGTACATCCATGATCACATTTCATATTTATAAAACTTCATGAGATGAACTCCTTTTTCCTTTTGCATGTAGAGTTATTTTTAATTACTCCAACTCTCTCGGTGCTAAAAGATACATAAGTGAGAAAAAGGAATGTTTGAAGATGGTTTCTTTCAGTGAACTTAGGTGCTTTGTGTACTGAGCAGTTGTACCCAATGAAACTCATTTAGTTTGGCCCGTGATTTATGCAAGTGGCTCAAGAGCCCTGAATCCATTAATAATAGTCTCTGTACAAAACACAAGAAAGACTAAAAATAAAATTCTGTCGATCTGTATCTGTCATAATTCATGTAAAACTCCTATAGAAACAATTGGTATGCGTTTAGTAACCCTACCATCTTGTCTTATCAAGGTGATGATTGCATTCCAGCACATTTCTAGCCAATCCCCCAAAATAGATGGAGTGAGACTGGCAGATAGACAGTTGATTTGATTGTGGTCCAACTGATGTCCGCACCATTGTTTTTGTTAGCATGTGGGTAAATTAACTCGGCATGCAGAAAACATTCAGACCTTTCACTAGACTTTACTCCTGTCGAGTTTGCTTGACCAAGGTGGACTCGGGGAGTGAGATCGGGAGTCCTGGAGGAATTCACCCCACTACCAAGCATGTTCTGTTGATATAACAAATGACTAAATTACACTCACACACTTCCTCACCTGCAGCTATTTGTAAGATGAAACCGTATTAGGAGGTTATAATTTCAGAGCACACTAAATTTTTTCTCATGGTTTTTCACAGTGACATTATCCTATGAAATAGTGGGACAACTTGCCCAGTGTCAGGTTTATAATCCCCTGCTCTCATTAACTTTTTGCTGAACTCTTTCTCCTCTTCTTCATTGCTCTCTTTTGAATTATGTCTGTGGCAAACCTCAGCCTTCGTTTGATTAAGGAAAGTTGATATGTTAGTGTAATCTGAGTTCTCAGACTTTGTTCTACAGTCACCTCTTTGCTACTTTCCACTTCCAGGATTCTTTTCCCTTCTCCTTTTTTTTTTTTTTTTCCCCTCCCTATCTAAACTGTCCCTTGGAGGGACTGCATTTCATGATCTTGTTCAAAGAATTGCAGAGCAAAATTGTGAAACAGTGGTAACATTTTAGATAATGATTAAGCAGCGGTCCTAAGAGCAGCCAGTCCAAATCAGATCTTTAAGCACAGATTTCTCAGAGATTTTCATATTTCACTTTGGTTTCTAGGGCATGTAATACTGGATGGTGGATTTGGAGGGGGGAGAAAACTCCCCATTGCCTTGTATGCCACTTACAATCCCCATGTACAACCTTATATCCATATTGATTGTATGCTATGAATCTCTGCTGCTAATGTTAGTCACCTGATTTGCAGAGAACTAGAACTAATAACCTTTTCAAATGTTATCAAATTATGACAAATCCTAGACCAATCAAATTACTTAAGTGATCATTGATCATTTATTTGATATTTTAATTTTGAATGAGTCTACCTCAAGGACTTCTTGATATTTCCTTTATTTTTAGTAAGACCACAAATGCCAAACAGTAAAACAGTTCATAAATTTCACCAACAATGAACCCAGAATACTATGAATTAGCTTTATTTAAAATGATCTTAAGAGAAATGAATGGCCTTTAGCATAATTATAGACATAGCAGACACAGTGGAAATCGGGGGAAATCACCGGATTAGGAAGTACGTCTGACTATATTATATGTCTGTTTGGGGTGTGAAGGGGTCTGATTAGATTTCTCGGTGGTGAAGGAGACCGAAGCTTTTGCATTTAGGTCGCCCCACATTTTAGGTTGCTAATGATTTCATTTTAATGTCACCGTTTAGTTTCATACTGATCATTTATACTGACAAAAAGGAAGAAAAGAAAACAAGGAACCTGTCATCAATCATTCATTTAATCAAGTAGTAAAAGTAGATAAATAAACATACTGAGTTAATTATTCTTCTGTATGTAGTGATTGACAATAAAGTTAATTTATGCCTATTTTAACCCTTCGATATTTTGTGCCATTAGGAATAATAGCTATTAGCAGTTGTAGAGAGGACTTGGGGGTGAACTTTTTCTTCCTAAAGTGCCTTAAGAAAATTCAGTCTTCATACTTAGGGTATTTATTCACTTGAAATCTATTTTGCTAAAGAGTTGTGGTTATTTGCATCTAAGCATATTAACTCCATGCTACCAAATATAATGAAAAACAATTATGTTAGTCTGCCTCCTTTGTTGTATTCCTATTCAGACTCTTTAATGAAGACCTTTTTCTTAGCAATGTGCATTTTTAATGTGTAAAAGGATTTGTCACCAGATACAAATACGTTATAAATTCAAATGTGTATTAGATACCGCACTAATGGAAAAAAGTCTTAGTGACAACAAAACACTAACACATATATTTGAGTTAAAAGAGCTTTTGAAAGTTCTAAAAACCTATTTTGGGTTTGTCAGCACTTTTCTGCAGTTTTCCAGACAATTTTTTTTTTCTGGTGGCTATTCTTATTAAAATATCAGTGATTACTTTTATTAGACCTTCCATAAACAAGTGTGTTCTTCAGGTGAGTATGGGTAGTGAAACTAAATTGTCTAAAGATGTCCTCTGGAATCTTTCTGGCACTCTCCTCTAAATCAGTCTGCAGACAAGAAACGGGGAAGCAAGAAGCAGACTTAATGGATTTGGGGTTGAAAATAGGAATTTAATTGTTGATTAAAATTGTGTAAAGATCTGAGCCTTCAAGAAAGTATGGGTGCCTTTATGACCAGAGATACGCTTCTTCTAGGTGTATTTTATTACATGACTCTCCCCTTGGCAGTTTTCATGTTTCGTGTAGCTGAATCAACCCACTCACTGTTTTTGATTTCTTGCCCAGCTCTTGTGTTTGCTTCAGTTCTAACAAACTAGAACTGGAATCTGAGAGAGTTGGTGGGCAAGACCAGAATACATTTCACACAGAAGCCACGCTTCGTGTCGAATCTCTTTGCGATAAAGGAGGAAAAAAGAAAAAGCTTGCATATTTTTGCTTGGCCTGTTTAGGAAATTAGCAGGTTGAGTATTAGTCCCGAAATCTGTAATCATAAATAGCAAGTGGCGGTAGATTTTGAGCTTGTGTCAGGATTACCAGATTCCCATATTCTTGATTGCTCGTGTTGAAATGTGCTCCCTGCAAACGTTTGGCTTGAGGAAGAGGTTTTGTTCATAAGGCTTTCTGACACCAGAACAGGTAAGGTATTGTAGTGTGATCTTTAATGACGAAGTAAAATTTGGAAATTACACGCAATTTAAAATGGTAGCTATGAACTAGGTAAAACAACATACAGAAAATAATTCACCTCATCAAGTCAATGTATAAGTAAATGAGAACAACGCATGGATCATATGTTGTTGTTGTTTTTTTAATATTTTATTATTTATTTGACAGAGAGAGACACAGCGAGAGAGGGAACACAAGCAGGGGGAGTGGGAGAGGGAGAAACGGGCTTCCCGCGGAGCAGGGAGCCTGATGCGGGGCTCGATCCCAGGACCCCGGGATCATGACCTGAGCCGAAGGCAGCCGCTTAACGACTGAGCCACCCAGGCGCCCCATGATATGTTTTTGAAAGTAAAGATTATCCACATTTCTTAAGTTTAGAGTAATTCTATTTGATGAATGAATCCATCTGCCTCCTCACCCCCTTTCCTGCGATGGACACCTCGAAACTTCATTAATTGCTCTGTAAATGTATTAAAGAGAAGCCTTTTTATTCTTTTTTGTTAGTCCTTTGTTTGGCCTCCTTTTACCTGCATGCATTAATTAAGCTGCAGTATGAATGAAGAGTGGGAATTTGTGGCCTTTTTGTTGACAGAAATAATGGTTAATCTCTTCAGCTTTGTCCACTTTATGACTTGGCTTTTTTTCACTCACTTAACAATCTGCAGCTAGCAAGTTTAGCATAATACAGTTTGTAATCACTGTGGTAACAGTAAAATCAACAACTCTGTGTTTTCTTCCTGGAATAAACTTTCAAAGTTCTTTTTGGACTTACATTTGAGAGAGAGCATAAAAACTGGGGGGAAAGATGCCAAAGAATCTCTAAGTAGATGGTAGACAGATGCCCATCTATATGACCAAATACAAACATAGTTTTAAAAGGAAAGATCTGAATTTGAATTGAAATATTGGGTCAAAATCTACTTCATGAGAAAATAAATTTTAAATCTGGATTTCTGATCGCTTTCAAACGCTAGACATAATGAATCTTTTAGGCACAAGTGTATCTTTAATACGGCAAAATGAACGTTTTCTTGGTGTAATTCTTAGAGCTACTTAGCGTCTATTTGATATATCTTTTAGTTTTCTTAATCAGTGGGTTTCTGTCCCCGGCCCCAGGGTTTTAAGGTGATAAAGAAGATAGGCTGGTTCTGGTTTACCTTCTGTCCTTCCTGAATTTCATTGCTCTCTCTCCCCTGGAAAAGAATCAAAGAAGAAAGGATTTTTCGGTGCTCAGAAGTGATGGGGTGAAGCTAACGCCTTCCACCTGATCATCTGATTCTTTTGTTTTGTTCTACTACAAGTTCTTAGTTGCCCCTGTGTGTCACATAGAGAACAGTATTCCAGTTAAGTCTTCCAGTTATTAGCAGTTTCTCTCCTTTAAATTACTTTATTGTGGTTTTATGTATCCATTGACAATAAGAAGTATATTTTAATCACCTACTGTTTGTTCTCTGTGCTTGGAGATAGAAAAGACATAGAAGATGCATTTCTGCTGTTGAAACATTTGTAATTTATTTGTAGAAATGGGGCTTTTGATATAAAAAAATTAGACACCATTTTTGAGAGAATCCAATAGCAGTGAAGTGCTTGTTAAACTAAAGAACGATCCTGGCCTGTGCCCTTCTCGGAAGCCAGAGGGCTAAAGGAGTATATTTTGGAACCCTGGTGGCTACATGGAGAAAGTTCTTGTCTTTTTTAGTGTGTCTTCATAAACTTTGTCCTCCTTGAGCTACTCAGGGACTTATGAAGAAAGACAGGTACTCTATAGTTTTACAGATGAGAAAACTGGGGCACAAACGCACCAAGTGACTTGTTCAAGATTAGATGGGTTCTTAAGTCTGAAGCATGCTATCACATTTTCCCAAGGTTGAGATGTCCTGTGATTCACAGTGGGCTTTGAAGTCAGCTCCCTGTGATTTTAGTTGATGGAGATCCCCAGGTCTGGCCTAAACACTGTAGTCTGTGAACTGAGACTCAACAATCATTTTGTTTTGATTTTCCATGAATCTTAAGAGACTGTAACAACAAATGGTGTATTCAGAGATAGATTCAAAGAATGCTCTGAGTTTCTCTGAGGGTATTTCTGCTAATAGTTATCACGGCAACATTATACCTAACATTAGTTAGCTTTTAAGTTTTCAGTCTTCATAAGAAATAGATCAAGCTTTTCACTTTACCATTTTTTTTTAAAGATTTTATTTATGTGTGAGAGAGAGTGTGTGTGTATGCACACGCCAGCAGGGGGAGGTGCAGAAGGAGAGGGACAAGCTGACTCGCTGCTGAAAGGGGACCCCAACTCAGGCCTGATCCCATCCCAGACCCCGAGATCATGACCTAAGACGAGGTCAGATGCTTAACCAACTGAACTACCCCGGCACCCTGGTTTTACCATTTCTTTTTAGTGAAATTAAACTGAAATATCCAACTAGTGAACTAGATTTAGACTTTTTCAGTGGGTTTTAGGAAAAATGTATTGTGGTTGAAACCTTTCTTAGGCTTTGGTTACCTTTTAGAAGAAACACTGTAATTTTAACATAGCAGGTCACTGTTCCTGTGTTCCACACCTATGCCTATGTTCATTTCCCCTTCCCTGTAGAAGGGAAGTGCTGTTATTTACCATTTTTAAATGCGTGTCACGATAGCACAAACTTTAGATTTCTCAGATTTTGGTGTACTCTTTGATGAAGTCTTACTCTTCTGGCAGCTTTTGTGTTCCCTCTCTACTTTATTAGACAGCATTTCCTGGAATTTGGAATGCTATTTTTCTTGGCATTTTAGTGGGCAGCTTATGTACTCAAGGCATCACCTAAGTACCAGCCACACATTCTTGACTGAATAATGATGTATGTAGAATGTTACTTTTTTTGCCTTATAAATGGATAGCAATTTACACAGCTGTGGATGTGGGATGTTTCAATCCCAGACCATGTTGTAAGAAAAATTGAATGACAGTGAGCAAAACAGCAGTAATTATAAAACTAATTACTAAATGCTGATGATGCCCATAGGCTTTGCATAACTAAAATTAGAAAAGGAAATTGCTTTCGGCTTCAGAGAGGCAACATGCTAGTTATTTCACTGTTTCAGTCAAAATGGAGGGTAGTATATAAAGTTCAATCAGGAAAATATACATGCATACATATCTATAGATTTGCATATACATATATTTCTCTATGTTGAAATGTTATTCACTCTATCTTACAATTTTATTTATAGAACTTTATGCATAGATATTTACATAAAGGAGATAAGTATACTAAAATATTTGAATGCAGTATATATACTGTGCATTTCACATACACTATAATTGCAGCATTAAAATGCATATCTTTACAATATATTTATACATGTTAGGTTTCTCTCATGTACATTTTCACAGCAGAATGTAGTGTATATTTCCACCCTTGCATAAAGAATCTAATCTTGTGAATTCATAGCACATTCTTCTAAATGAAATACCAAAAAATTAAAACATAGATCGGCTCATAGAAAATGAATTATCATGTTTTGAGAAGACAAATGATTGATAAATCAGCAGTCTGTAAGGCATACCTTTGTTCATGTTCAATTTGAAACTAAGAAATATGTGATATTAACCCCACAGAAATTACTGAGATTGTAAACCTATTACCTGCAGACCCCAGACAATTCTAGAATTAGAAATGCTAGAGCTGGTATTGAAAATACTCAAGTAGGAAGTATGGTGAAGTGAATTATGTCAGTATACATATAAATGGAAAATGATTTATTTTTTTTTAAAGATTTTATTTATTTATTTGAGAGAGAGCATGAGAGGGGAGAGGGTCAGAGGGAGAAGCAGACTCCCCACTGAGCGGGGAGCCCGATGTGGGACTCGATCCTGGGGGCTCCAGGATCATGACCTGAGCTGAAGGCAGTTGCTTAACCAACTGAGCCACAGAGGCACCCTGGAAAATGATTTAATGAATTAAAAATGTGAACATTTTATCGAAAATGTTTTCTTGTTCCTTAACAAAATTAGTTGATTTCTATTTCTGTCCTCTCTGTAGGCCTACAGACAAATGTTGTAAAACACAAACTCTCCTCAATAAACTATTAATGGTTATGTTTAAGTTTCAGATTAAATAGATCATGGATCAGGAAGATGAATCATTGTTGATACAGAGGGAAAATGAATCCTGCATTTAAAAAATTCAAGTAGTTTGAATGACCTAAAATGTAACGTTTTATTTAATTTTCTGCCACATGTTATTTCAAAAGTCCTAAGAAATTAAAATGACAAAAGATGATACTGTCTGTAGACATATATTATTGAAATGAAATCCAAGTATAATTGAATCAAGGCTGTAATGAAATTCTTCTTGTAACTTTTACCTAGTGGGGCAGTGCAATGCGTTAGTTCTTCCCATTTGTGTTAGTGAATTTAGTAATTAGCTCTTTTACTAAGGCAAATGGTCTAATAATGGAGGAATAAATCACAGAATGGCATATAAAATGAATATGGAAAGTCTTGCTTCATGTGTAATGTCTGGTAACTTAGTCAGCTGTAACTAATACGTACACAAGTTGGGATAAAGTCTCAACTTCCGCAAGTTATACAAGGTCCCGAGAGTCATAACAAATCATTGCTGCTCATCAGACGTCCTTCAGATGTGAGGTGACGTCAGTAGTGAAAGTAAGTATGTGATCAAGAATTCAGAGAGCGTAGGGTGAACTAAAGTGGTATTAATAGGTTTATATCTGTAAAAAAAAAAATGGCATATGTTTGGCCTCAAATTTATTACATTCCAGTTTGTTCTTCCTGGGGCTTTGAGGGGAGAGGATAGGAAAACACCTCTCAGTGTGTTGTGTGAGAAATACAGGTTTTCTTTGAAGTAAGTGACATGGGAGAGTTTCAGGAGAAGGAGGGGACGGCCAGGTAGAAAGAGAGGTATGAGCTTATAGGGAACAAATTCATCCATATATTTCACATATGACCACTGAGAACCCAGTGTTTGCCAAGCTTACCGCCATCTTGAGGGAAAATAAAAACTTGTCTCTAGGCAGTATTTGAACTCAAAACTTGGTCCCTTTATGTGTGAATAGAATTTTAGGAGAAGACAGATAACAACAGAACCATTTTTTCAAGGCTCTCTGTTCAAAAGTCATTGTCATTTAACTCATTAAGAAAGCACTCAGCGTGCTGTGGGGTGCTGTTTTTATCAACCAGTACCAGCAGGCAAGCCTTGCTTACAAAGTTCATTTTCTACAGATTTTCTGTCATGTTTCACCTTGGTAATCTCCATCTCTTGTGTGCAAAAAGAAACAATTTATTTTCAACACTTGAGGGATGTAGAACATCTGACTGCTGTCATAACCTATTGTTTTTAACATAAACATTATAGCTGCATTTGCCTTGAAATATTTGCCCATGATTGCGTGAATCTGAGCCAGGTACGTGAGTGTCACCTTGTGCTCTCCAGCATCAAAACTGAGACCTTTGGCTTAGAAAGTGCCATTTGCTCCCTTCACAAGCACTTACTTCAACAAAATTAGAAATGGATTTCCTTTTCATCATTGAGCTAAACAGTGCAGTAACTGAAGAAAAACTTATGAGAGAATGTATTGCTTTTAACCATAGCATCTAGAACCCCTCAAATGTGGCTAAGGGCCTACTATATTTTCCTTTATCAAAAGCTGGTTGATTGCTTAATGGTTGAAGTACTACTAAATAGCTTATATCACATCACTGGAGAAAATGTGCTTTACATCAATTGCACAATGTAATTCTTTCTATTATTTTGGTAGAATTGTTTTACCTTGCATGGAAGCATGCATATAAGAGAGAGAATGATTTGATAATCTTTTGTGATATACAGGATGTCTAAAATGTGTTATTCAGGAATTATGCCGGTTCACTTAGAAAGCTGGAGCCCTTTGCTATTTCCTTTGATCACTCATTTGTGGAATAATGTAGCTTACGACTCAACATTTATCTGGTTTAAAACCAAAATAGATACTTATATTTAGTTAATTCCCGGCTCCATTTTGTATGCCCACTACTCTTTTTCTTTCTTTCTCACCCATCTCTAATTTTATATTTCATATGCCCCTGTCAGCCTTATTAAATAATTTTTGGAGCATTATGAGGTATATAAAAAGAATCACTATCTAATTTCATTACGTGAAATGAAGGTTTCCTTTGTATTGATACCCTTGGCTATGAAATTTTCATTCATCCTTGAACTAGGATAAACACTTACTCTAAAAGTATTTTACCCCCCCTTTTTTTTTCCTGATTAATATTCTTCTTTGATAATTTGATTGACTGTTGTAGAAGTCAAGGGAACATTTGTTTTTCCCCATGACTTCTCTGAGTTGATGGCTCTGCTCTTTCCTCTCTTGAGAGACCGCATAACCGCCCCCGCCCTGCCAACACACACACACCTTTCTGAGCATTATTTTGAACTGTTCACAGCTGGTTTCTAGTCTGACATCATTTTGTGGTCTTTTAAAATGTTTCCAAGCACCTCTTTGGGACTTAATATTTCTGCTCTGCTATAGCTTTTTAATTGACTGATAAGTTGCCTTTTTAGAAGTTTTTTTCCTGTGGGTTTGGCCTCTCCAGCCCTCTTTGTGTTCTTTTTCATTTTTATACTAATAATTACCACACTTCCCAATTAATTGCCATTTGTGAATATAATTGATGTGTTTCCTCCCTCTCCAGACCACTAATGAAGATGTTAAATAAGTCTTAGCGTGAGGCTTAACCTCTGCAGAATTCCCTTGGACCATGGGTATATTAGAGTTTACTATAGCTTTATTTATTTTCCCTGCCTTTAAGAGTCCTTCTGCTTGAGACATTTTAATTCATGTTCTAGGATTTCCCAATCAGGGAGCTCTGCATGAAGTGTCTGTCCAGATACATAATGCCTATTGAACTCTCTCTGATTTCTGCACACAAAGATCATTGGTTTACTCACATATCCGAGATTCTTAGAAGCAGTGTTGGCATTCAAGACAGTGAAAACAAAATGCTTTTGTGAATTTAATGTGTGAAATATTATCACTGTGAGATAAATCCATCTGATGGCTCCCTGTTTGGCAGTGTTGGCACAAGGGAGTGCATCAAAGGTGTTTAACACGAATGTCCTATGTAGCTGTCTTAGAAGAGAGTATGCTTCCATTCCAACCCAATGATATTGGGTCCACTTTCTCTATGATCAGAATATTACAAAGGGAGTGGAGCATAATTTATATCAGAGGTTCTGTGACGGAATGAAATGGAACTCTTTTGAAGTATGATCTCTGAAAGCACAGCATGAAGCTCAAATAAAGTGAAGGACATTCGCTATTACAAGTAATGTCCTTAATAATCTTGTTAGTCTAGTCTCCCTCTGTACGAGACAAATGGAACATTATTGGCTTATGGGCTGTAGTAAATAATTTAGTTTCCAATATTCAGGCTGCTTTGACAGTAAATTAAAATGACATGAAAGGGGCTTGTTGAATAAAGAAAGTATCCAATCAAATTTAATTGGCATGACTAAGGCAGTAGAAATATGTTTTATAATTAAACCATGTTGTCTTGGAGCTTTATAAGCATGTATGAATCAAAATGTCAAAAATTATTCTTTGATACTGTGCATTTAAAACTTTGCATGGTGAATAGTTCCCTTAAACAAGCTTCTAGACATGCATATTGATGTAACATGAAAATAGTTTCATGTTTTAAATAATAAGTGATAAACTTCTCCATTTGTAAACCCTTGCAAGGAGCAATTCTGATAACAGACCACTTAGAACTCTCTTTTACAGGACTTTGTTTTCAAATTGATACACTAATAACTCAGGAAGCTATAATTTTGTGCTTATATTATGGTCTTTCAATGCTCAATCTTTTGGTGAAGAAAAAAAAATAAGATCCAAACTCACTGAGCAGAACAAAGAAAAGAAATAGTATTGAGGAAAAAAAAGAATAATACAAGGTATATTTTGGTTTACTGTAACCTTCTCAAATTCAAGAGGAATTGGATTTTCTACATTTGACAGCAAATGTGTCAAATGCTTCTGCTATAAAAGACAGGAAGCCGTGGGAATTTCAGATTTTTGTACGACCACCTGCCCTATTTTTTTTTTTTCTTCCCTGAAAGTGGTGCATAAGTAAGTGTCTATTTGTAATAAAATTCCTAATGATGGTTCTTTCCACAACTCAGGTGGAAAATATATGGTGGTGATGGTGGTGTCTGAGTCTGCAGAGATTGCTTATAAAAACTGAAAAGAGCTTAGCGAATCATTTTTCATTCTTAGCCTTTTCCAACGTCCAAGTCAAAGTAAGCTAAAGATTAGAAAAGTAAGCAAGGAAGGGAGAGGGGGTCAGCTACATCAACAGTATTCAAAATACTAAGATCATATATGACTTTTTATTAGAGATTTGAGTATTATTTTCTAATCTGATAACTTTTCAAGGAATATTTTTGCTAATAGTCACTCTATTTTCTAGATTAGGCCAAATCTAAGGAGCTGTTTCAGAGATAATACAGTTATTGTTTACATTGCTCCAAGATAGATCTAAAGCAATATGCTACAAATGTAGCTTCTCTAATATTTTGTACTTTGTGCAAAGCTGAGGCATCAATGATGTAGAAATGCATGAAGCATTTCCTTTGGGTGAAAAAACTGACCTGAATGAATATTCTTAAAATCTGCTCTCTACAGTTTATATTCTTCTCCACTTGAAGACTTGAAAACTTTAAGCACTCTTTTATTAGAATTTTGACATAGGAACAAATTAAGGAGGTTTTTTTTTTTTTTTTTTTTCTTTCACTTTTTTCCCCCTTGGTGTTGATCAGGTAACCTCTATAGACATGCAAATGATAAATGCTCATTTTACTTTCTCTTTTTTTAAACCATGTTACTAGCAAAAATCATTACTAACAGGCATTGTCTGTACCACTGTGACCTCAAAGGAGAAAAATAAATGAATGACTTCATCATGAAAGCAGAAAAGCCTCACCAGAGAACATTTCTGGAGAGCATAATGCAAACTGGGATATCTATTTAGTCATAATCGCTCTGTCTGAGAACGCTGTTCTCTCTTGGTAACCCTAATGCATATCAAGACTTTTTGTTTGAGTACCTACTCCTTTGTTTCTCACACTTCAATATGTATCAGAATCACGGGGTGGGCTTGTTAAAACAGATTGCTGCACCCTCCTTCCTGAGTTTCCGATTCAGTACGTCTGGGGCAGGGTCCAAGAATTTGCATTTTTAACTAACCTACAGGTGATTTTGCTGGGCAGAAACACTTTGAGAACCATTCACTCCTACTATAAACATGCAATTATTAATCTCCTCCTATGAGCTAGGAATTGGAGGCCCGCCTCTGCCATCAGGGAGCTGAAGGTCTGTCCTCTGGGAAGTGAGCACTGTGTCTGGACTTTAAGTAAAACACATACCCTACCTTGGGCAAAGGCTCCGAGCACTGTGGCCACTCACAGTAGAGCAACTAAGAAGCTTTGGGTGTTGAGAGGTGCCTTCTGGAAGATCTAAAGTTCAAGCTGAAGCCTGAAAGATGAGTTAGGAGCTTTCCTTTTTTTTTTTTTTTTTTTTTTTTTTTTAAGCATTGGTATTAGCCTAAAACCCCATTAATGTTAGTTCTCTAAAGGGAAAAATTATTTGCCTTTAAAAATTTAATTCAACAATTACTACTTAGAAAGGAATAAAAGAATGGGAAAGGTGCTTTTCCTAGAAGGCTTCTCAGTCCAAAGAACTTCACTTCTATGCATGTAGGTTTATTTGAATTTGTACAAACGTTATAGCTACTTTTGCTCTAGGCTTTCTCTTCGGAAAATCTTTCAATTTTACTGACACCTACATTTATTTACAAAATTATCCACCAAAGTAAAATATAAACACATGAGGATTTTCACTATTTGGGGTTGGAGCCCATTGCTTTCATTTGCATTTGACTTCCCAGTTATTTGGAGGCTTATGCCTTCTACTTCTTCCAAGCTTATAGAGGGTGTGTGATAAATACATTGGAAGTTTTAAAAATATTTTCTATTTTTAAGTAGTGTGTTTCATTTTTTTTCTCAGATCTAGAGTTGATCTAGCTCAAAAGGCATGTGATTATCTGGATTGTGAGATGCTTCTAGAAAACAAAATCTTAAGACGATAGTGACAGATGGAATGACTGTAGCTCCTGCCATTTTGGACCTTACATCTTCGGGGTGCAATGTGAAAATAAAACTATCCTATATTTTATCTGCAGCCAACTTTTTCTGAATACCCTACTCTCTTTTAATTTTGTTTCCTACAAACTCTGGTATATCATTATCCCCATTTTACAGATGAAATGGGCCAAGAGGAGTTGACCCTGAGGCCACATGGCCACTATGTGGTACAGGCAATTATTAAAATACTCTATTTTGATTTGTTCAGTACTGTTTCTACTCTACCACATTACCAGAGAACCTTTAACTGCTTACACTTGCCTGGCCTGGCAGGACTCAGCAGTGCATGAGGAAAGGCTGCCCTATGCTTGTCAACTTGAGTGGGCATCCCTTCCCTACATGGTTTCTTCTGACTTTGTACTTGCTTTGGAGACAAGTGATTTTCCTGTAGGCTGATGGTTTCTAGCTTTTTAAAGTTTTTTCCTTTTTGGTCTGAGGACATTTTACTTTGACATACAAACAAGTATATAGGAGGCTATTTGAAAACCATAGCTCTAGGCCAGTGGTTCCTAACCTTGGCAGCTCTCCTGATTTAGCTGAAAAGCTTTTAGGAAGTGAGTGTTCTGAGTCTCCCTCAGACTACCTGATTCAGAATATCCATTAGAAATCTACTAGGCAGTTGTGATGTGATCAGCCTGATTTGAGAGTAATGATAACTAACATTAGTAAGTCTTTATTCCTGCATACCAGATTGCTTTATGTGTAATTCATGGATTATCTCATTTAATCCTGATGATACAGAACTAGCCAGTTGGAAGAACCACAATTCAAACTCAGATGATCTGTTTTCAGATGTAGAACACTTCACTCCCCTGCTGTAGGTCTCTGGCCGGTGTTGGCATTCCATGCTGGTTCTTCTCCTTGCCTTCCACCCCCAACCACATATGTGCACCTTAGCTGATTCTGCAATAGGGGATGCCTGTTGCCAAGATACTAGATTCCTTGAAAGATCCTGTAGAAAAGTAGGTTATTTAAAAATGGTTGATAATGGAAATTTCTACCAGGAGTATATCATCAGACCAAAAAAAAGGAAAAACAACATGAGATGGGTATGCTCTATCCACCCTCAGTCATTCACGAGAAATGTTCTTGAGTAAGGCAGTAAGCAGAATTTGCAAACCCGATATAAATTTTCTAGAGTGAAACAGGCTATTTTGAGGATGCATTATAATTTCCTCTAAGCCCTGCCTGGTTGTCTGTCAAAGTAAACATTTTCCTGACACCGTGTTCGTGAGGAATTTCAAAACTCTCTAATGCTCTGATGAATTTTTTAAAAATTGTTGGGCAAGTCATACTGTTAAGCTTTCTAGACAATGTACAATATCAGCATAAGCCATATTTTAATTTTTTATCAATAGCAAACTTTTTTCTCTAGTTGACCAATTTCCTTTTTTTTTTTTCTTTTTAAATTTGTATTTAAATTCTAGTTAGTTAATAGTGCAATAACAATTCCAGGAGTAGAATTCAGTGATTCATCACTTACATATAACACCCAGTGCTAATCACAAGTGCCCTCCTTAATCTGTCACCCATCTAGCCAATCCCCCCACCCCCCTCCCCTCCAGCAACCCTCAGTTTGTTCTCTATCTTTAAGAGTCTCTTGCGGTTTATTTCCCTCTCTCTCTTTCTCCCTCCCCCCCATATGTTCACATTTTGTTTCTTAAATTCCATGTATGAGTGAAATCATACAGTATTTGTCTTTCTCTAACTGACTTATTTCACTTAGCATGAGACATTCATGCTCCATCTGCATCGTTGCAAATGGCAAGATTTCATCCTTTTTGATGGCTGAGTAATACTCCACTGTACCTTGAAAAACAAAAACCTATCTTGCCTTTTAGCTGTTGTTCTTTCTCCCTACAGCAGCTGTAGAGTTGGGAGGGAGGACATGGATTTGAAGTCAGCCGACTTGAGATCAGAGCTTGGCTCTGCCACTAACTGGCTTCATGACCTTGGGCAAGTTGATGAAATGCTCTGAGCTCTCCTTATCTGTGTAACGGGGACTATTCACAGCCACCTCGGGGGAGGATTTTGGTGAAGACCCCATGGCTAACCTGAGTGGGGGCAGCAGCAAAGAAACCTGCTTTGTGGGAGGAGCTCAGCATCAGCTCCTTTCTTCTCTACCTGTAGAGCTTTGATTCTTCTCACTGCAGTGTCTACTTCGATCTTGGTCTGCTCTAGTTCTAGGCCTTGGAAGAGAACTTGTTCCTGGAATCATAGACTTGTGAATCTAAGATTTGCTAATGAAATCATAAGTGAAGATGGAACTTCCTCGAGCTGTGTTTGTGCAAGTTCCTGTATTTCTAAAAGAAAAATGTTGAGTAAATCTTTTACTGCCCATTCTTTAACCCTCCTCCTTAGAACCTGTGTTAATTTGATTTACTTATTTCCTTGTAATTCTGGTTTTCCTTTTTTTGCTTCATAAATGCTTCTGCAGATGGGGAGGAATTTCAGGTTTCAGCTCTGTAGGGAAACCAACCAAACCTTTCCGTAGCTCGGATAACTTGTTATGAAGAGAGGGCATTGCTCCTTGTTTTACATTATTCTTCTTCTGATGAGATCTTTAGAAATATTCAGAATGGTCCTTTACTCAAAAATAAGGAGAAGGTTCTGGGCTCATTTATTTTGAAATAGAGACCTTGGTTTCCTCAAAAAAATGCTGACAGCGGGAACTCTTTATGATCTTGGCGATTGTAACATGTAATAACAGCATGACATTTTGCATTGAAGCAGGTTTTCCCTGTAAATTCTTGCTACTTTTTGGGAAAATTCACTGCAAGTTGGTAAAAAAAAACACACACAAACATTCTATTATATATTTGTCACAGCTTCCAAGTAAAAAGTCGTAGTCAAGCTTGAGATTAAACAAGTCCTATTCACGTTTGAGAATAAACAATTTAACCTCAAACATGCTTCATTGATGAGAGAAAAGGTACATCATTTCCACAATTTGTTTTTAGAAGGACTCATGTAGAAACTATCATTTTTAATTAAAACTTACTTGCTAAGAGCACTTTTTTTTGTGTGTGGAAATTATTCTTAACAGTGAAGTGTGGGTTAGTAGGTAAGAGCTATAGAGAATATAAGTTCACCTTAGTGCCCGCTCTCACATTCATTATGGGTCTGCAAAGACAAGCACCCCAGATCCAGAAGAGCAGCATTTGCAGAATCCAGAAGTGTTTAAAAAGTGGATTATATTTTCATGATGTAGTTTAGCTAACTAGACAACTCTGTCATGGTAAAATGGTGATGAAGTCTAAATTCAATCCATGCAGGACAAGACACATGAGCTACAATGTGTGAAAAATGGCCTCAAGTGATAGGTTTTTACTGAACAAAATTCACAGTGATACAACTGCTTACCTTTTCACAGTGACACTTATTAGAACTTACGAGAATCGTAACAGGTAATCACTTTCTCAAGGCAACGTAACTTTGTATCAGCTGCAGGATTGTGTGTGGTGCTGGTAAGGTGTGTAGTCTGTCTTGTTCAGTCTGGACACTGCCATGCTGGTTGTCATAAAACCAATGGAAAATTCTAATCTGTACATTACACAGTCTCATTTCTTTCCAGGATTCATAATTTTAGATGTTCTAATCTTTAATGGAGGGATTTAAAATTGATTATGAGGTGTATATATTCATTCCGGTGTTCATTTGGAATATACAAGTTTTTAGCCTCTTTCAAATTCCCTATTCAGTATTTTGCAGGGTTGAAATATGAGTATAAAAATAGTAGCTTTTTTAATGCTTTTGTATAGGCTCAGGAGAGTCCTTCCTGCAATATCTAGCTGGAAAGGTAATGAACTGTAAAATATGTTGAAATGATTGGGGATTAAAAATCTCTGGTGTGTAGTGACAGTGCAATTATATTCCACAGTAAAGGTTTCTTGTGTTAAGAGTAATAAATAAAACTTATTTTTTCCCACTGTGATTGGTTGTCACCACCATAATGATAGTTTTGACCTTCTTCCTTTTCAAATGTCGTTAGCCTGTGACCAAGTAGTCAGGCTATAGCAAAATGCTGTGGAAACCTAAGTACAAAGTGAGAATTCTCACAAACCCACGGCGGTGAAATCGAGAGTACAAT
The DNA here is from genome assembly GCF_011800145.1 of Mirounga leonina. Taxonomy (NCBI): domain Eukaryota; kingdom Metazoa; phylum Chordata; class Mammalia; order Carnivora; family Phocidae; genus Mirounga; species Mirounga leonina. Next base: position 2,573,636 of record NW_023270827.1, on the reverse strand, counting down.
AGATGCCTTTCAGACTTCTGCCAAAGTGTTGCTTTTTAAGTGTGGTGGGCATACTTTGTTCTTGTTATTTGTTGACTCCTGTTCCTGGGCTTGGAATTCCTGCTCCTGGGCTCAGGTTTACAGCACTGCCTATCCTCGAATATACACTGTGTGAGTCAATGGACCCTACTGGCTTGCAGTCCCGAGAAGTCCAGCTCCTGAGCAATGCTTCTCCGGAAATAAAGTTAAACAGAAATGTAAGTCTTTGTCTATGGACTTAAAATTTTAGAAGATTGGAATACTTCTCATTTTTACTTGGTAAGCAGGGAAAGGGATTTAAGATTATATACCAACTGGTAAGTTTGCCTTTTTGTCAAATGTGAGGCCATTGTCAAAATTACTTTAAAGGGTCAAACTGAAGAACATCACATTTGCTGGCTGGTATTCATGGCCTTTACTCCATTTTAATTCCCTTTAAAAACAAAAACAAAAACAAAAAATTTTTTTTCATCTGAAATGTGAATGTCGTGAAGTGCCTCCAGTGCAAGACTCCTGAGTAGCGTTGCACCATATATATTCATTAGAATTATGTGCCAGGTTTTTGTCTCCCTTTCCTATTAAGCCCCATTTGTCTGTCTAGAAGGTCAAAGGAGCAGCTGCCTCCGGGGCCGACCTCCACGCACCTCTATTGTTTTGCTCCTGCAAGGGTACTAACTCTTTCCTTCTTCCTGGAGACCTGCAGGATTGTCCTTTCAAAGCATTTACCGTCTCTTAGGTCAGGGAGCAAGAAGGACAACTGCTTACATGTTCCTGTAACCCCTGCTGCTGTAAGATACAGTTTTGTCATCCATTGCCATCTGGATGACTTGATGCTTTCTCTTAATGATCTCACCATTCACAAGTGCAGTCAGCAAAAAAAAAAAAAGGGGGGGGGTAATGCGGATACGCACTCCTGCTTTAAAAATCGCTATGCTTTTTGAGTGGTTACTACCCTGGGTAAATGCCTCAAACTCATTCCCTCCATTGTAATGAGTTCCAAAGCAAATCTATCCCTTGTAAGAGTAACTTGGATTGCCCCACCCCACTTTTAATAAGAATGAGAGTTTGGTAGAACATTTGCTACAATTGAGTGGCCTCTTACTCCAAATTTCTGTGAACCTAAGATAATCAGGAAGAAATTCCTTTACTTTACTGGAACTTTGCAGTTGCACTGGGGTAGGTAGATAATGAAAGAGTGAAGCATTGAAATGTGCCTAAATAACATGCTGTTACAAGCCTTATGATAGATTTGTGTTTGACTTAACAGCTTTTGGAAACTAATAAAAAGAACTTAATTGACAATTTCTTGAAATTGCTAAGAAAACCTAGTGATGTTGGTAGGGTATAATAAGGAGTTTCTCATCACTGTCTTCAAGATTGAGCCTATACAAAAAAAAAAAAAAAAAGGATTTATCTCTGTGGTAACTCTAAGTAATTGATATACAGACAAGGTTTGGTTCCAATTTGCCAGCAATAAAGTTGTAATAGGGTTTTCTCTGCAATTTTAGCCTTAATGTGCTCATTCCAAAGAGCGGTATTTTTCCAAGCGAACAAATAACATCAGTAAAGCTTACGATCAGTAATAGCCCCATACTCATGCTCGCATTAAACTTGTTAAATCAATTCACTAGACACTTTCTAAAGTGGACTGTCTGTTTACTTTGACTTGCACCCTATGTGGATGATCCATCAGTTACATTTATTTGAATGATCTTTACATTCAAAATTGGTAATTATTCATGCTTGATTGTGGTTATGAATGAGCCTCTTTTTTTTCCTCTTGTTTTGTGGCTGCTCATTATTCAGTCTTTGGTGTTTGAAGGCTATGAATGTTTAGTGATACTAACTACTTGAGTGGGGATATTTTTGCCTCTCCAAAAATTCATATGCATCCTTGGTTGCATAAATACTGTAGATAATATCTTCCACTGACCTCTTACCCTTAATCAGAAGGTCTTGTTATTTTTTTTTTTAAAGATTTTATTTATTTGACAGAGACACAGTGAGAGAGAGAAACAAGGAGGGGGAGTGGGAGAGGGAGAAGCAGGCTTCCCGCCGAGCAGGGAGCCCGATGTGGGGCTCGATCCCAGGACCCTGGGATCATGACCTGAGCCGAAGGCAGACTCTTTTTTTTTTTTTTTTTAAAGATTTTATTTATTTATTTGAAAGAGAGAATGAGACAGAAAGAGAGAGCACGAGATGGGGGAGGGTCAGAGGGAGAAGCAGACTCCCCGCTGAGCAGGGAATCTGATGCGGGACTCGATTCCGGGACTCCAGGATCATGACCTGAGCCGAAGGCAGTCGCTTAAGGACTGAGCCACCCAGGCGCCCCTAGGTCTTGTTATTCTTGAAACAGACCCAGACACATACATACACGCACATATTTATCAAAATGGGTATGGATTCTAATTGTGCTACCAAAGACAGACTATATAGTCCAACCGGCACAGAAGATGTTAGACCAGGAAAAGATAGCTGGTGTTCCAGAAAACATTCTGGGGAGGTAGGCAATCTACTAATCCTGCTTCCTTTTTCACTGGAGCAAGCTGAGCCTGCTACTGCACGCTGCCTTTTGTCAGTAAACACAAAGAGAAATCTCAAGCCATCAATCTTCCTTATCAATACTACTCTGTGATTCTTTTCCTAGCCATTTTCCGTTTTCTTTTCCTATCCAGAACTTCATTTTTCTCAGTGTCCTTTCAGTTTGGCTGTGAATGAGTTGAGGGTCAGGTAGGTAAAACAAAATTAACACTGTAGATTTGCAGCGTTGTGTACTGTTTAGGGTTTGGTGAATGTGCCTCCATATACAGAAGTCAAATGGGGTGAAAAGGACATTTTCTGAATAAACTGAGTTGCCTGCCGATGTCTGCACTGGGTATGATGATGGCCATTTTGTTGCATTGTGCAGTGGAAACCATAGTTGTCCCAATGACTAGAAGGGCTATTCCCCCCCTAATCTATCCTATGTGTGGCTTATCTCGGTCTTTATTTTCCATACTTAACTGTATTTCATAGTCTTCTTTTATTTTAAATCAGGTATGTTAGGCAGCAAAGACATTGTCTCAGAGCAAATGTGAAACAAACCTTCAATATAATCTAACAGATGGCTTTCAAAATGTATTAAATCACAAAAACAATATGCCTCTGCTCCAATTTAATAGTAATAATGTTTTCTTTGATCACAAGGAACAACAGTTCCGAGAAGGAGTCTAGTACCAATACAGGTCTTTGACTTGCATTTTATTTTTATTTTTTTAAGATTTTTTATTTATTTGACAGAGACAGCGAGAGAGGGAACACAAGCAGGGGGAGTGGGAGAGGGAGAAACAGCCTTCCTGCGGAGAAGGGAGCCCGATGCGGGGCTTGATGCCAGGACCCTGGAATCATGACCTGAGCTGAAGGTAGACGCTTTTTTTTTTTTTTAAAGATATTATTTATTTATTTGACAGAGAGAGACACAGCGAGAGAGGGAACACAAGCAGGGGGAGTGGGAGAGAGAGAAGCAGGCTTCCCGCGGAGCAGGGAGCCCGATGCGGGGCTCGATCCCAGGACCCTGGGATCATGACCTGAGCCGAAGGCAGATGCTTAATGACTGAGCCTCCCAGGTGCCCTTAATTTTTTTTTTTAAGATTTTATTTATTTATTTGACAGAGATCACAAGTAGGCAGGCAGGCAGAGGGAGAGGGAGAAGCAGGCTCTCCGCTGAGCAGGGAGCCCGATGTGAGGCTCGATCCCAGGACCCTGGGATCACGACCTGAGCCGAAGGCAGACGCTTAACGACTGAGCCACCCAGGCGCCCCTGACTTGCATTTCAAGTTTAAATTTTAAAACTTGCCTCTGCTTTCTTCCTTATTTTAGAGGGGGACCCAACCCAATTTCTTCTGGTCCTTGGGCTTTGAAGCACATTATAATTCATTTGACTGTTTTTGACTACTTTGCTCTATGTCCCAGGTTCAAAATTAAGGGGAAAAACTTATCGCTTAATGGGTATTTGCACCTCTCTTTTTTTTTTGTGATAGATTCGTTAGGTTAATATTTCTATTGTGTTGAAGCCCGTGACAAGCTAGTGTGATTTCTCTAGTGTCTATAAGCAAATTGTACATCCCTGTGAGGTGCACGAAGACTTTCCAGGAATCAGCATATATCCCACAGGACTACATTTCTAAAAGAGATCATTTTATTTCCTCTGGAGGCTGTAGGTTGTAAGTCAGATGCAGCTTTGGCTCTTAGAGGATAAGATTCAAATTAGGTAGATGGATGAAGACTCTGGTGGAAGTTTTCTCTAGGTTTGACTGACAGGTATGGATGCATAGCATGTGCGTATCTAACCAAGGATCTAATGTATGGAGGGACTGTTCTGTGTTTTACATCATTACATATGTCATCTCCCTGAATTTAATATGCAAAATGACCATAATATGGTTATTCTTAGTCCTCTTTAGAGGTAAGGAAACTGAGAGACAGCAATTAAACAGCTTTTCTGTTTATGCATAGCTAGTACTTAGAGGACCCAGAATTCCAAGGTAGGTCTAGCCGATTGATTCTCAAGCCTCTGATTTTTATACATTGTTACTCTAGGACAAGTCAGTTTTTAGGAGGCAGGTTACTTCCTATTAGGAGAAGCAACTCAACACAACTGATTTCCCAGCAGAAATTGGGCTTCCTGGGTTCCATTTCCGATGATTGCTTTTCTGACCTTTTTTATGTTGTGCACTCTGCCGCTCATCACCCCATTTATCACTTTGTTCTTGCTAGTTTTCTCCATTGGCCCCAAATTATGATTTTTCCTGCTTTACATCTCCATGATGAGTCATTCATTATGTTCCACAGTGGGCTTTATTTCCTTCACTTGCCTTTACCTGTCAATGTTTCCCAGGTTCCTGTTCCTCTTCCAGCCTTAGGCGAGGTGGTCTCAGTCTTTTGAGGTTTTATCTACTACCTAGCTGCACAGGGCAATTCTGTACTCCTACCCTAGTTTTCTTTCTAGAGTTCCAAGTGCATACATTCAGCTCTGTACTGTGCCTTGTGTCCTGATTTATCATAGGCGTCTCAAATTCAAAATGTCTAATGGTAAACTCAGTATCATCTAAAACCCATTTTTCCTCTTGTGTTTGCTAGCTCAGTAAAAGGAATCCCCATCCACGTAGGCACCCAGGCAGAAACTGGGAAATTAACTCAAGCTCACTCTCTCTCTCATTCAAGCTGGTTGACCCTGCCCTCTGCTTTGTTTGAACCTGCCATTATTTTCTCATCTGGATGGTACTGAAGCCTAACTGGAGTCTTGACTTCAGCCTCTCCTCTCTCCCTCCCTACTGCCATTCCAACTTTCCAAAGAGCTGCCTCCATAGTCCTATTTCTAGAAGGAAAACCTATAAATATCACTTTCTTACAAAAAAAAAAGGTTCCTTTTCTTCGCTTTTCTTATACACAAAAAATACATGGCCTTCATAACCTGAAATCTGACTGCTTTTCTAGTCCTCTATTTTGCCACTCCTGTCCTCAATACACACCTTACTTCCAGCCTTAGCAGACTTCAAGTGTAATGAATTTGCTCCTGTTTCTTTTACCTCTTTCTCACTCTGTTGACCAAAACGACTTAGCCTTTCAGTGTCTACTGGGATACCTAGATGAGAGGTCTCACACTTCCCCATCTTTATTCCCAAGACTGAGGCCCTTCCTGTGTAGTCCCATATCAGTTTGATAAATTTTTATTGCCTCTTTACTTTTCACCTTCTTCATGCCTTGTATCTCTGTATCCTCAAGGCCTAGTATACTACCTGGCATACAGTAGGTGCTCATTAAGTGAATGATATTGAATAATGGCTTGATGTTTTAGGAGAATCAGTCTTTGAGGCAACCAGTCATAAAGCCATTTATAAAGCTACATAGTACAGTAACTTTGCTTAGCTACCCCTTTGCTTTTTTCAAGCAATGGAAAAAACATTGAGCAGCCTACATAATCAGTGACATTTTTTTCGTTAGCCAAAGTTCTGGAGGAATTATCAAATATGAAATGATTCAGAACTTGGTTATACTTCATAAATGTGAAATGTATGGGGAAAACTCCTAGTGTTGGATATAAGTCATTGCGAAAACCTATGGAAGTCTATATTTATGGGCTATGTCAAGAGATGCTGTAATCTTTCTGGGAACTTTGGAGGAATTTTTACAGGAAACCAGTTGTAGACTTACCCAGTCTTTATTTATCCCCATTTCTGGAAAAATATTAATATGTTGGCCAGGAAAATTCAGATTAGGGCACATGCCCAAAACTTATATTAATAGGAAGTATGCTTTTGACCTTGTTCTTCAATGATATGTTCTTTTCCAACCCTATACATTACAGTTGACATAGGAACTTTGAAAATAACCCTGTTTTGAAATTGCTTAATGCTTGTCTTTACTTTGTAATTTGGGTACTGAGCAGAATGTCTACTGAGGTCAGTTGTGAGAAGATAGTCCTGCTAGTGCTGTTCATAGGTGGTACTCCTAAGTATGGTGAAAATTTGGAAATATATCCGTATCTGTGAAACTATTCATTCTCATTTAATTTACATATCTTTTGTAAAATAATAGAGAAGTGAATGCCCAATCGCTTTTTTTAGTAAGATAATGATCACAGTAGGAACCAGATTAGCCGGACTAGAGTGTTTCTAAATCATGGACTCTCTGAGTTGGGAGGATTCTGTGAAATCATTTAAAGTGTATTTTTTCAAGGCTCATTTGCCAAGTGGGCTGTTAATTTCCTTCTTTTCCGTGATCCTAGTTTTTGTCCTCAACTTTGAGCCAGCTCTCTCATCCACTGGGAGGTGGAGGGCCTCAGCCCTATCTGCTCCTACTACACATAAACACCTTCAAATGTGAATTTCTGAAGATGGTCTATCTTTCGTCTTGGAAGGTCAGTTTCAGTCACAGGTCTTTGTCTCCTACTTTCCCAGCGCCCTGCGTGATGTCTCTCACTAGGTGCCAGCAACTAGATAGGATTCATTGAGGACATGCTGATCAACACATTGCAAGAGGTTTTCATATCTATGGTTTACAAAGTCTAGGGCCAGTAAAGGGAGTTACTGTTACTTGTAAAGAAAATATGATACCCTCAAAGAGAGCTGCTTTTCAGGCCAAAAGGGTAAGTAGAAACCATTTGTTTTGAGGTAAATCTGTGTTATGGAGATAGGAATAGTTCTGTAAAATCATCCATAAAAAGTAGATTTCCTGTTTCTTTCTTTCTTTTTTTTTTTTAAAGATTTTATTTATTTATTCATGAGAGACAGAGAGAGAGAGAGAGAGAGGCAGAGGGAGAAGCAGGCTCCCAAGGAGCAGGAAGCCCGATGCGGGACTCAATCCCAGGACCCTGAGATCATGACCTGAGCCGAAGGCAGACGCTTAACCATCTGAGCCACCCAGGCGCCCGATTTCCTGTTTCTTTAAAACAAGAACCAACAGATTACTGTAGGATTTACTTGTAGATTTCTGTTTAACCATTTAACATTTGTCTAAATATATGTAGGTAGATTTCAGTGAATTTCAATCCCTTAACAACAAAACCTTATCCGTTCTGACCACAGAAATTGGTTTAATAAGCAATGCATTTAATCATAGAAAAACTTTCTCGCTTTTGGGGGGTGAGTATAAATAAATAATTTTACTCATTTGGAATGGATTGTAATTATTTTGATTGATTTTGTTTTCATAAATTATGAATGGTAACAGATCCAATTTAAATCTAGGAAATGGTGAATTACCAGTAATTCTACTAATTAGATTTTAAGATCTACCCCAAGTATTACCAATTTCAGTTTGCTCGTAATTTTGTGATGAATTAGGATATAATCCAAGGAGCCCTTTCAAAACAGATTCATTTTGTTTTGCTTCATACGGGCCATTATAATTTTTTGTTTGTTTGTTTTAGAAAAACACAAACCTGCAGATAAATATGCTGCAATTTGCTTCTGCTCAACTTGAGTGTATATGTTAACTTTATTTCCTTCGAATGCAATTTAATTTGGACTTAAGTATTAGTTCATTATATGATACTCTTGGCTTTATTTTTTCTAGCATAATATTAATGTCAATTTTGTTTGTAAGGCAAGCACTCTCCAGATTGTATTTTGAAGGAATGAGTGACATGTGAAGCAAAAATTATGGAAATCTGTAGCGGATGTCTTTCAGAGGTCATTTAGCCATTGTCCTCATTTTATAGATAGGAAAGCAGATCCCTAGAAAGTAAGGGGACAAAGAGAATTAAAGTCTGGCTTAAGTTCATAGATGGATTCCTCCTCAAGTGAAGTGTCAAACGTTGGTTTATGTCAGGGCTAGAGATCCTTTCGGAGGTTCCTAGTCTGCTTTTTCTCTTATCCGGCTGGGCACCATCCCCAAACATGACCTCTTTCCTTATGCTCTAATCCCCTCTAGCTCACTCTTCCTTCTCCACTAAGGAATGATCTTCCTCATTCCATCTCCTTCTGTGACTGAGGTATCAGGCAGGACCACCTCAGCTTCTTGCTTTCACAGCTGTGGTTGTAGCTCTGTGTACGCCCACCCTCACCCCTACTCTTGTTTTACCATGTTAACCCCTGTGTTCTCCAGGCCTTGTGCCTTGGTCCCCGAGTTAGTCCCCCTCTTCTGTAATTTAGGCTTCCTCTCTCCTCTGTACCCAACCACAGCACTTAACTATCTCCTTGGGCCTCAAGACAGTCCTAAAATACAGAGCTGCTGGTGAAATACTTGTATCCAGTATGTTTAAAGACTTAAATTTATTCCTTATTTGACTAAAAGCTGTGTCTGCATTCACGTGTGCTGATGGAGTTGCTTTTTTGCTCAAATGAAGAATAAATTATGCCATGGGAATAGATCAATTTTGGAAAACGGTGTAAGGAACATTTAAGTTCTCCAAATGTCTTCTGTTGGTTACCACTGAGTGTGGCTCTTTTCTAAAATCTCCCATTAACTGGTCACTCCAGGGAAAGATGGCTTATCACAATTTAAGTTATTCTTATTTGCTTGTTCCCCAAAATAAAAGTGCCATTTCATCTTTTAATGATTTTTTTTTTTTTTTTTGCTATTACACTACAGAGGAAGAAGGCCACAATCCTTTGTCAAGGGTAGATTATATGCCAGTGGTCATATAGGAGTTATTTTGGATTATATTTTGGTTTACTTCATTTTTTGGAGTGTGATAGAGACTGTAATATATTTAGGCACATTTTTTAGGACTTTCTAATTCCAGCAGAAATCTGAATCACATTTTGATTGGCACTTCTTGAGAGTAGCAAAGCAAATTGAGAACAATCAGTTCAATATTTTTATTGTTGCAGTTATTAAGGTACTTAGGAAATCAAGAAGGTTAAACTGACTGGCTAAATAGTATACCGAATTCTTGTAAGGAAGTTGTAGTAATTTCAAGTGGAGATGGTGTTATATTTTAGGACTACCTTTTATACCTGGCTCTTTGTCCTTCCTATTTGGGTAAAATGAATGTAGGTGGGACTATGATAAACTGAAAATAGAAAATTTCCCAAGTGGTTGATTAGAATTGTACTCTCTATTGATGTGATGAAATGTATACAATGAATTACTTCAGTGTTGTGAGTATTCATAGGACCTGACCTGATCAAAACAGGGCATGTTGACTGTTATCTTCTCTCTCATCCTAGACCTTTCTGGGTCATCCTCATTTTTCCTCTCTACTTCACTGACTGTATTCCCTGTCTTATGTGAATGAAGGAAATGCTCACCTTTCTTGCTCTTAAAATATTTCTAGTTCTGTTACATTCAGGAAGGGATGGCCTGCAGTTTGGGATTGGATTTTTCTGCCAGTTTGTGGAGAATCCTGTCTTTCAATCTCCTGACGCAGAATTTGAGCTTCATTGTTCTTAGTTCAGTTTCTTCTAGACACCAATTCCAATTTTATCTCCTGTTCCTTCATTTCATTTTTTTTTACCTTGTAGAAGGGAGTACAATGAAAAGTGACAATGACCACTCATTCCTACTGTTCCAATTCATAAAACGGTGCTCAAATTATCTACCCACCAGATCCTTGTCTCACCAATGGAATAGAAATACGGTTTTTACTTACATGACTTTACTTTAAAAAAAAAAATCCATGGGCGCCTGGATGGCTCAGATGGTTAAGCGTCTGCCTTCGGCTCAGGTCATGATCCCAGGGTTCTGGGATCAAGTCCCACATCGGGCTCCCTACTCAGCGGGGAGCCTGCTTCTCCCTCTGCCTCTCTCTCTCTGTCTCTTATGAATAAATAAAATCTTAAAAAAAAAAAATCCATAATTGCTTCTCTTTATTCCTGCTAGTTCTTAAACAGATGAAATAGGCATAACACAAGCATGAATTAAAATCTTAGTTACTATTCACAGCCACCCTGATAATTCATGTTAAGGAACACATGTGCTAGGCAACACTCATGAAATGTTTTGGTGCGGGGAGGGGCTGGGGATAAAGATTTTAAATGTAAATAATATAAAAAAAATTTATTTTCTTTTTATTTTTAAAGGGAAGAATCACACCGAAGTGGGTAGGAATAAGTGAGATCGTGAAGCCTTGTCTATTGAGTTTCAGTGTTCAAATGATCTGTTGATGATGATTCTCAAAATGTCATGGCAGATTCATAGTACTAGTGATGAACGTTAAAAATAAACTTTATAATCAGATAAAACCCAGTTTGACCATATCTGTGTATTGATTTTAAACTACTAAGATAAATAATAAAGTGCTCTTAATTATAAGTAAAAAACTTAAAAATACATATATAAATAAGCAGTAGCAACTTAACCATGAAACTGGCTGATGAATCTGGTGGATTCGGTGAGATATAGGAGCAAAGGAGGAGGAAGCACAGAACAGTACGGGAACCTCCACACACGGACGCAGGGCCACTGAACCAAATGGGTCACACAGTCTGAAAGCCAAAAGCCTATTGCATGCATGGTTATTTTGTTGGCTCTGGGAACCTCAGCGCGTGGCCGTCTTCATTTTATATAAATTCCTTCCAAAGACTAGTATCTGACTTGCACATCTCTTTATCCCAAACACCACCTTTCCCTAAGGAATAACCTTCGTTCTTTTATTATGTGATGAGATCCTTAGATCCTTATGTTCATACCTTGAGAGAGTGAACTTAGATTTTTGAACATTTGGTTATGATTTGTTGGCATGTACTTAAATGAGCTAAACAAATCTTTAAAAGAAGTCATTTCTACCTGTTCAACTTTTGTTGCCATTGGGAGTGGGGGCCCAGGAAGAGGTTAAGATCAGCCTGACTTTCAGGTTGCTCTTGTTACTCTAAATTACTATTCAAGTCCCCATCTTGCCCTAAAGTAATGATAGATCTGACCACACACTTGTATATTGAGCAGAAGGACTCACATTAAGTTTATCTTTTCTCTTCAGTTAAATCACTGCTTCAGTTTTCTACTATTCTTTCAATCACCTAGGCTTTAAATTTGAGAATCATCATTAACAGATCACTCTCTGTAACATTTAAACTTTGAATTGATATTTTACCTACGTTCGATTTCAGATTTATTCTTCTCTGTTTCTGACCAACAACAGTCTGTCTGGGCCCTCGTACCCATATATACCAAGTACTCATCCAATCTGTCTGACTTCTTCCTCCTTCAGTTAGAATCCTGACCAACTTCCACTGGGGAGGGGGTTGGGTGGAGGTGTCCTCTTCCTTTCCAGAGACCCACACGGCTGCATTTGCCTGCTGAGTGAAGACAGTTCGTGTTTACTTACGGTGACAGTCCTCTGTGTGTACCCGTATAGCCCTTCAAAGTTTTAAGTGTCGTACGGCTTTCAGGTGTACAAAACGCCTTGACGCCTGTATACTTGTGAAACGATCATCTCGATAAGTCTCTTTCCCATCTGTCACTACACAAAGTTACGGGTTTTTTTCCTTGTGATGAGCGCTTTTAAGATTTACTTTCTGGGGACACATGGGTGGCTCAGTCAGTCAAATGCCTGCCTCTTGATCTCAGCTCAGGTCTTGATCTCAGCGTGGTGAGTTCAAGCCCTTGCATTGGGCTCCACGCGGGATGTGGAGCCTAATTAAAAAAAAAATTACTGGGGTGCCTGTGTGGCTCAGTCGTTAAGCGTCTGCCTTCGGCTTGGGTCATGATCCCGGGGTCCTGGGATCGAGCCCCGCATCGGGCTCCCTCCTCCGTGGAGAGTCTGCTTCTCCTTCTCCCTCTTCCTCTCCCCCTGTTTGTGCTCTCTCTGTCTCTCTCAAATGAATAAATATCTAAAAAAATAAATAGTACAATTCTAGTAATCTGTTCCATTTGTAAAAGGATTACTCTCATACTCTAAATGTATAGAAATTACCTTAAAAAAAGGGGCGCCTGGGTGGCTCAGTCGTTAAGCGTCCGCCTTCGGCTCAGGTCATGATCCCAGGGTCCTGGGATCGAGCCCCGCGTCGGGCTCCCTGCTCGGCGGGAAGCCTGCTTCTCCCTCTCCCACTCCCCCTGCTTGTGCTCTCTCTCTCGCTGTCTCTCTCTCTCTGTCAAATAAATAAATAAAATCTTAAAAAAAAATTACTTAGGAACTTTTAAACTGACAACACAGTATTATTGACTATTGTCCCTTTGCTGGACATTACATCCCTATAACTTATTCAAGTGTTTTGAAGCCCATGGCAGGGTAGATAGTAGTAGTCTTCTTTTAAACATGGAGAAACTAGTACAAATACATCTGCTGTCAGTCTCCTATATTCCTTTCCCCATATTTCTCTTCCCACTTGGAATACTATCCTGCTTTTCTTCTGTTTATCCCAGTGCCAGCAGTTCTTCAAGAAGCCCCACAAATGCTACCTCCCCAGTGAAGGTTTTTCTAATTATTCTCTGTAGGTAGCAGTCTTTGTTATTCTTCCTGAGTTGGTCGTATTTGCTCAATAAAACATTGTATTTAATCAAATGGACTATTTATTTGAAGAAAACCCAGCTCTATAGGCTTTTATTTTTAGATTCCCTTGTTCCTTCCTCGATGCATTTTTGTTTTGTTTTGGGGGCTTTGGGTTTGTTTGTTTGCACTCTGTAAGCTATTCTAATTGTCACATTGGTGTTAGGAAGACAAAGATGATATTCGTGTCTACTAGACACTTAGACCAACTCCAGTCTCTCGTGGTAAGATACATCCATTATAACAGAGATTTAAGACAGTAATTTTTCAAAGAAGCAATTGTGCCAGTAAAACAATGTTTGTTTTTTTGTTTCCTTGTTTAAGTAGGCTCCATGCCCAGTGTGGAGCCCAGTGTGGGGCTTGAACTCACGACCCTGAGATCAAGACCTGAGCAGAGATCAAGAGTCAGACGCTTAACTGACTGAGCCACCCAGGCACCCCAAACAGTGTTCATTTTTTTATGTTCACTCTTCACAGATTTAATATTGCATTTAAGCATTTTCCTCAGTTTAATATAAAGTCAAAGGTGGTATTTTGAGTCTTTCAGGTATTCAGAATCTAAACCTGGTTAGTAACTGGCAAGTTAACATTTTAGACCGTCATAATACCAAGTCTGACATAACAGTTCTATGTGTCAAAGTAATTTTCCTCCAATACACTTTTTTCCACCTAAGAAGTTAGGTAGTTTTATTTCTATTCTAAAGTAATGGACTTTGAAATTCACACATCATTTTATCCTAAAGCAATGTTGGGAAATAGTGGTGGTATCTATTTTATTATAGGAATTCTTGGCTCGTGGGCTTGACAACAATCATGAGGAGTTCCTGCTTGCCTTGCGAGCAAGGAGAGTTTTGGAAATGTGCAGTATTTGGTAACAGGTAATGAAGAAGAAAGTTCAGCTCATCTGGAGTTGAAAATAAACTTCCTGCTAGTAGTCTGATAGAAAGAAAAAGGATTGGCTTTAAAAATGGCTGTGTCCTCTGTTTTGTTTTAAACTGGACATATTCCAAAGGTCTGAGTAAAGAGAACAATCTTTAACAAGCCTCTTACCTTTTAGAAAGCAGCATGTGTTAAGACCTTCATGGTCATGGGGCACCTGTGTGGCTCAGTTGGTTAAGCATCCAACCCTTGATTTTTGCTCAGGTCATGATCTCAGAGTCTTGAGATCAAACCATGCATTGGGCTCCATGATGGGTGTGGAGCCTGCTTAAGATTCTCTCTCCCCCTCCACCACTCCATCTCTAAAAAAATAAAGTAAAAAGACCTTCGTGGTGTTGGTATTTGTGCCTCTCTTCTTATCATCCTAGATGTTGCGATTAGAAATTAATCCTGGGAGAAGCTTTTTGCCTAATTTAGTGTTGATTGTCTCATAGTTAAATTGTAAAGACACACTGTGCTTCCTAAGCCAAGAAATATAAGTGTAGTGGGTACAATTCCTCTTTTTATGCCATTGTTTTAGATTTCCTTCAAGTTCAATATAGAACCAGATGGATTACATGCAGAGTATGATAAAGTTGATTGATTGAGCAGCTTGCCAGGACCTGAAAGGTCATATTTTCACCTTGATTCATTGAAATTAGGTAGGCACACAATTTAAGTGATTTCAATCAAATCATGATGAAATGTTAAAATTGTTACCTTGGACATATTTAATAATAGTAAGACATTGCCTATTTTCCCTTTGCCACAATCATTCATGGCATTTTGTTAGATTTTTTTTTTTAATTTACAGATTCATCAGCTCAATAAAAATGTTCTTTTAATTTGTAAGGGAAATATTCTAAGGAAACCAAAACAAAAATTTTAGTTTTTAAATGAAAATAATGGAGTGTAGTTTGTTAAAAATGGATTTGAAGAGGTAACCGATTTGAGAATGACCTAAGGCATATGAGAGAGCTGGTTTTAAAGGCAATAAACCTGAACACTTGCATTTAACATTGTACACTATGATGTGTGGATTATTAATGGCCTGTACACACACACACACACGTATGATTTAACTAGGTTTTACTCGAAGAGAGAGATTTAATTAGAGGAGTGTCTGAAAAGGTAATAGGAATATTTGAGAAATGGATGAAATTTGTCTTGTGAACTCCCTCTGCTGAGCTGCTGCCTGGCTTCCTTTTAGCAAATTCCTTTCACACAAGACGCATGAATGAGAGAAGGCGCTCAACAAAAGTTCATTTCCTTCTTTTCCCTTTCCAGCCTTCAGTCACAACGGTGGCTTGCCCTATGACTCCCCACTTCATCAGGGCTCTCTGGTCTCCTTCCTTGGGGAATCCCTCAGAGGCCCAGGATCTAAGGCCTCCAACTGCAGTAGCCCGGTTCCAACTTCTCTTACCCCTTCCTTGTTCCTAGCGTTTGTCTCCATGAGTTTCTCTCGGTGATTGTTCATATTTCCTGAGTTAATATGGCAAGGAGCCTCGTGGAATGACAGGCAAAGCCTCCATAACCATAGCAGCCATCATCAGTGGAGAGCGCTGTGTGGACCTCAGGTGTGGTTCCTAGAAACAGGCCCCTCTCTACTGTCTGCTTCAAAGTTGCCGCTCTGATGGGGGAGATACTCAAGCCTAGTCCCATGGCCGGCATCTTTAAGGGGATGGAAGCAACAGGGGCCATTTCTCATCAGATGCTGGGATTAGCTTAACGATTCTGGTTTCTGAAGTATAATCCTAAGATTCTGCCACTGAACTCTTTGGCCTTATTTCAGAGAACTGTAAAGCAGATTTAATAAGTATGGGACTTGACATTACTTACTTCTCAATTTAATGAGTATTAACTCCTCCGTAGAGTTTTCTTAGGGAATCTTATTCTCCTCGTTTTTACAGTATAGTTTTCTGCCTGTGGATGTGGCAGTCTCTTTTCTCTGGTAACAAATTTTCCCTTTTCTGTGTTATTTGCTAAAAGCAAGGTATTTAATTTTTTTTTATAATAGCAAATAAAGTATAAGCAAACATTGACTGTGCCAGACTTTGTTTTAGGTGTTCACTCACACATTCCCACAGCAGTCCTAGTAAGGAAGTACTGTTTTTATACACTTGAGAAAAGTGAGTTACAGAAAGAGTAGTAACTCACCCAGGGTAAATCATGGAGCCATGCAAACCCAAGAAGTATGACACTGAAGCCCAAGTCTCTTATATTCCACAGCTGCCTTTCTTTTTTTTCCTACTTGAAATATGAAAAGTAGACCATATATTGGCTCTCTGATGGTCTGTCATTAGATTCTGTTGTTTGACACCCTGAATTATTTCCTTTATTAATGGCATTTCAAAGAGTGTTGCATTTTAGAGATACACCCCCCCCACACACACACATATATTAGTGAGTATCTTAAAGTATATTATGTCAGAGGCTAACATGGGGGAGTTATAAGCAAAATGTAATGCCTTTTCTGAGGAGTCATTGCATTTCCCAATTTTGAAGCTCATTTTTAAAACATTTGAAATTAAAAAGGCCTACCTGTCTAAAACAATGTAAAAGATGAGTTAAGCACGCAGTCTCCTTCTTTTTATATCAGATAGACACCAGTGACAGTATATGTTTTAATTTGTGGACACGAGGACCATTGTAAAAACTTTGAATACCTGAAAATAAGAATTGCTAGGTCAAAATTGCTCCTCCCCGCTTTTTTTTTTTTTTTTTTTTTTTTTGGTAAGAGTCTGAAATAGAATAATTCAGATTGAGGGGAGAATCTGTCTAGGTTCTAAGTCCTATACCAAAACCTTCCTGTAAGAGTCCTCAACACTAAGCCAAAAGTGAGTTTCCATTTCAGATATAATTGCCATTTTATAAAGCTTCAGAAAAATGCAGAGATGAAATAAAAACAATAACTATTAAAAAATCCCACAATTTAATGACTACCCACCATGAATCTAATATGTTGCTGTGTACCTTGTATACAACTGGCCCAGTCAGCTCATTTTGCGATGAGATGAGAAAACTGAGGCTCATAGAGGTTAAATGACTTGATCAAGGTCATTTAGCCAATGCCTGGCCAAGATCTATCTAGACCTCTTATCTTCCCATCTAATGTGTTTTTGAAGGACTCCCCAAGGGAATCTCAACTCTTTTCTGCAGAGCACTGTTAATGGAATCTCATGTGTTACGGACTCTTAGTACTTTAGCCACTACAGATATTTTCATTCCTAGTCTGGGTATTGTCAACACTTTTTTTTTTTTTAAAGATTTTATTTATTTGTTTATTTGATGGAGAGAGAGACAGCGAGAGAGGGAACACAAGCAGGGGGAGTGGGAGAGGGAGGAGCAAGCTCTCCGCCGAGCAGGGAGCCCGATGCGGGGCTCGATCCCAGGACCCTGGATCATGACCTGAGCCGAAGGCAGATGCTTAATGACTGAGCCACCCAGGCGCCCCTGTCAACACTTTTTATTGATCATGTTTAGAAATAAATATTAGAGGACTGTTAAGACAGTAGTGGGTTTTAAAAATTCTCTCTCGCTTTCTGTCCAAAAGAGACACATTTGTAATATCTGACTTAGGAAGGTAAAGAATTGTTTGGGATGGGTAATTGCCAACTTGACATTTGTTATTATGACTTTGTCATTTTTACCCTGTAGTTTATGAAATCTGCTATTGTATATTGCCCAAAGGCTTTAAAAAAATCAATGGTTGCATTTTAAGGCATATAGAATAAAATAAATGCCACAATTCACATTGTATAATTTTAAGACTTTGGGGAATCTGAGAATACCAAGGTCAGGCTATTCCTGGGGTATTAAGAATACTAGAAGATATTGCTTCCAGCTCATTGTACTTTCTATATATTTTATGGTGTGAATTTTACTACATAAATGTACAAATGAGAATATATTAAGGGAATATATACAGATAGAAGATTTTTTAAAATTGTGCTGAAGTAGTGTCACCAACATTTAAGGGTCTTGACTTACGAGAGGCCAGTAGACATGTGTTGTCCTTTCTGTCATCTCATCAAAATGTAGAAAAGAGAATTAAGAACAAGGAGGAGCTATGTTTGTTAGACTTGAAAGATTTCTGTAGGCACTCCAAATGCTTATGAAATCTCAACCATGAAATTAAGCTTTTTTTATATGCCTTTACAATATAAGCCAACATTCTTCTTCATGAAGGTAAAATAGAATTTATTGACATATTCTACTGGAGTTTGTCTCACTAAATAAAAATTTTTTAAATGATTTAAGATGGAAATAATTTAAGATACTTTTTTTTAATCTAAATGGTTATTTCCCACTGACTAGATTGTAACCACCCTAAACTGGATTACAGGTTTCCAAAGGCCAAAATCTGCATGTATAATTAATTTGAATGTTACAAAACACTACTCCCAGGGTTGAACATGCAACAGGAGTGCTAATGATGCACACTGAGATGAAGTGAGCAAACTTGTGTCTTACGATTCTTCGTCACTCTACGCCAACATGATCTGGAGCAGTCATTCTCACTCCACTTTCTTTCATGGCTATGAAGAATTTAGCATATCCTTATCCATTCAGAAAGTTGTGTTTTACTTCCTAGTGTGTGCCTGAGATAGCATACAAAGTGTAAAACCTGACTCTTAAAAAAAAGAAAATGTAAGGGACGCCTGAGTGGCTCGTTGGTTGGACGTCCAACTCTTAGTTTCAGCTCAGATCGTGATCTCATGGGTCCTGGGATGGAGCCTCCCTGTAGCGTAGGATTCTGTGTTCAGTGAGGAGTCTGCTTGAATATTCTCTCCCTCTGCCCCTCCACCCATTTGCTCTCTCTCACACTCTCTTTCTGTCTCTCTGAAATAAATCAATCTTGAAAATTTTTTTAAAACATGACTCTTAATATTCTTATTTTTTTGTTAAAGATTGTATTTATTTACTTGAGAGAGAGAGAGAACACAAGTGGGGAGGAGGGGCAGATGGAGAGAGAGAAGCAGACTCCCTACTGAGCAGGAGGTCCGATGTGGGGCTCAATCCCAGGATCCAGGGAGCCGGGACCCGAGCTGAAGGCAGACCGACTGAGCTACCCAGGTGCCTTGACTCTTAATATTCTTGATGGTTCGTTTCTCCAGCTGCTAAGTTTCAGAATCCCTGGGGATAAGAGACTTGTCCAAAGATGTGTGTATCTTATGTGAACTTGGCCCAGATAGATGATTTAAACTCCCAGTGACTTTTGTAAATCTAGCACCTTCTCTTCCTTGTCCAAGAGACAAGGGTGCCTGGCCGGAGGACTGCATGCCAGCCATGGAGTAATGCCAAGTGTTTGAATCCGTTTGTCTCATTGGTTATTTTCTTTCTTTTTGCCTTTCTTTTCATGTAGTTGTTTTTTTTCTCCCAGCTATATTGAGTTAAAATTGACAAAATTGTAAGCGTTAAAGTGTACAGTGAAGTCATTTGATATACATAAAATTGTGAAAGGATTTCTCCCATTGAATTAACACACCTGTCACCTCACATATTTACATTGCATGTGTGTGTGTGTGAGAAAGAACATTTAAGTTCTACTCTTAATTTCCATTTTACAAAACAGTGTTTACAACTATAGTTACAATGTTGTATATTAGATCCTCAGAACTTACTTCTCTTATAACTGAAAGTTTGTACACTTTTACCAACCTCTCCATTTTCTCCACTCCCAGCCCCTTTTCTACTCCCTATTTCTTATAAATTTGACTTTTTAAAGAATCTACATATAAGTGATATCATGCAGTATTTATCTCTGTCTGGCTTATTTCACTTAGCATAATGCTCTCCAGTTTGTCACAAATGGCAGGTTTTTCCTTTTTTTTTTTTAAAGCCTGAATACTATTCCGGTGTGTGTGTGTGTGTCACATTTTTAAAATTCTTTCATCCGTCAAGGGACACTTAGGTTGTTTCCATATCTTGGCTATTGGGGATATTGCTGTAATGAACATAAGAGTAGAGATATCTTTTTGAGATCATGGTTTTATTTCCTTTGGATATATACCCAGAAGTGGGACCATTGGATCATATGGCAGTTCTGTTTTAATTTTTTGAGGAACCTCCACACTGTTGCCCACTATTGCTCCACACTATAGTGACTATATCAATTTACATTCCCACTCAACAGTATACAAGTTTTCTCTCAAGTCCATATCCTTATCAGCATTTGCTATCTCTTTTTTGATACTAGGTATCCTAACAAGCGTGAGGTGGTATTTCACTGTAGTTTGGATTTGCATCTCCCTGATGATTAGTCATGTTGACCACTTTTTCATGTGTCTGTTGGCCAGTTGTATGTCATCTTTGGGAAAATGTCTATTCAGGTCCTTTGTCCGTTTGTTACTGGGTTATTTGGCTTTCTGCTTTGGAGTTACATGAGTTCCTTGTGTATTTTGGATATTAACCTCTTAAGGGAAATGAGGTTTGCAAATATTTTCTCCCATTCTATAGACTGACTTTTCATTTTTTTTGCTGGTTCCCTTTGTGGTGCAAAAGCTTTTTAGTTTATGTAGTCCCACTTGCTTAATTTTGCTTTTGTTGCCTTTGCTTTTGGTGTCAGATCCAAAAAATCATTGCCAAGACTGATGTCAACTACTTACTCCCTGTGTCATCCTCTTGCAGGAGTTTTATGGTTTTGGGTCTTACATTCACATCTTCAATCCATTTTGAGTTGATTTTTGTGTATGGTATAAGAGAGGTACAGTTTCATTCTTTTGCATGTGGCTGTCCAATTTTCTCAGCACCATTCACTGAAGAGACTGTTCTTCCTGCATTGTATATTCTTAGCTCCTTTGCAAAAAATTAATTGACCATATATGTATGAGCTCATTTCTGGACTCTTGATTATGGTCCATTGGTCTATGTATCTGTTTTTATGCCAATACCATACTGTTTGATTACTATAGTTTTACAATACAGTTTAAAATCAGGAATTGGGATGCCTCTACCTTTGTTTTTTCTCAAGATTGTTTTGGCTACATGAGATGTCTTACGGCTCCAAAGAAATTTTAAGATTTGTTTTTTCTATTTTCATGAAAAATGTAATCGGAATTTTGATAGGGATTGCACTGAATCTATAGAGCACTTCAGGTTGTGTGGGCATTTTAACAATATTAATGCTTCCAATCTACGAACATAAAGTATCTTTCCATTTAGGTGTGTCGTCTTCAATTTCTTTCATCAGTACTTTATAGTTTTTAGTATACAGATATTTCACCTCCTGAGTAAAATTTTTTCCTAAATATTCTCTTTTATGCTCTTGTTAATGGGATTGTTTTCTTAATTTCTCTTTCTGATAGTTCATCGTTAGTGTATAGAAACACAACTTTTTTTGTATTGACTTTTATATCCTTCAACTTTACTGAATATATTCTAAAGTTTTTTTTTCTTTTTTGTGGCATTTTAGGGTTTTCTACATATCATGTCATCTATAACGAGTTTTATGTTTTCCTTTCTGATTTGGATGCCTTTTTTTTTTCTTGCCTAATTGCTCTTGCTTGGACTTCCAGACTATGCTAAATAAAAGAAGCAGGAGTCAAGCCTCCTCCTCTTATTCCTGATCTTAGAGGAAAATGTTTCAGTTCTTCACCATTGAGTATGTTGTTTGCTGTGGTCTTGTCATATATGGCCTTTATTGTGCTATATTCCCTCTATACCCACTTTATTGAGTTTTTATTGTGAAAGAGTGTTGAATTTTGTTAGATGTTTTTTTCTGCATCTATTGAGATATCATATGACTTTTATCCATTTTGTTTATATGGTGTATCACTTGATTTGTAGGTGTTGAACCATATTTGTATCACTGGAATAAATCCCACCTGATCATTTTAAGGTATTGTTGAGGAGGACTGCATGCCAGCCATGGAGTAATGCCAAGTGTTTGAATCCATTTGTCTCATTGGTTATTTTCTTTCTTTTTGCCTTTCTTTTCATGTAGTTATTTTTTTTCTCCCAGCTATATTGAGTTAAAATTGACAAAATTGTAAGCGTTAAAGTGTCATTTGATATAGCATTGCTAATTTTTGTTAAGAACAGAGCTTAATTCTCTTGATAGAGCTCTGCATGATCTCTCTTTGAGACTCTTTGTATTCCTTCCTTCATATATTTATGAGATGCTATCTCTATGCACAATATTTTGTAAATAAAACTAATAATATGGTAAGACATAATTATATAAAATTATCAAGTCTTTGAGGTGGAAGAAACCTTTGTTCTTATGGTTGCTTATGGTTCATATTGTCTTCATTGCTACTTAATGGGAGTGTCTTTGATGTTTCCTTGTCATGGATTTCTGTGTTTCTCTTTTATCCTATATACATATATATACATATCTCCTGTGTATATATTATACACACACACACACACACACACACACACACACATATATATATTAACTTTTAACTTTAAAAATATAACCTCTCCGGGGCGCCTGGGTGGCTCAGTCGTTAAGCGTCTGCCTTTGGCTCAGGTCATGGTCCCAGGGTCCTGGGATCGAGCCCCACATCGGGCTCTCTGCTCAGTGGGAAGCCTGCTGCTTCCTCTCCCACTGCCCCTGCTTGTGTTCCCTCTCATGCTGTCTCTCTCTCTCTCCCTGTCAATTAAATAAATAAATAAAATCTTAAAAAGAAATAAAATAAAAAATAAAAAAATCCTCTCCTTTACTGGTATACAGATTTGCTTCAGCTTTTTTTTTCTTCTAGCTTTCCATCAGCAATTTCTCAGTCAGTTATGTTATGCCTATAATTGTAATTGGGCACTGTAGGGAAGCTCCCAAAATACATTTGGTGTAGTCTACCTTCGAGAAACTCAGCAGATTGAAGAATTTTCTGTTTTTTTTCCCCTTCCAGTCTAGGTAATGGATAAGTCAAAGGAGAACATTGGTATTCCCTATTGGGATATTTACTATCCCTCTGCGTCTTTCCTCCCTTTATTTCCCTCTGAGAGAGAGACATGGGGAAAAGTCCTGGAAAGACCTATGCCCCTGTAATTTACATCTGTGCTTGATGTCCTTACTGATTCCCTTAGAGTGAAAGGTCATGACAGACTAATGTTTTCTTGAAGTCATGGTGGTGAACCTGGGATCTATTCCATTCACTCATCCATGAGTGATGGATGCCTACTAAGACCTTGATCTGTAAACCCCTAGAAAAAAGTGACTGATTTTATTTAAAATGTTCTATCATAAAAGTGCACTGAGAAATTTCAGAATAAAAAATAGCTCAAATCTGTTGAATGCTTACTCACTGTCAGGGTTTAGTGAAAGCTCTTTATTTGTATTAAAGTTTAATCCACATAAAAGCCTTCTAAATTGGTATCTTACTGTTTTCCTCATTTTATAGATGAGGAAACAGAAGCATGGGCAGGTTATGTATCTTTCCCAAGGCCTAATTCTAGTGAAGTTTCAAGTCTGGAATTTGAATTCAGTCGAGGATGGTCTTGAGCCCACGCTCTGAACCACTCTCCTTTGAGAGGACACTAAATGTTTGGATCCAGAGACACACAAACAGATGCCTTGATTTTGAGAGGTTCAACATATTGGCCTATAACCCTTAGCAGTTTTAAGTTCCTGGCTGAGATAATTATTTATGGTAACTATTGAGGAAATGTGAAAAATATTTAGGCTATTTGGAATGAATTAAGGTAAAGTAGGTGCCAGCCCATGGGCATTACTTAAAAATGGCCTCTGATGTATGAAACAATCACCTCCAACGTCAAAAAGCTTTACTCATATTTCCATGTCTTTATCTTAAGGCATTGATACCTGTTAAAGTGCAAAACACCCCAATATATGGGGAAATATGGTGAACTAACGTTCATTTAAGTCACAACTTACAGAGCTCCGTAAGTTGCAAAGTGTCAAAGACCTTACCAGAGGTGTCTTAGGTCTGGTTCTCTGGAAGCAGAGCCTGAGATGGGATTCTTGTGCAAGGCATGTAGAGAGAGGGTGCTCTCAGGTGAGGCAAGTTGAGGACAGAACAGGGGAAGGACAGCTTTAGTCTGCTCCTATGGGAGGCTCTGGAATAAGAATTCTCCATATGGTTGAGGAAAGGGGCTGGCGTTTTGCATACCTGGTAAGTCAGTTATTGACCTGCCCCCCTACCACTTCCCTCTCCCCCAACCACTGAGTGTAACCTCCAAGGCATTTCCAGAAGGCTTGACTCCGGGTGGCTAAAAAATAATTATCTGGAGGTTACAGCTGTGAATAATCGGCAGTTACATTCATGGCACCTGGGGAATGAGTGAGTGATCCTATAAAGGGAAAGGTGGTGGGGAGGTATGCCAATGCCATCTACCACAAAAGAACAAAATACTGAGAGAACGGAGAAGAAAAAGATTAATTCTCTTTAGTGGAGATAGAGTTTTTAGTCATTAACAACATAGTATAAATAAGGCACTCAAGAATTTAATAAAGGAGTGTGTGTGTGTGAGAGAGAGAGAGGGAGATCATTAAATGGGAAACAAAAAAGGGGGATAGGTTGGGATTACCTACTTTGAAAATGGAATTTGGTATTTAAAAAGTTTAATTATGTAGATTTTTATAAATCATTCATCAGAGTAGGACTAAGTATTAAGGATGGTTTGATGGCTAGATTAGTTACATGTTTTCCCCCCTAGAAGACTATAATTTAAAAACAGCTTTGTATCTCTTTGTTGTTGTTGTTTAAATAATAACTTCGTGGCTTTAGCCTATCAACCACATGCCATAGCCATGGGTTATCATTTGACAGTTTGCTATATGGTTGAGATTGTCCTCTCTGTACACACCTCAGTCAGCCAGCTTGAGAGATGAGTACCTTGCTGGAGGGCATAGTAGGCAGGGATAGAGGTCATTGGAAATACACCTTTGGAAGCTTTCCACCAGTCTTGTAGATAACATGCCTAGGAAAGGATAATCTTTCCATCAGCACTACTGACAGAGAGCTTTGGATCCCAGATACTTGTTGAAAAGTATCTGATTTAAAAAATTCCTCCTCGGGCGCCTGGGTGGCTCAGTTGGTTAAGCGACTGCCTTCGGCTCAGGTCATGATCCTGGAGTCCCTGGATCGAGTCCCGCATCGGGCTCCCTGCTCGGCAGGGAGTCTGCTTCTCCCTCTCCCACTCCCCGTTTGTGTTCCCTCTCTCGCTGTGTCTTTCTCTGTCAAATAAATAAATAAAATCTTAAAAAAAAAAAAAAATTCCTCCATTGTTTGCTAGCTTTACCATCTGGTTCCACACTTACCAGAGCATTATTAGCATAATTAAATTAGCACTTTCTGATCTCACCTTCCTCTGTTCTGGCATGTACTGTAGCTAATATATCTATTTTGGGGGACAATATTTTTGACAAGGTATTTATAAAATTAAGCTTGTAGCATTCCTTATTAATTTATCATGAAATAAAAGATGAGGCCTTTAATGATCCTTAATGATTTTTCAAAGGGAAAGTAGAAAAAAATTCAAACTGGTTGTTATTACTGTGATGTTGTTCTGTTTTTTCCTTTTTTTCCAAAACACAGATAAATTAAGTGACTGTAAATTTTCAACAACAGTGAATAAGCTGATGAAGATCAAGGTGACGCCTTCAAGTGCTCATCAGATTCCAGGCTTGGGGCCAGCCTCCTTGTGTAGCACTTGTGATCTGTTTTCTCCTGCCAGAAACCATTTTTTTTCCAATCCTATTTTACTTAGCATCTTAGGCAAATCATGATTTGAATCATACACATTATTTTGTAATATGATAATATTTAGCAGTTCTGTCTGAGACTTAGTAGCTTTGCATTTTTTCCCCCCACAGAGAACACTGACTTCTTGATCAGAATACCCATAATAATTGCACCAGGATAGTTAAGACCTTTGTTTCAACTACTTGGTTTGGCTAGAGCTTCAGGTTTTGTACAAGAGTCATAATCTGAGGTATCTTATAGAAGGACCAAATAAGAAATGAAAGTGAACTACATTTAATTTTTACAAGTGTTTACTTTGTTTCCTCAAATAAAACATCACTAGAATTCTGGCAGATGTGACATTGCAGGAAGTGAACAGTACTCATTCAAGGCAATTACTTTGGGAAAGGAAAAAAAAAAAAAGCCCCCTCAAAGATGGTGATAACTGAAAATTTTGTAAAAAAAAAAAAAAAATTGAAATCACTCTACAACTTTATAAAGTAGGATTATTTCCAATTAAACTATCATCTTGACTCTAATTCCTCTAGTTACCATGGGCCAATATTTCTACTTTCCAATTTCTCTGCAATTAAGTTACATCTTATGTTCCTTCAATCACTGTTGCCACTTGCTAAACTCCCATCAGTCCTCCAGTGCTGGTCTCTGACTCTCTGTTCATGCTGTTGATTTTCTTTTTCTTTTTTTTTTAAGATTTTTTTATTCATTTGAGAGAGAGAACAAGTGGAAGGGTAGAGGGAGAGGGAGAAGCAGACTCCCTGCTGGGCAGGTAGCCCTATGCGGGGCTCCATCCCAGGACCCTGGGATCATGACCTGAGCTAAAGGCAGGTGCTTAACCTACTGAGCCACCCAGGTGCCCCTATGCTTTTGATTTTCAGAAGCTGACTCCAGTGGGTGTTGGGAATGGTTTGCTGCTTGACTCCTTTGGGAGCATTTGACCCTGCGGGTTGTCCCATCTTCCTCCTTCCCTAAGCTTCCTCAGTCTCTCTCTTCCAGTGGTTTCTGCCTTAATTCTCTGCTTTTAAGTCTCCTGTTCTCCTCCCTTACATCAGTCCTGGGCTCATCCTCTGCTGGCTGCCTTTAAATTGGCAGGTCTCCCAGGCTTCTTCCTGATGTCTCTTCTGTTTTTACTTCACACAGTATAAGGAGTTAAAAACTTTATAATCAGAAAAAACAATAGGTTTAAATCCTAACCCTGCTACTTACTAGCTCTGTGACTTGGAGAAAGTTAAATGTTCAGAGGCCTTATTTTCTTATTTATAAATGAGAAGTTATAATACTTACTCCATCCTGAACAATAACCTGTAGAGGTAAGTGACTTTTTAAGAAAGTTATTTGCACAGTGCTGGCGTGTAGAATAAACGCATAAAAATGGCAGTTTAGGTTTTTATCTCTAAATAAATACATCTATAGTACAGGCTATGAGTTCATCAAGAGGGTGGTACGTGTTTTGTTCTGTCTCAGCACTGGAATAAGTGTATGGCTCATGGTGCTCATTAAATGGTTGCTGAATGAATGAATATCCAAAGAAAAAACTTTCAACTGAAATAATGACTCCAAAATTTACTTGGTTGTGGTGATTTCTCCTCTAAAGACTAAATCTCTCTGGATCTGTTTTTCCAAGCTCTTGCTCTGGATCTCTCTGGACACATCAAGGTGAACATGTTCGTGAGCCTGCCTTTTCCCCAGCCTGTACCTTCTGTCCCTGTGGTAGCTAGCACCCATGAACCGGATGCCATCCTATTCTCCCCTTCTCCCTCATCTCCCCTGTCTAGCTGGTCCCAAGTTCGAATGATCTCTCCCCCTCTATTTCCCACAGACCCTGCCCAAGTTCACACCTGCCCCTCTTCGTTTGCATTATAACTAGCCCCCTTTCTTGGAGATTTTGCATACAGCGTTACCTATGCTGTTTCTAGTGCAATCTTTATGAAACTCACAATCATCCAAGTAGTACAAATGAAGTAACTGGGGCCTCCATGGATCGGGGGATTGCACCAGTTAAGCCAGGGGCTAAGTATAGAGTTGAGACCAGGTCGCCTATTAGGCTTCCTGTTGAAAATGCCTGAGCAGCTTCCGTTGGACCCCAGTGCCTCCCCATTAAGATACACACGCCAGGAATCCAGCAACTTTTTTTTTTAAAGGGCTGAATTTTGATGTAAGAAGAGTTGGAGGCTCCTTTTCATTACATCAGTTGAAGAAATGGAAACACGGCCCCAAATTGAAGTCCTAGAAGCCCGACAGTGGCAGAGTCTGTGCTAGTTCTCCGATCTGAATCATGAGTCTGCTGCTTTTCTCTTGACCCTCACTGCTTCTCTTTATTTACAAGTGTGCATGCGAGAAAAAATGCCTCTCTCTAAAGATCCAGGGGTAAGAGTGAAAATAAGAATCCAGATAATAAAGTGTAGCTACAAAAGGGAGCCCACTTAGTTTGGAAGAACCATTACTGTATCAGAATGATGTATCTGCAAGTGACTTGCATGAACATATTTTATGAGCCTGCCAGCATGTTTTCTGTGGTTCCCCACAGCAGATATTGCTCTTTTATTACTCGTTAGCCACTTAAAATCCAGCCCAATTTTAACAGTACTAAAAGAGCAAGAAAATTTATTTTAAAGAAAAAGGCTACATTCTTCTAAACCGGAGTCATAATATTAATACTTAAAATGCATAGCAACATGCTGGGAAAATGGGGTAGTTATTTAGATATATTATAAAATGTAGCCCACCACTTTGATGGAATTCACTACTATTTCACCAAACCAATTTAACAGTATCCTGTAGAGAGGGAATAGTGCAATTAAAATTAGTAACAGAGATTTTCACATGCATAGATCTAAATCAGGGTAGGTTGATAATGAATTAAGTAATTTTGCTTCCTTGTGAAGTCTAATCCGAAAGTGATGCAGCCAGGGTAGAATTCATGTTTAAGGGACCTGTCTACAATCAGCATTCTGACTCGAGTGATGGTATTCCCGGTTGTTTTCCTCCTTTTCTTCTTTTATTTTTTTCTGCCGGCCTTTGATGAAGGAACTTAGTATGTAGCCACAATAAATGAGTATAATTTGATTATTTGATCAAGGAGCCCCGTGTCAGTAAAGGCCAGATCCTTTCAAAATATAATTTCACCAATGTAATTTTTATGGAATCAAAGCCACAAAACTGCACGGGAATCTTTCGATACTTAGATGTTCTCACTTTTCAGTGTCAAGGCGCGCGATAAAGTTACTCTCGTCTTTCTAGTACTTCGTTTCATATGAAAACACCAAAGATGCCTACACTGGTTTCCCCCTCACGGATGGCTGTGTATTGACGCTTGCAGTTTCATGCTTTCCATCCCGAGGCCGGCTGTGCCTGCAGCGCTGAGCAGGGTGCGGGCGCCGTGTATTGATGACTGCATTAGGGCTGGACCTAACATTCGTTGATGTTCATCATTTACGCACTGAAAATAGGATTAATTTGCCCTGAGGAACTTGATAAAGAGCTGCGAATGCACTATTCCTATGACTTGCAAAAAATGTTACAGACATGCAGAGGGTGGGAGGGAATGCAGTTATCACAACAATTAGAGGGAATTAATTTTTCTTTAGTCACCATGGCCATCGGCGAGGTTTATGTACTATGTCCGACAGACCTTACCTGAACCAGTGATCTTTTGTCATGTCAGAAGTAACTACAAAACCAAACATGTATTCCGGTCCCCTGGTCTTCCTGCTGTGGGCAATAATATTTATTCCTAAGAATGCTAGTCTAATTTTAAGGAAGTGGTATGGTTTATTAGAAAACTCATGGATTTCCAAGCAGAAGAACATTGATTCTAGGATGAATCCCAAGTTCATCATTTACTAACTCTGAGATCCTAGATAAGTAACTTTTCATTTTTTTTTAAAGATGGGCTGTATGTAGTTCCTTCATCTGTAAAATGAGTATAATAATGGTAATTAATTTCACAGGTTTATTGTGAGAATCAGAGATAATGAGCATAAAGTACTTGGCATATAGAAAGCACTTATAAATTATTATAAACATAAATTATTATTTTCTCATGCCTTACGATAAACGATAATACGATAGCAGAATGTCTGTAAACATATACATACTCTCCTCACAGAAAGTTTTGTTTGTTTCCTCTAAGTAAGAGTTCTGGCCTTCTGAAAGAGTAGATGCTGGAATAGAAGATGTCCGTGTTTGTTCATTCACTCACTGCATGCTTTTGGAAAACCCACTATGTGCCAGATATTTGGAATACAGATGTGAACATAACAAAGCCATCAAGCTTACATTTTTTGTTGAGGAGAAAGTAGGAAAATATACATGTAATGCCATGATCAACGCCACAAAGAAAAATCAAGCAGCATAAGGGGGCCAGAGAGCAATATGGGATGACATTTAGATAGTGTGCCAAGAAACACAGAAATGCCAGCCATTTAAAGAAGACTTTGGCTGCCATTGTAGAGAATTACTTGATTCTCAGGAGATGTAATCAAGTAGGGAGGCATTGTGGTCAAATGGGAGAGACATGGAGGTTGGAAAGCAGGAAATCTTGTTTCTAGGCACAGCTCTGGCACTGATTAGCTGGCTACCATATGCAATTAACCTTATCTGAGCTTCAATTTTTTGGTCAAAATTACCAAGTATTTATTGAATGCCTGCTATGTGCCAGGTACTTGGAAGAGGGAAATGAACATAACAGATCCCTGCTTTCACGGAATTTACTTTTTGTCAGAGGAGATCAGTGACCAGATATATCAGTGATGGGTGCTATCAAAATAAAAGGCAGGGTGAAGGAATAGGGTGAAATAGTGGGTGACATATTAGATGGTATTCTGAGGGTTAATATTTAAGTTAACTCTCAGAATATATTGAAGTATATAGTTAATATACTGACAGTTAATATTTAAGTAAGCCTCAGTGAAGTGAGGGAGCAAGTTATACAGATTCCTGGTTAGAGAAAGAGGGACCAGCATGCAGAGCCCTCATGCGAATGGGATGGATGGAATCTAGAAAAGGCAGGGAGGTTGGTGGTGCTGGAGGCAAGTAAGAAAGGGGTGAGTGGTAGGAAATGAAGTTGGACCTATAGCTAGCACCAAACATAGGCTATGGATTTTATCTAAGAAGGAAGGAAGCCACCAAAGGGTTTCGGATGGTGATACACATGATCTGAGTTGTAAAAAGAATCGTTCTAGTTGCTGTGTAGCAAGTATACTAAGTAGGGCCGAAGTGCAAGCAGAGAGACTAGTTCAAGAGACTATTTGCTACAGAGGTCTACATGAGGGAGAAGGGTAGCCTACACGAAGATGTCAGAGAAGAGGTGAGAAGTAATCAGGATGTATGTTGAAGGTTAAGTCCAGCACGATCTGGTGATAGATTGGATGTGGATTTGTGAGAAAGGAAGGAGTCAAGTCTGCTTCAAAGCTTTTTGCCTGAGCTACAGAGAATAGTGGTAATTTATATCTTTATATATATTTATATATAAAGATATGAGGTTCCTAGGGGAACACGTGGGTTTGGAATAGGGAGAACTCAGAATTCAGTTTTTTACAAGTTAACATTAAAGAGCTGTCATGTCAAGACAGTTGCATGTGAGTGTGTAGTTAGGTAGTAGGTAGGGGCTGGAGATACACATTGTAGGAGTTCTCAGTATATGTCTGCTATTTACAGCCTGAGGGCTGGGGGAGGAAGCCCTTAGGACTCTCCAATGTTTATAGATCAAAACCTGATAAGGATCTAGCCCATGGTTTGAGAAGACCCAGACAGTGACTTGCTACCAAGTCAATTGGAAAATGGGACATTATAGAGTCCTAGAAGCCAAGTGAAAAAAAAGTATCTCAAGGATATGGGGGGAGGAGGGGACAAAAGAAGAAGAAAAAAAAGGAAGGATGATATGAAAGTCACAAAAAAACTATGAAAATTACATCAAAGATAGGAAAACCACTATTCTAACAATTCTCCTAGCTTACCTTAATTGTATAATCTGGGGTAAATAAATGGGTACTCATTCTCTAATTACCTAAAAGATTGAGTATATCGCAAAAGCTTGAACAACAAAGGAAGGAGAGTGAACAGATTTAAAATTAAAGCAACTTAAATTCAGTAATTTTCAACTCAAATATATCATACCACATTTCAAAGTAAATGCTTTTACCTTAAATATAAAGAAGCTCATCATAAAATTTTAATGCAAGTGTGTATGTAATTTAGATGAGCAGGAAGGATGTGAGGATTTCATCTGGAAGAACAGGATAGTAACAGATGTGAAAAGAATCACACACATCACAGTTAAATGAGGTCCACCCCGTGAAATAACTTTGCTGTAAATATTTCTATGTTACAAAGCTTATTCCTAAGCAAAAGCCTAAGTGCTTCTGAAACTTCCCCATTCATCAAAACCAAGTGGAGAGTTTATTAAACAAAGATTACTGGGCCCTGCACTCAGGGGTACTGATTCATTAGGTCTGGTTTGGGCCTAAGCATCTGCATTTCTAAAAGTTCCTAGGATATCTGATGCTGGTGGCCCCAATATCCTACTTTAGGAATTCATGTATAAACTACCCTAGGAGCAGAGGTCCTCTTTGTTTTGTTTATTAAACACAATGATGATAATGGACTACTTCATTTTGTTCATTTAATAATGTGCCAGGCATTGTGCTAATCATTTTGAGCTCACCATCTCATTTAATATTCACAACAAGCCTATGAGATAGGTGTCATGTTATGTATGTGAAAACTGCGGTTCAGAGGGCCTGATTAACTTGCCCAGAGTCATCTGCTAATGACTGATGAAGCTGGTAATAAAATTTAATGTCTGCTAGAACAATGCAGTCAAGAGCCTTGGTGCTCAAACTGTGTCCTGACATTGGTGTCACCTGAAAACCTGTTAGAAATCCAGGATACCTCCTGCTTCATCCCAGAACTCCTGAATGAGATATTTTTTTAACAAGATCTTTGGATGATTCATGTGCACACCGAAGTTTGAGGATCCTAGGGGTAGAGGGCTTTTTAGAATGATTCTGAGCAGGTAGGCAATCAAGAAAACAATGGGTGGAAGGAAGAGTCAAGAAAAAGGGGAGTTGGGATTTTTTATGATGTAACATCAGAAAACAAAGCATTCTGGGAATGAAACAGTAGAGATGCTCAAGATATGTAGGTTGAACCATGTGACATTGCCAACATTTAACTGTTTTGACCTGTAAAAATAGTGATGTAGTAATTAGAGTCAGAGACCCAAATTAAAATGCCTAGAGATAGATTGCAAATGAGTAGTGCCAGTTGATAGGCTTTATTGAGAACAAATTCAAAGGATGTGCATCCTAACACCGTGTGTAGGCAAACCTGTATATTGAATGGATGCAGCCAATTATGTTGCAGTTCTTGAGTAGAGGCTTCGAGTCTCAGCATACATGAAGCTTCTGAGGGAGAAGCTTCATTCGTGGTGGTATGTTTCCAACAATAGCTATCACGGCCATCTGTCCCATTTGCCTGGCATCATTACCTGTTTTCAACTATTTATTCCAGTGTAATTATCAACAAACCTCCTTTACTCTCAAAAGTGTTTTACTTAGGGTGATAAATTGAGTGGTCACCCAACTAATAAGAAAATTGGAAAAAAAAGTAATCTTTGGAAAAATACGTGTATTAAAACAATAGCAAGATTGGGTATGGAATATTTAAGACTTAAGCATAAACGATCTACAACATACAAGAAAGGTTGTTTATCACAATTGGTCCTAAGATTTTTTAATAATCATGCAAAATAGTGGAGAGAGCATATGATGAGCCTCAGAAGAAGCTGGGTTTTGGCCATAATTTTGTCACTCAGATTCTGGAAAAGTCCAGTGAAGTCCTCTGAGTCTCTGTTTTCTTATCTATGAAATAGAAATAATAAAGTCAATTCCACTGGTCTCAAAGGCTTGCTGTGTGGATTATATGATGTAATGTAATTGGAAGCATTTTAAAAGCATTAGGGAACTACATGTAGTGTTAGTACTGGGTCAACATCATGCTGTAAAGAAAGGAAAAGTAGGGCAAACAGGTACATTTTCATTAAATACAAAATGGAGATGGTTAATGATTTAAATGAAACTACCAAAGATAACTGTTGGTAACATAGCTAGTCCCTTTCTTCATGTGGGGCATAGCCACTCAGTGAATTTGGGCTGGTAGATACTCGGCCTGTCATAATGCATCTTAAGTGTGCCCCCTAGTTAACAATTTCAATCAACATGAATTTATAAGAAGTGAAAGTACATACCTAAACTTAATATAAGACCATTATTCCATATATATATATAACATATGTTATATATCATAAATATATATATTCATTCCAAATTCTCTTTGAAACAAGGTGTTGACTTCTATCTGTAACCAAATTTGTGCCTTTCATTAAGGGGATAAGTGTTCATTTGATGTCTCAACTCTCCTTTTGATAATGAGGCTGGATACATTTCTTGTCTGTGGATGTTTGGGGCCCATTTGTTCAGTAGTCAGTGATGTCCTTTCCATTTTTAGACTTACATACAGACTCCTTTTAAGGAAAGCTATCAAACAAGGCAAAGACCAGCCATCGGCACCCTGTTATGGGACCTGGAGAGGGTAGGTTTCCTGAATTTCCTGCTGGCCTTAGGAAATCTACTGACTCTCATGTTTAGAGTCTTGTGATAAATGCTTTAGAAATAGGTTTTTAAAAATAAATTCTTCTTTTTTGTTTGTTGATACTGGCACAGTTGTGCATAAACTGTTAAGTCATGCCTGAGAACCTTTTTTCGGGTCACAGTTTTCCTGGTTTCTTTGATAATGGTTGAAAAAATACCTGGAATGGTTGAAAAACAGGTCCTACTAAACTGATTAACTTCAGTATCTTTTGGAAGTTCTCTGGCTCTACTATGACTTATATTTATCTAATATGCTCTGCCCACAGGTACTTTCATTTTACTTGTAAGCTTGACAGTGAAGGCATGTATGTGACCAG
Organism: Mirounga leonina; assembly: GCF_011800145.1. Taxonomy (NCBI): domain Eukaryota; kingdom Metazoa; phylum Chordata; class Mammalia; order Carnivora; family Phocidae; genus Mirounga; species Mirounga leonina. Next base: position 2,539,153 of record NW_023270827.1, on the reverse strand, counting down.
AGTTAATTGTTTTAATCCATCGTTTGTGAGTATAGGTAATCACACTTGTGACTCATTTATTCTACTTCTGGGCCAATTCTAGGTACCTCTGTATTTTTTTTTTCCAGTGAAGGAGAGTGTTCCAAGGCTGTCAGTGTCCCAAATGTTCCTATATTCCACCCAAGAATGACCAGGGAATACAGTGCCTTATGGAAACAGTGATGCTGAAGCCAGTCCATTTGCTTGAATATATTAGAGTCCATAAAAAGCTTATTCACAGTTTAAAAACTGACTTTCTCCTTATTTCCATCTTTTGGATTGTCATTGTTTGCTCAGTTATAAAGTGGCTTGTTGACACCAAATATTTTAATAATTTGCTTCCAAGGCTTTGTGCCTATGCCTTTGAGAGGCTGGTGTAGTAATTAAACTGTCTCTTAGCTGAAATGCTTGCAAAGCGTCCAGTTCTGTGCCTGGCAGCTGGTGATGCATTATAGAGACATTGAGCTAATCGATTAAAACCGCAGAGGCATGGGAGTTGTCTGACAGCACTGTACTAGGGTGAAATTAGTTGGAATTGCATGGTGAAATTAAGGGGAATGCAGCTGATTGCAGCCCTTCTGGGAGAATCCTGGGTGAGAGGGACACTGTGCGTTGATCCCTGTGTAATTAGGACAGCCATGTTTTAACAGTATTTCTAAAGTATTAAAATGGACTGGATAAATCAGCAGGGCTGCTTCCAGTGAACTTGGCATCCATCCACTGTGACTGAAATAACATGAAATTTTTCGGCTGCTAGAGAATGTGAAATTGGACTAATTGTCTTTTAACTAGTCTGCTCGACTGCTAGCCTGGAGCGGGACTGAAAAGGGAATAGGCTGGTGGGGCTGAGGCTGGGGGATGGGAAACGTAGATTCATGACTATTTTTTCAGCCCAGCTGAATGGGTAACATCATCCTGTGTTTAGACAACGCTGATTTGTACTGTCTCATCATTAGGATCCCTTCCTAAATATTTTAAAATCCATTTTAAAGTGGGATGCTTTGAATCAAAGAATGCAGAAGTCTAACCCCATCCCCTTGACTTACAATTACTGTTCATTCCGTGCTTGAGCATCATTAGAATGGGGGGGACTTAGGAACTTGTAAATCACTCATCAGCTGTCCATGTGTGGCTCGGTCCCACATTCTCTTCTGAGTAGGGCTCATTATGCAGAGAGGGAACATCGATACATATTACTGAGTCTCTGTGTCAAACAAAGGCTTGTTCCATAATTGCTGAATGTTATGACTGGTTCAAATCCTCACTTTACATGTGATTAAAGAGAGAGCCAGAGAAATGAATGCCATGCCCATGGTCTCAGAGTTAGGTCACCCAAGGCTCAAGATTATTGTTCTGCTGTTCATGTCGTCATAGTGAATTGTTGGTTTAGTATCATACTTTTCTATGGATCCATAAATAGAAGTTGAATTTCTTTGGTGCAGGCATTACTGAGTCTTGGAGAACTTGGTTTATTCTTCTCTTTTCGGTGTTATTGAAATCAGTCAAACTTACTGAAGTGTTGTCTACCACTATCAATTTATGTTCTAGAAGGTAAAGTGGGCATGTACATACACACACACACACACAAATGACATTTCAAGAATTTTCAAAGAAGTGTTGGAATCATTTGACCACATTTTATTGCCTTCAGAAAGGTATAGAGATGACTCTCCACAGTCTATCAGAAAGCCTCATATTAGACTGTATCATTTTGATCCACTAGACAGTTTCTTGGGTTGAATTGTGTTGTGGCATTGGGTTGAGTATTAAGGGGCATCAGATGAAATAGTTAGAAAAAAAGCAAGGGGCGCCTGGGTGGCTCAGTCGGTTAAGTGTCTGCCTTCGGCTCAGGTCATGATCTCAGGGTCCTGGGATCGAGCCCCGCATCAGGCTCCCTGCTCTGCGGGAAGCCTGCTTCTCCCTCTGCCCCTCACCCTGCTTGTGTTCCCTCTCTCACTGTCTCTCTCTCTGTGTCAATTAAATAAATGAATAAAATCTTAAAAAAAAAAAAAGAAAGAAAGAAAAACAAAAACATTGTGCTGACTGCAAGAAAGTTGTGATCATCATACATCAGATTTCTTTTCTCTCAGGACCCATGGGAAAAGTTTCTTTCCAGTACTGCAAGGGACTAATTATGTTCTCTTGAGTCACTGGTGGGTCCCCATGTTGCAGATCTTGCAAACAATGTGAAGATCAGAGTTGTAACCTACTTATGTCAAGTTTAGAGGACTTCATAGCATACATGTGGCTATTTCAGGCCTCTTATCATTCGTTCTCTTAATTTCTCATCCCTTCTTTCCTTTCTTTGGAGTTGTTATTTTTGTTCATTTACTGTAGCTCCCTAAATTGTTCCCATCTTTATAAACTTCTTCAATCTTTTTAAATAAAGTGTGGTATTTTAAAAAGCACTTCTCATACATGTTATCTCCATCCCAAAGTGTATCCAACAAATACTAGGAGGAAAAAAGGTACAGTGTTAAATATGCAGGTACTAATACGGTTTCCAGGATAGCTCACCTGTCTTCCTGTTCAGCTGGGTTTTTGAGTCATTCTTTAAATGACTTAAAAGGCAGTGTTTATTCATAGAGATAGTGTCCAGTTTTTTAAAAGATTTAATTCTATATAATTTCTGTGACTTCTAGAATTATAAATAATTTGAATGTAGAGGCAATCCCAAAAATAGATTGTACAGAAGTGGATAGTGTATGCCAGCAGGATACATGAGAAATATCTATAAGAAACTATAGGTATTGGTCAAATATAATTATGATACTAATGGAAATGAGTAGCCTCTAGTCCCTTGATTTATAGTAACTGATCCTCTATCTTGTAGACAATGCTTATTACTAGGACAAAAATTACTGGCAGATTACTTTTATAGTACCTTAAAATGGATTTTTCTCAAGTATTACGATAAAAAGTTATTTTTTAAGCAAATCAGCAAATTCACATTGAATAGTATGTAACATTTATGCATACTTCCCATGTACCTGTCACTCACCCACACATGTCATGTCAGCATATCATTTATAAAGGGCAAACATATTTATTCTTCTCAGCATTCTTCTGTAGTCGGTATGAGCTCTCTCATTGTACAGATGAGCAAGCCAAGGCTTAGAGAGGTGAAGGAACTTGCCCACAGGCATGTAGCTAACAAGGGTCAGTCCGATTGTTGAGCCCACACCCTAACCCCTACACTAGTGTACACTTTGGAAGGGTCCGAGGAGATGGAAAATATATGACTTACTAATTGGCTTTCATGCACATTTCTTCTGCAAGATTAATTAAAGGGCTTATGGAGTACTTGTTTCTATTCCTAGCATAGTCATATGGAGAATAAAAACATACTTTAAATAAAATATCCATTTGGCACTCAGAGCAATGTAAGAATATGATTATCAGAAGTTGAGCTCAAATGGCATGGGGAATACAAAACCAACGGATGGTACTAGGGGCTGCCATAGTCAGATGGTTGGCTCCTTCAATGATTCCAAACCTTTTTACACACGCATGGGAGAAGATCTTCGTAGTTTCTAGTCAGATGGGAACATTAGTGACCGTTATTTGGTTTAAGACTTAAGGAATAATTTATTGTGCATTTAAGATGACCTGGATAGTATATAGCCTGCCCCTTAGCTACTGAGCAAACTATTTTCTTACTCTGATTCATCTGGATCATCCAAAGGAAATCACGTATCCCTGCAATGGCAAATACAGCCAACAATAAACAGAGAGAATTAGGAAAGCTGTTACACTTTGTTCCATCTCAAACATGATCTACTGGAAAGTTCTTTTTTTTTTTTTTTAATCCGAGAGAGAGAATAAGAAAGAAAGCACAAGCTAGGGAGAGAGGCAGAGGGAGAAGGAGAAGCAGGCTCCCCGCTGAGCAGGGAGCCAGACTCAAAGCCTGCTCCAGGACCCTGGGATCAAGACCTGAGCCAAAGTCAAATGCTTAACCACTTAACTGACTGAGCCACCCAAGCTCCTCTAGTGGAAAGTTCTTAAATAGGTTTCTTTCTCCTTCCTTGTTCCTGTTCTATGCTGGGAGACGGTTCTCTCTTTCTCTAAGTCAGATTTGAGATAATTTTAAAGATATTAGACAGTGATTAGAATAACTCTTCCAGGATTTGGCATCAGACAAAAGCATAATATCCAGTCTTCAGGATCCATTCCACCGTCTTCGAACTGAGCCCGTGTGGATTGACTTTAGACAAAAAGTAAGGGAGGGATGGACATTAATATGGTGCATCTGCTGCTGTTCTTTAAGAACAGAATCTTTTTATGGTAGGAATCTTGAAGACATTGTAAGTAAATATTACCTAAAATCTTATGTGATCGTAGAAATGAGAGGGCACTGAGGGAAGTCTTGCTCATCTTTGACACGATCTCCATGGTCAAGATTCCACCTTTTCCTGCAGCCCCATCTTTCCCACAGCCCTTTATACGCTCAACTTGCACACTTCCCCTTCGGTGTGCCAGCCTCTTTCGCTCCTATCTTTGGGGGGTTGTGCTGAGGGTGCCTTTTACCTCTGTTGCTCCCCACCTCTCACCCCTGCCACTCCTGTCTAAAAGCCTAAGCCTACTTTCCTTTTTGAAGACCGAGAGTAGAATTTAAATCTTAAGGCATACCACTCTTTCTGCCATTCCCCACTAGTTAAGAGTGAATTAGGTGCTCTCTCTGGTGAGCTCCCATGGGGCCCTGTATCCCATCCAGTCCTTAGGTCTGTCATAGAACCTATTGCACTGTTTTATGGAGTGTCTCCATTCCCCAGGCTGGTACACACTTGAAGGCCGAGACTATTACCCTCTCAAGATTAGTATTTTGCCAGCGTGTTCCCTTGGTAAAATTACATAGAATGATATCTCATACTTGGTAAGATTTCTTTGATTTAATTAAACACCATCTGGAAAGTTAGAAGCCTTTGTGTGGCCAATGCTTTTACTCATTCATGGTACCAACTATCTACTAGGTTTTGCGAATATGGAAATAAACATAGTTGCTTTTCAAAACTCTGTGAGACAGACATGCAAATGGACCGGGGGGAGGGGGTGGTATGAGGTAAGTACTGTGTCAGTGCCCCCAAATGCTTTCTATTAAAGGAATCTTCAGTTACCAAATGCTTGTGCTTATTCAACTGAGGGAGTTGCCTCCTTGTGGGGCCACAGAAACTTGGTATGAATGACCTAATGTGCCTCGTCCTCCCTATCGTGGTCTCTTGCTATTGTGACTGGAAAGAGCAAAGAGGTGAAGACCTTTCTTGGCACTTCATAATCAAAATTTGGCTTTGTTCTTACTTTTCTATTAGGTAGTTTTTAAGTACACTACTTTCTTAGAACCTTTTCCACTATAGGCCGAGGATTGACTTGCTCAGGGAATTACATTTCTGAAATTGCCACTTTTCCCACTGTGAAGAAGATAGAAAAAGAAACAAAGGAATATCCCTTTGATGCAGTGGAAATAGGATATTTCTCCATAGTGAAAGAGCAGCCATGATTTCTTTAAAGTCAGCTCCTAAATGGGAGTTGGGCTACTTCCTGTGCAGAGAATGATGGTTATCCCTGGAGTCATTCGGAAGATACATGGTTAGCGATGCTATGGGAAAAAAATCTAATTTGCAGATAGGATATTTATCTTTAGGTAACAAAAGCCTGGAAATGCAATTTGTAATTTTAAAAATAGCTGGTATATGAATATAGGTTAAAAGAAATGAACTTTGCAGTTTTGGAGTTATTTGTGGTGGGGGGCGGGGGCAGGTATGTGAAAAATGCTTCTGGAATAACTCTATCTCATGGACATGCTGTGAAGCTTTCTTTGCTTTTCATTGTATGGGCATCTTGCTGCAAGCTCATTTTGTTGTTAAACACGAAGTTTTACAATGTAGATTACTCTAAGAATTTTTTTAATGGAGGAATTTAGAGCAGCTGGGAACTGCTTTGGAATTTCCAGGGATTAGTCGACAGACTTTTTTGTGATTACAAATCCCACAGTGAGAAGAGGTGAGGCATGCAGTCCCTCAGAAAGGGGGGGCAGTGGTGGGAGCAAGTGAGCAGGAAGAGAGACTAACAGGGTGCACAGGGATGGATGGACAGACTGCCTGGCTTGTATCTACCCCATTGCTTCCCGTTGACCTATCCCTTTCCTACCACATTAGCTTAGAACAGATTCTTTCTGAGTTAACTTTATCCATTCTCTCCATGTTTCCTTACTCCATAGTCTCTGAATGTATTCACCCCCTTACCTCCACCTGAATGTCTCTCTTGCTACTTGGTGTAAGTCCAAGGCTGCCCTACTCCATGCTTTAAACCTGGACTCACCAGTATACCCTTCATCTGGCTTCCTCTGAACTTGGAGTCATGATTCGAATTTAGAGCTAAAAGGAATTTACTTTCTAGATGAGAAAATGGAAGGTAAGGGAGATTCAAGATGAAGGTATGGTTGAAGAACTAGTTAATTGCCTCTCACACTAGAACTCAGGGCTTCTTGAATTGAGTGCATGTATCTTCCACCATATTGGCGTATTTTGTTCTATGATTTTGCACTTTTCAATGTATTGTTCTATTGTGTTTTCCAGTAATTTCGTGTGGGCAGAGTTGTTTTTTGTTTTTTGTTTTTTTCCCTCAGAGGAAATCAAAGTTTTGTGAAGGGACTAAACATATCCCTTAGTAACAGTATCTACTGTTCATTGATCACTTGTTATGTGTGAGTGACTTTCCAATCATTTCCTGCTTAATCCTTGTAGACTCCCTCTGGTGTGGGTTAGCCCAGAACAGGAAACTGGTGTAGAGAGGTTAGCTACCTGCACAGCTCAGTACTGGTGCGTGTGGGAGAGCCAGGCCTGCCTGTTTTGGATGCCCCAGCTCTCACTGACCATTCCAGAGTCTGAGCTCTGTAGCAGTGCCCTACAGTTCCTTCTCATCTGTTGTGGGCCTTGTACACTTTTGATACCTCCTCTGTGCACTCTAAACGCTTGCTGACTCAGGACAGCCTTCCTTGAGTGTCCGTCTTTCCCCAGAGTGTATACTGTAAGAGTCTACACAAGCCATCTGTGCTCTTCTTATCCAGGTTATATATGTCGCCCAGGATGGATCAGCTTGTTCAGAGATGGTTATATAGAAATTATTAATGCGACAATATTACTTCAAAAATACATTTTACACATTTTGAGCCCTTAAGAGAACCTGAGTCCAGAATGAACCAACCTGGGGAATGTTCAGTGATGAAATACCCCCAGCACAGGTCCTGCACATGGAAGATGGTCAGTCAGTGCTTGTTCAGTGAATAGATGAAATCAGAGAATAATTTTATGAAATGAGAGTACCATTCATAGAACATAACTATGTTTCTCAGTTATTGAAGGGGAAAAATAATGATATATAGCCATGTTTTTTTATATTGGGATAGTGCCAGGTCCTGCCGTAAGTGCTTCACACAGATTACTGCACTTAATCCTTATAATCTAGTTCATCATTCCTGCCTTGCAGAAGAGAAACTGGGGTGCTAAAGCAGCTAAATCATTGGCACAAAGTATGTACCTAGTAAGTTTGGGAGCCAGGATTAAATGGAGTTGCTCTTGGGGCACCTGGGTGGCTCAGTTGGTTAAGCGACTGCCTTCGGCTCAGGTCATGATCCTGGAGTCCCGGGATCGAGTCCCGCATCGGGCTCCCTGCTCGGCGGGGAGTCTGCCTCTCCCTCTGACCCTCCCCCTCCATGCTCTCTCTCTCTCTCTCATATAAATAAATAAAACTTAAAAAAAAAAAAAAACCACTGGCAACAGGTTTCAGTAGCTCTTAATAATAGGCTGTGTAAAGAAGTTGTTGACAAGGGCGCCTGCGTGGCTCAGCTGGTTAAGTGACTGCCTTCGGCTTGGGTCATGATCCTGGAGTCCCTGGATCGAGTCCCGCATCGGGCTCCCTGCTCGGCAGGGAGCCTGCTTCTGCCTCTGACCCTCCCCCCTCTCATGTGCTCTCTCTCTCTCATTCTCTCTGTCTCAAATAAATAAAAATTAAAAAAAAAATCTTAAAAAAAAAAAATAAATAAAATAAAATAAATGGAGTTGCTCTTATTCCAGAACCTCTGCTTTTGCATTTCATTGTATATATGGACAGACACATGCATTTCATTGTATATGTGGACAGACATCTCTCTCTGTATCTGTATGTAAATACGGATCTATATCTCACTCATATATATAAAATTTGGTGCCTGCTCCAGCCCTGGAAAACTAGAGGGATGACACCCTGCCCTTGATGACACCCAGCATGGTGACTTTGATAACCTGCCATTGCCGACTCCCTATCACCGTACACTGTCGCCCGACATTGGCTGTGTGGTCCTTCCCAGCCTGGTGGTGTTTTTCCATTAAAATGCCGCCCCTACCCAGAAATTCCTGCCTAACACATATGCCCATCACAGCCTTGAGTTTCCCAGTGGATGTAGGCTTTTGTAATACTGGGCGTCCTCTTAAGGGAGGTGGAGCTTGAGCTCTTTTCCAGAGCTTTCTGGGAGCTGTGGGTTTCATGACCAATCCCATCTGGAAAAGGACAGACTCAATATATGTGTAGTTTTACATTCTAAAAACCTTCAACCTATCTATCAGAGCTTTTAAAATTGTCTGTGTTCATGTTATCTGCCAAGACTGTCCACTATTAGCCTGAGGGTCTGTGTAATATTCACAGTTCAGGTTATCAGTGTAAACCAAAACTCTAGAAAATAGACCCTGGAGATACAAGCATGCTTTCTCTTCCAGGATTATATTTTACTTATCTGGGTGTGGAATGGAACTTAGAGAAGAGCAATCCCAATCAGGGGTTGGTACCCCTAGGAAAGACAGCAAAGCTAGGGAGAGACTAGCCCGAAGCATGCAGAATCTTCAAGAAAGAGGTGTTAAGCATGTTTTTCTTCTGTGTGAATGTACACTTGATGGGATTAATAACAGATTTATTAAGTTCAAATGTATGTATGAATAAATGGACACATATGCTTAATGCTAACAGGCAGTTGTGTGGGTGTGTTGACAAAATATGCCCCAGTGCACCTCAGCAGTTGCATTTCCTTCCTGCCAGTTGGATAATCAACTGGTTGTTCGCCCAGGAAATAAGAATAATAACCAAAACCTTCTTGATGTACCGTCCACATTAAAAAGAAAAAGAGGTTCAAAAAATTGGATTTTTTATAGGTGGTTTGCTTTCTTCCAGAAGTGGATGCTTTGCCCTCTGAATCTGATTTTGTCACAGAGCTCGGGGACCTATTTTGCAGAAACCTCATGTTTCCACTGTGTGTGACAGAGAATAGAATCGAGAAGCATCTGAATAATCCCTTTGTGATGCAGTAATTTTAAACTGGCAGCATAATCGTTGCAGATTTCCAAAGAGATACAAAGAATGAAGTAAAGCAGATTCTTGAGTCCAAGGGACTGTTTGGATCCAGTGCACTTTTTTATGGCTGTGTTTCCAAGGCCTGTGGCGAGTGGAATCTACAAGTGGTGTCTAATTGCACCTCTCAGTATGTCCAGATTCTGCGGTATGAATGGCTTTAATCTGCAAGGTAAATGGAAACAACCGATCTCATTCTAGATTGAATTGTAGGTCCAACTCACCCTCCAGAGCCAGAGGGGAAAGTCCAACCCCTCTGCTTAATTTACTAGGCAGTCTGGCTTCGAGTTCCAGGGTTTCTGAGTCTAGCAACTTCTGTGTGGATAACAAGTGAGGATGCTGTAAGAGAGAAGCGTTGCAGAACTATGGTGATACGCAGATAGGCGCTTGCGCCTGGCTTCCTACGTTGTGTTTTTAAAGACCTATTCTCAGCCTGGGCTTTGTGCGGGGATGCCAGGTTTGGGGTGCATCTGTTTCTTCTGATGGTAATGCAGGGCAGGGCCGCGGTAGGCAAGCAGCCTGTTCCTAATGCGTTTAAAGTCTCAGAAAGCCAGCAGTGATTTTATAACTGCAGCCTGGATTTATTTTCCTCGGGCTGCAGCCTCAAGATGAGGACGGAAGAAATGAAATTTTAATAGGATGAGGTTAGGATGAAATTCCTAGTTAGTTAAAAATTAAATTAGCTAGAGATTTTGTTTATTGCACAAGTCATGCAAGATTTGCTGGTTTTATATTTTTGCTGTATTTCACTTTCTGTTCAGGTACAAGCTGTCAATCAAGGCTAATCAAACTGGCACAGTTAACATGATACATCATAAAATTTCACAATAATGTCAACCTGTAATTCTGTCAATCTGGTTAAGGGAAATGGGCTAAAAACAATATTGTCATTTTGTAATAACACTTGGAAGGTGTTTCGGAATAATGTTGTCATCATCTCCTTAACTCTGTGCCTGACTTCTGCCAGAGGCAGCCCTTGCTGACAAGTGGCCAGGTGGTCACAGCCTTCCCTTGCTCTAGTTCCTCATAAGATTTGGAGGAGGGCTGCATGGATGAAGGATGCTGACTCGCAGCGTTTGTCCGGTCTGACCCCCTCTTTGATACATCCAAAAGGATGCATTTCAGAACACGGTGCCAGTATTTCATACTACTTGCCTCATGTAGTATTATATGCATAGGCATTGAGGCACTGAGTATTCTTATTTATTCAGTCAGCATACTTATTATACATATGCTCTTTTTTTATGAACTTACATTCTGGAGTATTTCAAAAGCATCCATTTGAAAAAGCGCTGGGCTTAACAGTAAAACACAGGCTGCCCATTACACAGAGTGATAAAGCACGGCTCCCTCTGCAAACGTTATGCTTTGCTTTGCAGCCAGAGGACATGATGGTTCTTTGTTGAATTATCATAGACTCTATCATAGACTCTATCCACTCAGGAAGCCCTTAGACTTAGGCTCTGTTTAATCTCGATGTTCCCTGGGAATCCTTGCCTGGATAGGTGGACTCCCTTCAGTTGGCCGATCTTCCTTGTGGCCAATATGGCTAGATCATCATTCTTAAATATCCCTTTCTGTCATCAGAACACACACACACACACACACACACAAAACAACAACACAACAATAGATAACCCTATACATTTCTATTACAAATAAAGACCCATATGTTTTCTCTTTATTTTAAATAAGCCCTGAAATATTTTTTTGCAGAAAAATGAATATTTTATAAAAAGAAAACATTTGTCCAGTTGATTTTTTTAAGATTTTATTTATTTATTTGACAGAGAGACATACAGTGAGAGAGGGAACACAAGCAGAGGGAGTGGGAGAGGGAGAAGCAGGCTTCCTGCAGAGCAGGGAGCCCGATGCGGGGCTCAGTCCCAGGACCCCTGGATCATGACCTGAGCCGAAGGCAGACACTTAACCCAGGTGCCCCAGTTGATGGTTTTTAATTTGTGTTTTTTATTATCGTATTAAAGCTGAGACTTCCTGCAAAAATGTCTTGCCCAAAAGCATAAACAAATAGGACCAAGTAGATCTTTGTTGTTTGATTGACATCAGAGTAGAGGTCTGGAGACAACTCCTTACTCTACCTTTCATGAGGGTATATTTTGTAAATAGCTGAAGTACACGAATTCTGGTAATCCCAATCTAAGGCATTTTCCAGAACATATTTTGTTGCAAGATAGACTCCTTTTGGGGGGGAATGTTTTAATGAGGCACTTCAGGGTACAAGAGTGAGAAATTTTTAGCTTACCACAATTAATGGTGATATATTTAAAGATGTGGAGGGATATAAGGAAGACCAAGACATCATCTTAGCTAACACAATTGTGATGCCTCTTGTTTCAGTAGCAGCTCTGGTGACCCATCAGATATTCTACTAGTTGTTTCCTCCATGTTGAACATCGCTTGTTGGGGGCCACGCCATATTCTCATTCTTGACCAACTCTCCTCATTTCTCCAGCTTGCTTCCTACTCTGCTTACTCTCTCTTAAATGGTTAAAAACCTTAAGATGTAGAAAAGAAAACTGGGATCCAACGAGTTAGAGAACACCTTTTTAAAAATTCAGAAGTGTGGGCAAGAGTTACTGTAAAACTTATTCTAAGACAACAGAAGCTGAAGGTGGGCATGGAAGACGTGGTGAAATCCCTGCCTCCTTCTTTCCCTTCTTTCCTCCTTTTCTTGGTAAACATTTCCTGAGCATCTGTTTAGGCTGAAAAATGTTGATGGCAATGGTGACATCATTAATATGTTCTAAAAACCTTTTGAAAAAAAAAAAACAATTAGTCAAGTGAGGATTTAATGACTATAATGATGGAAAAACAAAAGAAAAAACAGTTAGGATGGCAACCAGCTTTTCCTTAATCAGTTTTTTTACAATTTTAATGCCAATGTAGTGAACATCCAGTGTTATTCGTTTCAGGTTTACAATATAGTGACTCAATATTTCCATACATTACTCAGTGCTCATCATGATAAGTGCACTCTTATTCCCCATCACCCACCCACCCCCACCTCCCCTCTGGTAACCATCATTTATTCTCTATAGTTAAGAGTCTGCTTCTTGGTCTGTCTGTCTCTCTTTCCCTTGATTCATTTTTTTTGCTGTGGTGGTAGTTTCTTAAATTCCACATATGAGTGAGATCATATGGTATTTGTCTTTCTCTGATGGGCTTATTTTGTTTAGCGTCATACTCTCTGGATCCATCCATGTTCTTGCAAATGGCAAGATTTTGTTCTTTTTTATGGCTGAACAATATTCCATGGTGCATATATACCACCACATCTTTATATTTTTGTCTGTTGATGGACACTTGGACTCCTTCCATAGTTTAGCTATTGTGAGTAATGCTTCCTTGATCAGCTTTGATAAGGGATGTTAAATAATATGATGGAAAGCTTAATATAACACTGAGTAATATAGGCAAAGGGAAGATTGTGAGTAGTAAAGTTACCTTGAAAAGGTAAGAGGAAAGGATCTTATGATTACAAAAGGATAAAATTAACTGAAAAAAGAGATGCAAAAATCCAAATACTAAAGTGCTGTAATTTGCTTTATGGTCAGTGCAAGAGGTAAAAATAATTTACTTCCAGCAATAGTTAAGGGTTCAGAATTAAGAAGTTAGAGTGTTAAGGTAATATACACACACACACACACACACACACAGGTTTGTTAGTAATCAGTGATCAGTTTGAAGTAAAAGAATCTTCAATCATTAAACTATGGATCACTAATGCAGTAAGATAACATTTATTGAACAGTTGTAGGTAGCATGCTATACAGGTGCTAAGTAAGGAAAGATGTGTAAAGGAAATAAATAAAACAAGGCAGAAGGTGATGGTGCCATAAGAAAGATGGAAATTTTGTGCAACTGAAGTTCAGAGGACAGAAAGCCTATGTGTAGCCTGAGGAGCAGAAAAGAGCTTCATGGAAAAGGCTTAGCGGTTTCTCATTGCACTGAAGCTATGGTTGTCTAAAATCTTTACCATGAAATTATGGCCCAACCCTGTCCTACTTCTGTAGCTTCTCCTTTGTTTCTGTTCTTCACCTCTATAGGCCTTCTTTTCAGGATTTTGAACTCTCCATGTTTTTTCCTCCACTGCCTTCAGATATAGGTCCCTCTGTCTGGAATACTGTATCCCAGTGCCCCATTCTTTGACCTTTTCTCTTTGATCATTACTTCCCACCTCATCTAGAGCATAACTTCCACAAGGAAGCCTTTTTGATCCCCCATTCTAGGTCTGGTTCCTTTGTTATAAACTGTCAAGAGCGCACCTCTTTCCCTCCATAGTCCTTATAATTATACAACCATTAACATGATGGACTGTTTAATATCTGTCTCTTCCACTGACTGTAAACTCCATGAAGAAAGAGGTAGTGTCTGTTTAGCTTGACTTTTCATTCCTAGTTTCTTGTAATTGACAATAAAGACATCTGTATTTGTTGAACAAAGGAGTTCCTATGCTGGGCCTTGAGAGATGACCAGGAATTGCAACTGCCAAGACTGGGAATTGAGGAAAAGTATCAGCACGCATTAGTGAGGGGCACGCCCTTGGAATGGCAAGGCACTGGCGAGGTCTGCTTGTGCCAAAACCACCTGGCTTCACCTGGAAGGAGGATGAGGCCAGATCCTGGAGTACTTTGCCCTTGACTGTGGCATTGGAATCCTGGAGTTTGGACTGTTAGAGAGTGACTTTTTAGGACCCCAGGAAGGAAAGATAATTTCACAGTTTTATTAATTACAGGCTAAGGTTTTAAAAAGGATTTTAGCAAATTTGGTCATTGAGATCACAAAAAAGGCAGTTACACAAAAATGATATTTTTTAAATGAGAACAAATTTCAAGCATTAGGTATCACTATGTATAAAATACCATTCTGGCTACCATGCAGAGCTGTACCAAATACGGCTCTTGTGCTCTTCCTGATGATGAGATGGGGAGAGGGAAGGTAGAGGAGCTAACTATACTGTTCAACAACAACAACAACAACAAACAGTGGACTTTCCCAAATTAAGCCTGTGATGGAGCCATGCTCTGATGACCAAGAACAGGACAAACACCTCCTAGCTCTTGTAGAAAGTAGTGACTTAAGGGGAAGTTCTAAAGTCGATGTCTTCCATTGCCTCTATTCTGAGAGGAGGTGTTAATAAAGACTTCAGTTTAAAAGGCCCTCTTCCAAAATAAAACAAAAGCCCCTTCCAGATACTAAAAGGGTGACACTGATGGCTGGCTGTCATTCCTATCCAGCTCCACCCTGGCCTCCCACAGCTTGGTAGACAGCACTCTCAAAGTTCCAAAAATGAGGCAAACCCTACTCTTAGAATAAAGGACTCAGCAGCAAACTAGTTAAATACAAAGAGGTGCCTGCTTCTTGCTGTCAGTGTCGATTTCACAGACCAAGTTCAGGCTCACTTGTCTAGGTAAAGCATATGGACTGGTTCTAAATCAGCATTATTACCTATGAATAATTGAGACTTGAAATTTTACTCAAGGTGCATATGAGACATATTTTGTTTAAATACAGAACTATTCATCAAGTCTATAAGGAGTGACATTGGTTCAAACTTTTGTCCTAAAGAGAATAAAGGCTTCATTTGCCCCCTGAAAGTTCAGGATACCCTTTTGGTGAAGAATAGTATTGCTTAATCTCAGGAAACAAACTGAGGGTTGCTGGAGTGGTGGGGGGTGGGAGGGATGGGGTGGCTGGGTGATAGACATTGGGGAGGGTATGTACTATGCTTAGCGCTGTAAACTGTTTAAGACTAATGAATCAAAGACCTGTACCCCTGAAACAATACATTATATGTTAAAAAAAAAAAGAAGAAGAAGAAGAAGAAGATAGCAGGAAGGGAAGAATGAAGGGGGCGAAATCGGAGGGGGAGACGAACCATGAGAGATGATGGACTCTGAGAAACAAACTGAGGGTTCTAGAGGGGAGGGGGTGGGGAATGGGTTAGCCTGGTGATGGGTATTAAAGAGGGCACATACTGAATGGAGCACTGGGTGTTATATGCAAACAATGAATCATGGAACATTGCATCAAAAACTAATGATGTAGGGGCGCCTGGGTGGCTCATTCATTAAGCGTCTGCCCTCGGCTCAGGTCATGATCCCAGGGTCCTGGGATCGAGCCCCGCTTCGGGCTCCTTGCTTGGCAGGAAGCCTGCTTCTCCCTCTCCCACTCCCCCTGCTTGTGTTCCCTCTCTCGCTGTCTCTCTCTCTGTCAAATAAATAAATAAAATCTTTAAAAAGAAACAAACAAAAAGCTAATGATGTATGGTGATTAACATAACATAAAAAAAGAAAAAAGTAATATAAAAAAATAGTATTGCTTAGAAAAAAGTAGTCATTCAGAATGCAGTGAAATGAAATAAATCCTATCTGTTTTGGCAAGCTAAGGCTTTAATACGGTACCCCTGTAAATGAAGGAATGCTAACTCATTTGATCATGTATGCTGTGGTGCTTTGCAAATACTTAAGTCTTTAAGTAATGTAAGACATAACGCGGATTCTATGCTTTTAAATTACTGGAAGGTGAAGACTCCTAGTTCTCCCCACCCCCAATGCTTCCCTGAAATAATACAGTAAAAATGCAAGCTTTGATTAAGAACTGGGGAATTAGAATTGATTTTCAGATGCTATTTTATTAGCAGAATTGAGTCGAATCTTCATTTCTCAAGTAGAGAATATACACAAAAACTTCAATTCCTAGAAGAGATACTTTTTCTCCATTGAAGATGTTGTTATTTCAATGCCTCCTCTCATATATACATATATTATTCAGTGTTTTTACATGTAGACACGTAGATCCCAATAAACACACACATACCTTCCTTAATAGTGAAAATTTCCCCTAAGAGATTGTATTTCATAAATGCAGGTTCTGCTATGCCTCTCTTTCTGTGTCTTTGCTATAGTCCTATCCTGGTGTTAATTCAAGGTTTTGACTTAAATCTTTTAAGCCCAGTGGAGTTCTGTCTGTCTTCGATAATGTAGTCCTAACAGATGAGGGTGTGTGGGGTAGAGCCGCAAGCCACCGCCATGTCACAATTATGTCTGGGTGTGGATGTTCTACCTAGATCATAGAGACCTGTATCCAGATTTGCAAAGTCTGCAAAAAGAAAAAAAAAATCGGTGTTCTGTGGTAGCTACAGAGTTCTGAGTAGAAATTTTCTCAATTTCATTTTTTTGGCTCATATATGAACTAAAATAAAGCTCTACTCTCTATAAATGAGTTGAGAACATAGGTTTGAAATGCATTTACCTGCTTCTAATCCTAGTATTGTCATTTACTGAGTGTTGCCTGAGCCAGTTACCCGGCTGACTCTCATTGCCTCGATTTCCTTACCTGTGGAGGGAGGAACTCTACCTCTGGGTTGCTGGGAGCATAAACACAGGAATACACACAAAGCACTTCGATTTATACTATATATATCATAAGTTCCCAATAGGTAACATTTACTATCTGGAAATGATTATACTGTTCCTCAGAACATAACAAAAAATTATAGAATAAAAAGTCCCTATTTCCCATCATGAATAAAGGAAGATTTTTATTTCCTCCCTATCTCTCCCCGTTACTCTCATTTATCATTCCTTCTCACTTGGAGAGGCTGGCTATGTATTCCACGAAAAACACCGCTCAGTGTTAAGCCACATGCTAACCATGATCTTCAGTAATTTGACTCATGGCGATTACAGGCAAATAAACAAAAAACAGACCAACACCAACCTACTAAAATAAATATTTTAGGTTCTCCTCGGTTCTGCTGTCAGGAACCCTGCTGCTGGCCATATAGAAAGAATCTTCTTTCTATTAGGAGGAAATGCGAGCACTGACATTTCCAACTCTTCCAGGAGAGCCTTTCTGAGTTCGCTAGTTCGCTGGTGTCGGAGCCTCGTGCCTGCAGCCACCGCCACAAGAGGGACATTTTTATCAGCGCAGCAAGTGTCGCGTCAACTGTTCCAAGGTTCCGGGCCGGTTTTTGATGAGTCCCTTTCTGCCCCCCTTTCATGTTGGCTTTGTAACGGTGCACATACTGGGGCTTTAATCGCACACTGTGCAGTGGAGGGAGCAATTGGTTATTAATATTTTTGAGGCACTTCCTGCAGCAAAAGGTCTGTTGCGGTTTCCATGAAACCACACAGATGTTCATTCTTTTTTTTTTCTTTTTCCCCAATTGGCTCTTTCAGATGAAGTTTCAGGGAGAGCATCCCAGACTGCTCTTTAGTGACATTTTTGCCTGCTCAAGACTGATCAACTTTCTACCAGTTTTTAGAAATTACTGTAACTTCGCTCTCCATTTTACTTTATATGAATAAATCAATATATCGAGAACAAAGAAATGTTGATTTCTACCTCTTGTTAACCCCTTTCCTCTTAAGCTCCGTCCTACCCTTTTTTTTACCCTCTCCATCTGGTCTTTAGGTATGTGGTAAATGCAGAGACGTAGCACACTCTTTATTTTAAAGGATTCTGGGGAGATAGCTTATAGGCAGAAATATAGCTTAATAGTCATTTGGCTAAGCTGTGAAGCTTAGTTTCCATATAAATGAACAAAGGCAATAAATATTAATTATAATCTGACTGCATTTCTTAACTAAGCATGATACCTAGAATTTGAAAAGCTAGAAAAATAGAAATGGAAACGATCTTTCCTTCTTTTCCTATTTACCAAGCTTAACCACATCCTGGAATGGTGACTGCTACAAGGGGTGGCCTGGGGGCCTGTATTTTATAAACTGCATCCTCCCACTTACCCCAAATGAGTATGCAATTTAAATAAAAACAGTGGGCTTTATATGCAAATGAAATTTTAGGACAGATCCACTTGCATCCTTTCCAGTGGATTCATACCCTTAAGGCCCAAATACAGAATTTCTGTAGCTGCCATAGTTCTGTGTGCATAATCCGATGTTAAGCTGGAGTATCAGAGTGAATATGTTACTTTGGCCCCCTAATGTTCATCCACTTTCCTCCTAATATCAGTATTACAATTTTCCTCTGAGGTGCTATCCTTATCCTACATCTAAACCCCTTAATTTAGGTAGAGTTGTTTCCACGTGTGATTTTGGGAATGGATCTGTGATTTAGGTTTTGCAGGTAGTGTCTTGGATGCCCCTGGCTCCGTCTTGTTTAATGGTTTAGCAATACACATATGAGCTCTTCGCTGAGACTGTTAGAAGAAAAGCACACTCTTTTCTCTGGATTTGAACCTGAGAAGATAAGGCTTTGGCAGGGTCGTCAGCCATCTTACCACTTCATGGAGCCTGAGCTTGAACCCCATCGAGTGGAAGGCAAAACCTGAAGACAGAGAGAAATTCGATTTTGCTGACATTATTTGAATCCCTGAATAAAACATTGAATTCTAGGTGCCAGCTGACCTGTCTTCCCGCCTTCCCCTCACCCTCCCTCCCTCCCTTCCTTCCTTCCTTCCTTTTAATGTACTTAACTCTGAGCTGAGTTGGGTTTTGTGTGTGTGTGTGTGCTTACATTTGTTCTGAGTTGAATCTTCTATTTCAGTTAAAAGAGTTTTAATGCCAGAAAGGGAGAGAGAAGTGGCAGGGGCAGGGGGGTGGAAGTAAAGATAAAATATATGAGATTCTAAAACATGTTTTCCTTAGGAGTAGAATAAAATTAAGATCTGGGAGAATATTTGGAACATTGTTTAATGCCATTCAATGAATTGTTGCAGTTGTTCAATTCAGTATAGTGGTTCTGAGTAGGAAGTAATTTTGATAGAATGTGTTACAGGTCATGCAAAAGATGTGGGTTTAGTATAGATGCGGATCACCCTTAGGATAATTCAGAACCATGGCAGAGGTTAACTTTTAAATTTGAAGAAAGACAAGATTTGCCAATATTTCAGGTAACCCTGCAAGACCACTCACAATATCTTTTTTTAAAAATTTTATTTTGTTATGTTAATCACCATACATTACATCATTAGTTTTTGATGTAGTGTTCCATGATTCAATGTTTGTGTATAACAGCCAGTGCTCACAATATCTTAATTAAAATGGACTTTGGAAATCTTTTTTTGTGATTAAAAAGCTTTCAAAGATTTGAGTTCAAATTTGATTAGAAGCTTGAGCATCTTTAAGAATGACTAGGATAGTATTCTGTACATTTGAAAATGTCATTTTGATAGTTTGGATTGCCGTAAAATTCTTACTTCCAAATACATTTAGGAAAGAATTCAAAACTGCAGTGTAACTTTAAGAGTCTGAGGTCTGTACGTTATGCTTATTATTGCTTTTCATTTTTTGAAGTTAGGCTAGTAAAACAAAGCTTCCTCTCAACAACTGGGAAATATCAGCCTAACTATCATAGTAAATGTTGATTGTTGAGATTTAATAAAGCTACTGGTATCTAAAATGTTGTTCCTTAAATTACCACAGCATGATCTCTGCAGCGTGCTACTTGAAGCATAAAAAATACATTCCACTTTAAAGTTTGAGAAACTTTAAAATTCTACCATCATGTTAACAAACACAGGATATAGTGGGAAGCCTTGTGAGGCTTCTAGTCAGTGGTGTGCTCTGTCAGATCTCCCGAGGCTGAGCATGATGGGTGCTCTCGGACAACTTGAATGTTCACGTGTCCTTTGGGTTTGAATTCAACTACATGAACATTTGTGAACAAGTTTACATGCTTTTGTAGTATTATTAAAACATGCAGGCGAAGAAATTTGGATATTTTAAAGTACAAGAACAATACCAGAGAGGAAACAGATCAGCGGTATAAACTGTTAGTTCTCCAAGTACCATAATAGTGTTAATACATGAGAGAATTTGTTTTCTTATGTTGTAAATCAGTAGGCATGTTCATTTTTAGTGGTTTAATGCTCATCATTGTTTTTCTCATAGCATATTGACAGCACTAACTTTCTTATAACTACGTGAATATCTTATCATATAATCTAAAGGAAATGGACCAACAGTTGTTCCAAGTGAACATTGATCTATTTCCAACATAATTTGTAAATGAAAATTGGAGTGCTCTCCTGTTCGTGCACTGCCTATTGGCTGTGTGAAAGCAGGCACTATGTGTCTTTTAGTCACCAACTTACTCTCAGGATCCAACTGGATTCTCAAATGTTTTTGAATAAATGAATAATGATTAAATTAATGAACAGAAGAGATTTTTGAAGATGACTTAGGAGGATTTGGATGTAACAACCGGTATGTAGGTGGATGCAAAACCATTTTTTTTTTTTTTTTTTGTACTAGCAAGTGTCATTATTAAGGAATTAGGAAGAATGGTTAGGGAAAAACACTGAATAGAAACACTAAGCAGAAACCAATAAAACACTAAATAGAAATCTTGGAATGGTGAAAGGAATAGGTTAAGGTCTGAAAGAGTGATGATATATCTAGTCCTGCAGTTGGGAACTGAGTGAAATTCAAAAAAATGATGAATGAGAATGCAGAAATTAACAAGGGTCAGTGGTAGCCAGAATAAAATTGGAATGAATTGTAACGTGGGGAAAAACGGTGACGTTCAATGATCATTTTGAGTCTGTGCATCAAACTGTAGAAAGTAGCTGATGAAAGAAACTGAAAGGGAGAATTATTTTTAGATTTTGGAAGAGGCTAGTTGGAAATACACTATAAAGTCATAAAAATAAAACAGAGCTAAACTTTTATGAGACGAATGTACCCCAAAGTTAAGCAGAGTTCCAGAAAATACCTTTCTTATCACTACTGATCTGCAGTAATACGTAGGCTACTAGTGGCAGTGATAACTGATGTTAGTTCCTACATGGTGATGAGCTGGTTAGCTCAGAAATTTCTTCAGTAGGCAACACACAATCAGTCAAAATAACAGAAAACCTGGGTTTTTTTTTTTTTTTTTAAAGATTTTATTTATTTATTTGACAGAGAGAGACAGCAAGAGAGGGAACACAAGCAGGGGGAGTGGAGAGGGAGAAGCAGGCTTTCTGCTGAGCAGGGAGCCCGATGCGGGGCTCGATCCCAGGACCCTGGGATCATGACCTGAGCCGAAGGCAGACGCTTAACGACTGGGCCACCCAGGTGCCCCAGAAAACCTGGGTTTTTATATCTTTTTTTCCCCATTTCACATTTCCACATAGGGCAGTCATACTGTACATGACAGAGTCCTGACACAGTGTGGTAGCACTTCAAAGTGCTTGTAAGCTTCTTCACATTTATTACTACTTTTATATATTCTTTGCTATCAGGATCAGAAAAATGGCAAGCATCTAAGACCTTCATCAAGCTGAGTCACTTCTAAAAATGGCTTCTCACAACCACTGTGTCTGGAAAAGCTATTTATGTTTGATGACTTTTGGCCATTAGGGATTGTACTTAACTGTACAAGATATACTTTGGAACTTAATCCTCAGATACTTTCCCTCTTTTTAATCCTCTAAGTAGTGTGGTGAAATTTAGAACCTTTATTCCAGATATTACTTGTGACTTTTTAATGGTGAGTAGGATGTTGTGTACCAACAGAGATGGTACCAAGGTAACTGTCAGGATAATTAATGTAAAAGAACAGACAATTACAGATTTATAATTTACAGAGGAAAATTAGAATTTACCTTGAAGTTCATCTACTTGAAAAAAATCTGTTATGAATCCAATAACATTTGAAACACTATTATCAAATATTACAAAATATTTACCACGTAAGTTTCTAACTCTTATTCACACTATAAAAGATCAAGGTTCAGGCTACATCTATTAGATTTTTAAAGGAACATTACTGCACAGTATTATCTAATCAGAATTGATCTACAGTGCTTTCATTTCTAGGATGTTTTTCTGGACTTTTCTAAGACCCTTTGGGAATAATGAAAGGTGGCAGTTGCTGGATATAGCAAAAGTAGATTCGTGTTCTAAAATAATAAATAATAGAAAACCAAGTAAGAGCTGTGGTCTCAAAGTAGCTATTCATAGCATTAGGGGACAGATGCTTTGGGGAAAGGAAGTGATACATCCTGTGGGTATCACCATATTGTTTCTGAAAGAATAGTAGCCCTGTTGAATAAACAAAGTAACATATCTCAAATTCCAATAACTGGTCTTGTGCTTTTGTTGCCAATTAAATACATTTATTTATTTTTATTTTCTGGGTATATTTGAATTTTTTTTATTCAGTTAGCCAACATATAGGACATCATTAGTTTTTGGTGTAGTGTTCAACAATTCATTATTGCATATAACACCCAGTGCTCATCACAGTTATTTATTGAACAGAAATATAGGAATTTACTACAGAGTTTTGATTCTTACTTTTATTTATGACTCCTTTCAAGGTCTTGAGAGAACCCCTCGGCTGCTCTGCTTCAGAGTTTGCTGTTGGAAACCTTTCATAAGATTTAATGTGGAATTTGAAGTTCTACTAATGATAATAGTCCATACTTGATGAGATGATTGGCATCCTCTATGGCAGTTGGGATCAGTTATTCTTTTAAACTATTTTTAAGTTGTTTCAAATATAGAGGATAAATTATTTAAACTATTTTATTCAAACTATTATTCAAACTATTCTAGTTTGAATCCTGTTTTACAAAGTCATCTTAATCTTATAGCAAGTCCTCAAACACAACCCTTGTTTCCTTATATTAGTACCTATGGAATTTGGAAAGTGTGCCAAAATGGCAGGATGTGGATGTGTGATTGAGTAATATCTAGTGGCTTGGATTTTTATCTTTATATACCTTTTATTCCATGTTACCTTTTAACCATCAAGCATTTGGACTGAAAACGAAACGTGGTATGTTTTCTCAGGACTGCATATGAAACATTGACCCCAGTTAATTTTTGAGCTTTTGCTCAGAGAAATTATTGGTACTATTAATATTTTAGCTTAAAATACTCATTTCTAAGTAGCAAAATGGTATTAACTGGGCTTATTTAGTATAATAATAAGCAGTGAGGAAGTACTTTAAGAGATTACATGTGTGTTTATTTCAATTTGCATAATAACACCTCCTCACTGTCTCATTTGGAATTAACAGAATTTCAGACATCCTGGACAGCTACAAATATTTAGCTCCCATTACATATATAGTTATCTGATTTTTCCTTCAGGTTTATTGAACTGGATAGCTATAATGGACCTAAAACATTGTGTAAGTTTAAGGTGTACAGGGTGTTGATTTGATACACTTATATTGCAAAATGATTACCACCAAAGTGCTAGCTAACACCTCCATCACATCACATGATTACCATTTCCTTAACAGTTATCTGTTAATGTCCAGAAATTGGTGTGGATGTGTCTTGAAGTAGAAGTAGACAAAAGGCAAAGAGTAACTAGGCAAATAATCACATTGCCCTGGAGGAAAGGAAGGATTTAAGAGCTAGAGAGAACTGTGATAAGGAGGTATCTGTTTTTAAAATGTGGCATTAGGGCTAATCCAATGGATGAAGTGGAGGGAAGGAATTATCTTTCTTCTTGAATCATTATTGTATTCCAAATAAATAATACTGTAATTACTTTTTTCATAAATGATTACTTAGTTGCTTTGCCTCCTGAATTAGCTATATTTACTCAATCAGAGAGAAGAAAGTAGATTAACTTACTTGCCAAATTTGCCTAAATCTTCTAAGGCAGTTCTGGTTTTAATGAAATATGTATCACTGTGGAGATCAGTGGAAAAGCCACTGACTTTAATCTACATAGGAAGTTCTCTCTTTACAACTGAAAAAAGGGAATTGTCATCTTTCTTCTAAAATCTGTTTTGTTTTTACTGTGAATGGAGCTTTTACAAACAACTTGATTTTTTGAGCGTCAGGAGCTATGCTTGATTTTATTTTATTTATTTTAAAGATTTTATTTATTTATTTGACAGAGAGAGACACAGCTAGAGAGGGAGCACAAGCAGGGGGAGTGGGAGAGGCAGAAGCAGTCTTCCTGAGCCGAGCAGGGAGCCTGATGCGGGGCTCGATTCCCAGGACCCTGAGATCATGACCGGAGCCGAAGGCAGATGCTTAACGACTGAGCCACCCAGGTGCCCCGCTATGCTTGATTTTAAAAAATAAAATTGTGTAGGTATCTTCTGATCATATTTTTACTACAACTAAATAGTATGTGGGAGAAATAGTTTTAAGATAAGTATTTAGAAATGAAGAAATTGATTACAACTTTATGCAGGTCCCATAGCCTTTTAAAAATACCACTCCCATATTTTTAATTGAGTGACTAGTCGGTAGGACACCAAATACTGAAGGGGGTCTCCTTGGATTTTCCAAACTTTTCCCACCAGTAAGTTTATATTATACTGGAATAACCATATTGCCTGTTTGGGAAACATATCCACCAAAAGTTCAAGTTGACACAATAGTTTTTATTACTATTATTATTATATTATGTTAGTCACCATACAGTACATCATTAGTTTTTGATGTAGTGTTCCGTGATTCATTGGACGCAATAGTTTTAAAGAAAAGTTTTGCTGCTGGTACTGGTATTCTCTGGATTTGTAAGTTCATGGCAAGGAATAGCTTTGGATGTTTGGTTCTTGGTTTACTTAGAAGACACTGGCTAGAAGTAGAGCAGGTGGGGTGCATGTTTTGGGTTTGCTAGGCCAGAGTTATATATTTAATTTAAACACAATTGTAGTATTCTCCCTATATTCTTAAGTGATAGCCAAAATAAAAGTGAAATATTTATTTGAAGGAAAAAAAACTGGTGCATAAAAAGAATACTGAATCTGTGATACATAATGAAGCAAAGTAGCAACACATGAAAATTAATACTCTTAATATTTGACCAAAACTCACTTCAGTTTATTTTTATTTCTTTCCAAGAATGCCTCTGATTTCATTAGTGAGACATGGTAAGACACTTTTAAAGTTCTATCTATAAATAGCATTTTTCTCATAAACTGACCTAGTGATATTAAATTGGTACAAAGCTCAAAATCAGTATCTAACATTTAATGGAACGAACAAACTAATTCTGCAATTTAACTCAACATTTGCAGTAAGATGACTTGTACCCTAATGGCTTGTAATTAATTTTTCTGAAAATCATATTTATGATAGTCTGCAGATTCGGGGCTTTATCTAATACATAATGTTCATTTTGAGCCTTTAATTGCATTTAAATTAAAATTGGCTTAGCAGGAAGATGAATTGTGGGAATGCATCAAACCACCCAGCATGTCCTGAAGATGTGAGCCTGAAAATGCAATTTGGTGGAGATGTGCAGAATCATTTGGAGTTCATTAATTTTTATTGCACAGGTAGTTTTACTAAAGTAGGTTATTTTCTTTGAAATTTATATTTATGTTTATGTCAATAGCGGAATATTGTATTAACCCTTACATCTATTAGAGTTTATTAACCTGGCCTAATAGAGGTTGTTTATATTGAGAAGAGAGATAATTTGAGTCTGCCCCTCGTTCTGATTTGGTGAGACTGGTACTGAAAGAATGCATTTGGTGGGGGAGGGGCTAGGGGAGAGAGAGGGAAGGGAATCTCCGGGAAGGAAGTCAAACAAGTGGCTGTTCAGGTTTCAGAAGGACTCTGGAAGAATCTGGTGAGGGCCCACATGAGAAGACATTCTTATTACTGCCCTTTTCGGGGCCTTCCAGGCTGAATAATCTTTTTCTCTCTGCATGACTGAGGTTTTGACCTGGCCATTGCAATGAAGGGTTATTGATGTGCAGCTCTGTTTGTGGTTTAATGTGCCTGAGCTTTGGCCAGCCAGCTTGTAAGTGATTCCTTAACTTGCAGATGCTGCCGAGGTGATCCAATTTAATTATAATGTCACTTTACAATTATAAGGGAAAAGAGGTTTTACGTTGTCTAATGAATACAAATTGTCCGCAA
Organism: Mirounga leonina; assembly: GCF_011800145.1. Classification (NCBI taxonomy): domain Eukaryota; kingdom Metazoa; phylum Chordata; class Mammalia; order Carnivora; family Phocidae; genus Mirounga; species Mirounga leonina. Next base: position 2,512,943 of record NW_023270827.1, on the reverse strand, counting down.
TTTAAAAATACAAAGAAATAAAAATTAACATTTGTCCTCTTTGCCAGAGAATTTACATTTGTACAACTGGTACTAATAAGTAAAATAATTCCATTACCTAAATTCGTTAAACACATGTGCTTTCTATTTTGGAGAGAGTATATCATTCTTATTAATAAAATGATATTGTTAGCATTTGCCATTCTGGACTCATTTTTCCCCCTTTGCAGACAGTGTAATTAGGGATGGAAAAAGCTTCAGGATGAGCAAATGCCTGCTATAGAAATGAATTATATAATTGTGGTAATGATTTTCCCTAAAACTCTTTCTGCCAACTGTAACATTTTTCACCTCACCGTGTTTTTTTTTAACGTGTGTGTGTGTGTTTGCGCGCGCATGCACGCACACACATACGCACACTCTGTGTGCTGTCTTATTTCACAAAAATGTGGAAACAGTTTTCCATTCTGACAATCTGCTGCAAGTTCCTAGTTTGTGGTCAGAGATGATAGAAGCCCATATTCATTTACTGCGCGCCAATCAGAACTTGACAGAGGTATTGCTTATTTTCTCATTTCATCACTGGAGCATGCTGTTGTAGTTTAGTCCCTAATTACTCTCAGGCCGAGACGATCCAAATATCCCCATGGTGGTAATACTTTCCTGCCTGGGTGAGTCATTACGTTGTTTGGCAGACTGAAACACCAGCCTTCCGTTGTTGGAACACTACCCCTCATGTAGCACCACATCCTCCCCTCAGTGCTGTCTGCTCCTCGACTTCGGTCCTGCTGCGACATTTCAAGCTCTCCTGTACGCAATCACATTTGCCTGCCTTCTCTCTGACTGATTGGACCGCTGCCAGTTCCCTTTTCAGGGCCAAGGACAGGAGAATGGGGGGTATCTGAATAGAACTGCTTAATGATCTAATGGACCAGTGCCTCTCTCCCACTGAGAGAGAGGGCTTAATTTGTTTGCTGGTTACAGGAAAGGTCAGGGAAATCCTTTTCAACAAAGGCCGTGACAGTGAGAATGTGCAATATCATACATTACTGCTGTTTGAATAACTTAATACCTTGGGTGCGCCCCACCCCCAGCAACAAAACCAGACATTTTGGGGTCTTTATTTCATTTTCTGTATCCTCCAGATGGTGGAAAATGGAAGTGAGGAAGCTTCGGTTCACACAATAGTTTACACCAAATGCCAAATATCAGGAAGCTTCACAGGTATTCGGTTCTGAAGAGCGTGATGAAGTTTGGAAGGCTGCTAAAGAGAGCCAGCCTTTCCGAGAGGGGCTGTTATATAATTATTTTAAATTATGTATTTCTAAACCTGCAGGAATCCACAATGTCTTACTTAGTGGAACTTGAACATTTGTTATTTTTGGTTTAGAGGGATGCTTCTTAACTACTTTCCCCAGCTGATCTTTTCATCTGTTGGCACTTCATCAAAATAACCACAAATAAGTATGTACCACAACATACGGGGGAGTTTTAGATGAAACCTTTCTTAAAAGAGTTGAGAAATAGATGCATTAAATGGATGTATGAGAAGTACTTGAGTTATACTCTTCAGGATCACATTCTAAGAAGGTGTTCCTCTATGGATAGCTGGCATTTCTCTTCATGTCCTTGGTAAACACGACTAACTGTAAAGTGGTTTTTCAGATGGATCATTGAAGAGTATAAAGGAAAAAAATACTGAAAGCGGGAAAGAAAAAAAAAAAAAAAACCAAACCCAAACTTCGATGAGCCAGCTGTCACACTAGGGAGATATTTGGTGAGAAATTAACTGACTCAAAGAGATTTCGATTAAGCCATGGAGGAGCCAATAGTGACCAGAGCCTACTTCTATTGAGATGTTTATTTAAACAAAGAAATCAGCAAACAGTAGTTCGAAGGAAGTTTTTTTTTTTTTTTTCCTTTCTCTTTTTTATATTTTTCTGAGAAAGGAACAGGGAGGCAAGAGAGGTTTGTCCCTCCGTGTCACGGTTCACCTGCCCTGGAGGTGGAGGGTGGGGAGTCTTGCAGTCTGCTCACTCAACTGTATTTGACTAGGGCCGTCAGCCCCTCAGCTTTAACAAGCATTGAATATGTCAAAAAATCTTTCAAAGAAAGTGTAAATTTTAACTGGGCTGTTTCTGGTTCATATTTAATACTGTTTAGAAAGCTGCAAGCACGCTGATGTCCAGGAGACTTGTGCGCACGGTGCGACTCTGCTGGGGTGTGGGAAGTGTGTGATTCCAAGCAATTAGGGTAAGAGACGGTTGGTATAGATAATTTCTAAATACCTCACAAGGTTGGAGTATTTTGTCAAGCAGCCTGAAATTAACCCTTTTCTTCAAGTAGGCGGGCTGTACCTAGAGCAGGGTCTTTCTACTGCGTTTTCCATGTTAAAGGAACTTCTCTTCTGGCAAGTGTAACCACTGATTTCCTTTAGAAGATCCTGTCTTTATTGCTTAATTTTTTTTTAAATGGATTGCAAACTGCTTTATAAGAACAAATTATTACTGTGATCAACATGGTGATAATTATTTTCTGAGTCTGCCTTCCTCTGGCATGTTAAAAGGCGCAACTGCTCAGCTAGCTCTGGAGCTGGAGCCGGGAGAGATTGTCATCTCATTTCCCTTGCCAGAAGTCCTGGCCCTGCAGAGGGAGGTTGTCTCTAGCACCCACAACTCCAGCTGGCATGTGATGGAAAGGTAGTGCGTGGGGAGACGTTGCCTTCAGATGCATTGGTATGATTCGGTTTGTTTTGTTTTTTACTACGATAAGAATAAAGAGAGAAAGGCAGCCATAAAATGTATGAAAATGTGTCCTTTGGGTGCTTGAACTTATTATTTTCTCAAGCTCACATGTAGAGAATAAAGGGGGCAATATCCACGTGTGCACATCTCACCCCTAATCGGAATTGAGAGATAGTCACTGACTTTTTCAGAAGGGTAGCCTATGGATCTCTGAAAAAGCGGCCCAGGTCTGTCTGTCTGTCTCTGTCTGTCTCTCTCTCCCCCTCAGCTAGCAGCCTCAACCTGTATAATGCATAGCATCTTAAAAAGTGTGGCTTGAAGGAGAGCTGTTTATCTTTGGCACCGAATTTCCCTGCAAAATGTATTTCCAGAAAAATTAGTGGGGGATTTCCTGTGAAGGAAGAGGGGATGAGGGTGGAGAATTGATAAAAATCCGAGGAAAGAGGAAGACAGACCCTCACACATTGAAGAACAGATTCTGTAGTCGTGGGAGCTGGCTGAAATGTTCCGTGCTTTTCACAGTCAACATTCAAACAGATTATCAGATGGCATATTTCACCCTGTTGTTACTTTAAATGAAGTGACCATGAAATCAACAAATCTGCTGTCAGGTGCCTGTCACTAAGATAGTTCTTCCTGTCACACAATGCCTCACATAGCAGGTAATGTGTTTTTAAGAATCCGTCCTGTGTCACCTCATCAAGTCCTTGTTAAAAAGATGAAATAAGACGGATGGTGTTGTCTACCATGGAGTTGACTGAAATTCAGTAGAATGAAATGTACAGTCTACAAAGAAATGCTTCAAAGAGAGCCACCAGGGTATAAGAGTGAATAGCTATCTCTCCCTACTTTCTTATGGACCTTTGCTTTTGTCCTTAGGATCACTATGCACTTTGCCTTTTTCATTAAATTCTAGTCCACAAATCAATTAGATCACATTTTGAACTTGGTGATGAGGGCTAGGTGATTTAGGTTTGCACCATCTAGCATATGATTCTGCAGAACGCTAACACAAAACTGACTTAGGATCTCTGAGATGCACTCGCTTTCTTTCCCACAAGAGACAGATGAATTTATTGAGCTGTAAGGGATGTCTCAGGATATTTTTGTTGAGTTCTCTTAATGCTTTTGAGTGTATTCTTTGGATTTTTGTTGTCCTATTTCAGCTATCCTTTGGCAAGATGCTCTTGGTATTTTGAAATAATGATAAAAAAAATAAGAAATACAAATACAAATCATGTGCATACTGAAAATCATATGAATAGTGCAGTAAACATGCATGTCTCCATTTGTTGATTATGGGGTTTTTTGTTCATAAGCTTTGTTTACGAAAGAATACATTTTATGGGGGCACCTGGGTGGCTCAGTCAGTTAAGCATCTGACTTATTTTTGGCTCAGGTCATGATCTCAGGGTCCTGGGATCCAGCCCCGTGTCAGGCTCCATACTCAGTGCAGAGTCTGCTTGTCTCTCTCCCTCCCCCTCTGCTCCTCTCTCCACTTGTGCTCTCGCTCTCTCTCTCAAATAAATAAAATTTTTTATAAAGTATTAAAAGAATGCATTTTATGTGTAAGCTCAATCTGGTATATGACTGGTCATAAGGATGATTTCTCTTTGTAAAGCACTAGTACTAGGTACACACCAGGTGCAACCCTGAACCTACAGTGCCTACAACTTCAAATTGGAATCCTAGATGCCATGAAGCAGTAGATCTTTTTAATACTACCAGGTTTGTATCATCTGATTCAGTTCATACAGCTGACAGATAATTCAGCACCAAATCTTATTATAGCATCAAAGTCAAAATACTGGAATGTGGACTGAAATACAAAGGCCTTTTTATTCATGCACGTGTGCATCACTCTCATCCATCTAACTCTTATGGTGTAATTATTATGGAGCCATATCGGATTTGGACATTAAAAAGCATGAAAATCAATATCTGCTTTCCAGGAATTGAGGCTGGTGGTAGAAACACACAAATGATGATTATTACCCATGAGTAAGTGCTAAGGCTGGGACTTGGCCTGGGAGAGACAGGGAAGACTTCACAAACAAGGTAACATCTGAGATGGATCCTGGAGGATGAATAGGAGTTCATCAGGGAGACAGTAAAAGAAGGGTATACACCCGAAAGCTCCGAGGGGTAAAAGGGCATGATGTGTCTTGGGGAAGATTGCATCATTCGGTTGGGCTATAACATAAGGAAGGTTATGTTCCAGAGACTTCATTTTGAATGGTGTAGAGGGGGGATACTGCCTTAGAGCACCACTAATGCATTCGGTGTGTGGAAATATAGCAGTCAGAACTGTGGTTGCATTTTAACGTGGATAATATTATGGGTGAATATTGAGCTATTAAGAAATCAGCCAGAGGCCTTTTCAGAACAGAACAGTCTTAAGAAAAATGCTCTAGTTATTATTTATTATTAATATTGGCAAATGTTTTTATTCCCCATTTGTGTGTTGTTTAGCCTTGGTCCTTTTTCTTAGTTATCTCTAGATGTCCATAGATGGGTTTCTAGATGCTCTTCCCCAGGTTTCATTAGTAATGAAACTTGCAGTTTTCTTCACACTTCCTTACAGCTTGGTTGATAAAAATCCCAATTGTGTGTGTGTGAGAGAAATATTCAGCTAGATAATAGCACCTGTGGGCTTATGAAAACCAAGTAATAAATTTTGTTTTTTCTAAATTGCTATATTCCAGTTACTACTGGGATTAAAAAAATTGCAACATGGAGTTGGCATTTTTACTGCTTAAAGATCTTGACTGTAGAAATGTCATTTGTACTTTTAGATTACCTGACCATGTCTTCAGTATTATTTTTGATAAGAATTATACATTATGAAGTAGGTTGACAAGTACATTTTCCTTATGCTGTGGTTACTCATTCCTCCAGTCTTTGAAGTCAAACTCTGTACTTAAATGTATGTGGGGTAATTAGTATGTTTGTTAGATGTGGTGAGGACAAGTGAAACCCAATCACATGGAAAACAAAAACCTTAGATACATATACACACAACTTTTGGGGCACAGGAGAATCCATTCACAATTTCATTAACTCCTAGACATTTGAGTTTATTATTTCCTATTACTGGTCATTATATATAGGATTGTGTTGGTTGGTCCTTTAATTACAGCATCCATTTAGAACATTTTAGTATCTTAATGTGTTTATTGGGAATTGTGGAACTTGGTTTCCTGTCCTGAAATGAGCTCATGAAAATGCATGAATGCTCTTGTCATTTGAGATGGCAGGGGGTGTTTTTGGCAGTACAATAAGTTTTTCCCTATAAAGAATAGCTAGGATGTAGCAGTGAAGTGTCGGAATGCATGGAGATCAGATTAAATGTATTTGAATTAGTATCTCTATGGGTTTTATATCTCAAAGTCAAAATAGTCATTCTCATCAGATAAAAATATTCTTGACTGGAGAAACTCTGATCCAGAAACAATCTATCATTTGAATCCCCTGATTGTAATATGAATGGATATTCAAGTTCTAACACACTGAGAGTTAATGCTGTATCCCAGTGGTTTATTGAATCACAGTGCCATCTAAAGCGATCCTCTAAGAGCAAAACCAGAGTAAGTATTTAGATACCATCTACCAGCGCACCTCGCTGTAGCACAATTCCCAGTGGTGGAATTTGTAAATGAAATGTCTGTCCTGCTCCTCGTCCAGGCAGCCTTAGTTACTGAAGTACAGAAGTCCTTGCTATAAGGTGCTCTCATCTTTAAGGTCCTGTGGATATGAAATGACAACAATGTTACAACAAAAATTCAGCCTATATGCATGCCATCAGTTGCTGTGATGTCAGTGGGTATTTGCAGCTCAGGGGCCAATGTTAATTACTCGTTGTGATCCCTGTCTCTACTGCTTTAAGTTATCAGAGCTTGCCACTTGAATCACTTCACCATGTTACCCTTTGGGGATTATTCCTTGAATACTACATGGTTACAAAGGTATCACACCAGAGGGTCATGCCCTCTTTTGGTTTGGGAAATCGGAGTCTCTATAATTGTGATATGAGGCTTCTATGTAAGTGTTCCTTTAGGTCATATTTGCAATTTTTATTTTTTTTTGCAGCATTGTTTCTCTTTTACCTTTCAAACATTACCCATAATTTGTTGAACTCTACTCAACAGAGGCAGTGTTTCCAATATGTATAGCCTGAAGTACTGCATTTTTCTTGTTGATTTATGTTATTTGACTGTTGCCTGCTTTTTTTTTGTTTGTTTCCCTTGGGTTTCACAATATTACATATGGCATTATTTGACTGAACCTAGTAAGCCACTTTATAAATAAGTGTCTGACTATAGATTCCTAGGTGACAATAGATAAAATCTTAGGTAAATTCAAATAATATATCCAAACATGGAATGTAAACTCAGTGAAAATCAGGTAAATAGTATATCCATATTGGTATAAAAACTTGTTTTAAATAACAGATTTCCAAAATTTGTTCATTGTTAACTGTTATTTTGGCAGAATGGAAATAACAAGGTTTTTGAATCACACAGAGCAGAGTTAAAATATTAGCTCCCATTTATTTTTACTCAGTATATGATCTTGAGCAACTTACCTGAATCCTTTGACTTTAATCATCTCCTCTGTGAAATGATGAGTCAGAGATAAGATATATGAAGCATCTAACACATCGTAAGAATCCATATGTGGTAGCGGTGGTGGTTTTTATTTAAAATTAGTCCTTCCTCCTGGCTTCTGAATGCATGTACAAAACATACTCTGATTGGGTGATAGAATATCATCTCCGTATAGAAAATTATCTATATTCATAATGAATAGTTAAGTCTCCAGCAGGATGCAAAACCTATTGAATGGATTCTGGTAGTACCTGGACCTCCAGTGCTAACACAATTTAAATGGCAAGGAAACTTTACTGTTTAACCTTTAGCAAAATTTGTCCTGGTTTGCTCCCAAACTCAAGAATTTTTGTCAAAAGGAAGCCTTCTTAAAACAAAAACAAAAACTAATATCTCAATGCATTAATTTTAATTGTATGGCTTCCGTTGGTAAATATTTGCTAAAGACTAATGAAAAATAGAAACCACTAATCCATGCCTTCATCAAGTTAATAACCTGCTAGCAGAAAACAAGACTCCGTGAAAGAGCTAAATAACAAGGTCACAGTGTGAAAATGGCAAGATAATATGACAAAAAACTATATGTAGATACTAAAGGGATATGGAGAGAAAGAGATGAGAGTGCAAAGTAGGTTAATGTTGGGGTACTTCAGGGAGGAAATAATTGGAATTATTGGCAGATAGCAAGGGAACAGGAAAGCTATAAAAAGGCATATTGGTGGGGTGCCTGGGTGGCTCAGTCGTTAAGCGTCTGCCTTCGGCTCAGGTCATGATCCCAGGGTCCTGGGATCGAGCCCCGCATTGGACTCCCTGCTCCGCGGGAAGCCTCCTTCTCCCTCTCCCACTGCTTGTGTTCCCTCTTGCTGTGTCTCTCTCTGTCAAATAAATAAATAAAATCTAAAAAAAAAAAAAAAAAAAAAAGGCATATTGGTGACTTGTCTCAAGGAGCCAAGAAACATTACCCACCTGGAATTTATGAGAATTAAGTCAGTTTAAGAAAAATATGAAAATATGCATGAAAAATCTTTGTTTACTAGTTATAATTTTATTCTAGTAGTTGATATAAACTAGTTTTTTACTACTGAGCATTATGTAGATTCTTGATTCCATGGTCTATGTACCAAAGTTGAGGATGGAGTCCTTAACAAGTGGTGGGAATGTTAGATGGTAAGTAGGTGAGGCAGTAAAAATAAAATTAGGCTTGTATGCTTTAAGTGAGGAATTTTTGCATGAGAACAGAGGAATTATGGTCTGGCAGTAGTAGGATGCTAAGCTACATTTATTCCTAAGCAGATGTGCACATGAGCTCTTGTGTGTATGTGTGTGTGTGTGTTGTTGGTGTTGGGAGGGTAGTAGCAAGAGAGATAAGTAGCTTCCTTTTACAAGGGTTTGAAGAAAAGCAGAGTTTTGGAGGGGGGGCCTGGGGAAAGCCAGGCTTCAGTTAGAGCAAGTAGTAAGATATATATTCTAAGAGAAGTTTGAGGATGAAGGGAGTTTGCATATAGTAGATGGATGATAGAAGGAGACAGGCTGGTGGGAAAAGCCATGGAGGTGAGGTGGGGGAAGGGGGTGGAGTGGGGAGAGTAAGAGTGACCAGAGAGACTTGCACTTTGAATCTTGCTGAGAATTCTGGAAATGAAAGACGTGCGTAGGATTTATCAGCCTCAAGATCCCCAGTTATGATCTAGAATTGTTTTGTGCTGGACAGAGCTGGCTAAAGATCCCAGTTGCTGATAGTGCCTGGTTTATTCACTTGATAACCTCAATGTGGATCGCTGGTATCCTGGAAAAGTTAAAATTGTGACTTCCTTTTGCAGTTTTAAAGAAGACATTCATGAGAGAAATGATCTTTTATACAGTAAAGCTTAAATTTTTCTCTGGTCTTTTAAGTAGAATTAGTGATTCCCAGAATCATCTACAAGAAAGGAGCTCACTGAGCATTTCTATTAATATATGTTACCTTAATTGCCAAATTGTGCCTCCCATCTTGGCTCAGCAATTCAAAGTTTGCATAACAAGTTTGAAAAGAAGGAAGTCGATAGATTTTTTTTTTTCATGCACGGGTGTATGTATTGAGTTGTATTCTAAAATATATATCACCTTGCAAGTGGAAAATGTATCGATCAACAGTAGATGGATTTCTATTTCTGGTGTTACCCAGGTTTGATTGTGCAAAGTCGATCACATGAGGGCTGGGGTCTCCTTTTGTGGCATCCTGCAGAATCATGAATTCGTATGACAACTCTTGAGATACTACTTATGAGTTCCAAAGCATTTCCCACTTGGAAATGGGAATCTCTCTTACTTTGCACAACTATATAGCCTCAGTGTTAACTAATAAAATAAATTCAATCCATTTCACATCAGACGAGCCCTTGTTGCATTGTTTCTCATCTGGGCTGTTAAATGTCATGGAGAGAGACACATCTAATCTTGAACTATTGCTAGAAAAAAGTTGCAGGCTCTCTTGTGCATGCTTGAGCAGAAAGAAAGCATGTCGTGTACTCTGAGAGTGGGAAGGGATGTTAGAGGTCAATTGCTTGCTCTCTAATCTAAAACCGGAGTCCCCTCCTCCGTTCCCACAGGAGTGAGCCAGGAGGGGAGGTATTGACTTAGTCTGAGGAAGAGCCGTCATACCAAGACCTCAGAATGGGAAGGGACTGAGCTGTGATGTGGTTATTCAAGCAAATCTGGGAAATAAGTGGACAAAGAAGTTCGATCAGATCACATCTAAAGTTCCTTCTAAATTCTGTAAAAGTATCCTCCTTCGAGTTTGAGTGGATTTCAGCTTCTGTCGAGGAATAGGGGGTGGGAGAAAGAGGATGCTAATCTTGCCGGAGGATTTAAGCACAACAAGGTTACATTGAAAAAGAAAACATGATACCGAAGACCCTAGCCTTCCCTTTTAAGAACATCTGAAAATGATGAGTGAAGGGCATAGCAAATGCCTATTTGGTTCTATAATGATAAAACAACACCAGTTTGCCCTGTGGCAGAAATAGTCCATCACAGCAGCCTCTGTGTTCTGAGAACCTACACCCTCTCTTAGGCCCTATGCTGAGGGTTTCTGCTGCGCTACTTTTGTAAAGTGTTACTGTCTCTGTAAGCTAGGTGTTCTTACTCTCCCACTTCATAGATGAAGGGACCAACCATGGCTTAACAAGGCTACGCAGCTTGTTTAGAGTCACATCACCAGTAAATGGGAGGGCTAGAATGCGTATTCAGTGTTCCAGCTAACAGCTACTATAATTTGAACCTTTAACCAATAAAAGAAAAAACTTACACAACAGAATAACCTCATTGTTGAGTCACGCATATTGAAGTATTGAGGAGTAAGATGTCTTAGCATGTGATCCAGCAATTCCATTTCGAGAATATAACCGAAAGAGTTGAAAACAGGGTCTCAAAAGAGATATTTGTACACCCGTGTTCACAGGAGCATTATTCACAATAGCCAAAAGGTGAAAGCAACCCAAGTGTCCATGGACGGATGAATGGAGAAGCAAAATGCGGTATATACACACAAGGGAATATGATGTAGCCTTAAAAGGAAGGCGGTATTGTCACATGCTGAGGCTCCACGGGGTTAAGAACCTGCTGACCCAAAGTGTACAAAGTGGGGAAATTCAACCCTGAGTCTGCCTCTTTCTTCCCTCTTGGTGCTTCACATGGAAAATAAAAAGAAACTAAACCTCATCAATTTCTAAGATCTTTTCGAGTGGTACAACCATAGTGTTCAGGGATAGTACAGAGTGAATGTATTCTTTTTTTTTTTTTAAGATTTGAATAATTTATTTGACAGAGAGACAGCGAGAGAGGGAACACAAGCAGGGGGAGTGGGAGACGGAGAAGCAGGCTCCTGGCTGAGCAGGGAGCCCAATGCGGGGCTCGATCCCAGGATCATGACCTGAGCCGAAGGCAGATTCTTAACCGACTGAGCCACCCAGGTGCCCCCAGAGTGAATGCGTTCTAAGATGAAGCCCTGCCTCTTTTCTCTTCTGTACCATTAATATGCAGCCTGCACTCTGAGATCCCCAGGAATGTCATTCAGTGTCTCATTAACATGCCTTGACTAAGGTCTGTGTATGCCCCACACAACCCTCATGCTCAGATGGTGTTCAGCTCTTAGGGTGAAGCATACCTCTCCCAGGCCTGCCTTCCTGTGCATCTGTAGCACACTTTGTGAAACCCCATAACACAGTTGTTTTCAGCTAGAAGCACTTTGACCCCCAAGAGACATAGAGCGATGTTTGTAGACACTCTGGGTTTCCCAGCTAGCTAATGGGTAGAGGTCGGGGATGCTGCTAAACATCCTATGATACACAGGATCCCCATTACCCCCAGGCTCCCACACACACAACAAAGAATTATCTAGCCCAAAATGTCCATAGTGCCGAGGTTGAGAAACCCCACACAGAGCACTTGGCACATTGACTTGTTAGTTTTATATGTCTGCTTCTCCTAATAAATTAGGAACTTTTTGTGAATGTTTTATATTTCATTTTTGTATCACCAGTGCATAGCTCATCGTAGGCACTTAGTAAATATTTCCTGACAATGAATCAAAACCAGAATATGACCGGTGGCTCATGCGAGGTATAGCTAGAGTGTGATGGAGTTTAAGGAAAAGAGATTTCTTCCAACTTTGACTTGTCAATCAAGAAGGACTTTGCAGAGGAGGTGGGGTTGGAGCAGCCATTAAAAGAAGGGTAGAATGTTGAGGGGGCAGAAGAGCACTTTAGGAAAGGGAACAGTGAACCGCACTGGTCGGGGGAGAAAAAAGGCCCCTGTGTGCTTAGGTCAGACACTATCCAGTGTGGCTGGAGCGTGGTACGAGAAGAGTGAGACATACACCTGGGAATTCTGACTTGGAATGACTGCCTAGAAATGGACAGTTCAGTGATCAGTGAGGACACTTAGAAGATTTTCCCCTGGGATAGGGGTCAGGGTTATTGTTAGGAAGACTGCTTTGGTAACATGGTATCAAAGCGACAAGTACAGCCTAACTGGGCAGTCATTGCTAGTTCGAGTAATAATCATCTCCTCAGGAAGATGCCATTGGAGTCAAAAAGAAGAATGTGGACACAGGTAGGATTTGACTCCCCAGATAAATGGCAAGCTAGGTGAGAACAGAAACCGTGAGGTCTACATCTGGGTCACCCAAGGCACTTCTCATGGCAGGGGGAAACACATAGAATACACGTTGAATACATGCATGAGGCAGATGTAATCTAGTGAGACTGATTTCCATCTGTAATGGGGGAAACTAATCTCATTTCTTTCTGGAAAGCAAAGCATGTTCTTTGTTGATTGACTCGCATTTTGTTAACTGGTTGATCACTGGTGAGATAGATGGTCAGGTATATAAACTTCCAGTAAGATAAGGAGACCACAGTGTGGAGGATTGAATCAAGAAGGGCTAGAACGTCCTCTAGCTTCTCTAGCTGGTGCTTCCAGGCCGAATGTTTTCCTGGTCCCTGCAAACTGCAGAGAACGTCCCTTCTCAGAGTGATGTGAAGCACCACAATAAGATGAGTTTCTTTGACCTCCGTGCATTTATTTTGTTATCAGGGTTTTGCACACCTCCCCTCGGGTGGAAGAGGTAATTAAATTTTAGTATAAAAGACTTCCTACTAGACATCAGGCTTCATGGGGGAATAAAAGTAAATAAGAGATAGCAAGGAATATCAGCCAATGATTAGAGTCCATCCTGCTTAATTAGTTCAAAATAACTTCAAGGCGAGATTGTGGAGATTGGCAGATACTCTAGAGTTGACCAATAGGATGGGACTCAAAACGGGATGGGATTTATCCTTGAGAGGTGGTGTGGGCTGGGAAATAATGGGAAATAGAGTGTTCTGAGCTTGTTGGCTTTTTCACTGACTCCTGAGGCAACCTGGATGAGGCATACCTTTATTCAGATTCTTCGGTCTCATGAATAAGAGTAGAACAATGTAGTCCTCACATTCTCCTTGAGGAAATTTGAGGGTTAATATAATTTATGTCCATAGGTATAATAACACAGCGGAAAGAGAGTATGGGTTTTGAAGCCAAATTGCCTGGGTCTGACTCTTAGCTTCATTAGTTCCTAGCTGGGTGACCTTGAACAGATGATTTGGCAGTTTTCTGCCTCAGTTTCTCAACTGTCAAATGGAGATGATTGTCCCAACCTCTATGTGTATGGTGATGAATTAATACATGTAAAACTTTTTTTTTAAGATTTATTTATTTGAGAGAGAGCGAGTGTGAACACTGTCGGGGAGGGGCAGAGGGAGAGGGAGAGAATCTTCAAGCGGACTCCCTGCTGAGCACAGAGCCTGACAGGGGGCTCGCTATCACGACCCCAAAATCATGAACTGAGCCAAAAATCAAGAGCCGGACACCCAACTGACTGAGCCACCCAGGCCACCCCCGTGTGTAAAACTCATAAAAGGCAGCCAAGCACAAAGTAGGTGCTCAGTGATTGTAAGTCCCTCATATTAATCCCTATTACTATTATTTATTATTTCTTTAGGTGGATATGTTATACATTAGTCAATATATAGATAGTACTATCTGATAACTGAAGTGTCCCAAGACTCAAGCCAAACCTGGCATGGTTGCTAGTCTTACAACCAAAGATGATATTATGTGCCTTGAAAAACAGGATTCAGACAGCTGAGAGGTGGCTGATAAACCTGTGAGAGTGGAGAATGTACCAGTTAGGTTTTGTGAGAGAGAAAGAAGCCTGGTCTTGCCAGAGATGGGGCTGCTTTGCTGAAGTGTGGAAAATACAAGACCTCTCAGCACAAGGACTTCATGCTCGCATCGTGGCTCCCCAGTAGGGTGCCATGGACACGGTAGACACTTGGGAAAAGGTGTATTGATTAAGTGACCAAGCATGATGAAAATTACTGGTAGTGATAATATCAAGATGGCTTTTGATGAACTGCAATGCCAGTGGGGTTTGATGCTCTGAAATGTCTCTGGCTCCCATTGGCTCCATGGTTGCCCTCTGATTCAATGCATCTACCAAAGTGGATGCAGTCATGGTAGTGGAACCATAATGGATGGCTTTATTTTTTAGCCTATAAATTGACTGCCAAATTATTTGCTTGATATTCAGATCTGCCTTTTGCATTCTCAAGGAGCAATTATGTCCCTGTTAAGTGTATTGTATAACTGTGTGTGTATACTATATACATACATATATGTATGTATGTATATAAAGGCAAAAGTTTTGCATTGTGTACTGTATTTTATAGTATTCTAGAACTGTGTATGTGTATACTACATACATATATGTATATAAAGGTAAAGTTTTTTAAACAAAATTTTAAAGAAGGCTGTTTGTCATTGAGGCTCTCTTTGCCCTTTTGCTAAACATTTAGCCTTTTTATTCCTATTCCCATAGGCCTGTGCTCTCTGCCTATGTTTACCTAATCCCAAACTGAAAGTTCCTATGAGCTATTAATACTTGAGAGGTAAAACTATGATGGGTGAAACTGAAAACCTGAAACTGGAATGACTTGGTAGTGGTAAAATTTCACATTGTCCAGGAGATATTTTTGGGTAAGACATCCTGCCCCTGAGACAGCATTCTGTTCTGACCATGGGCATAAAGGTACTTACTACCTATTTATATATATGACCCATTTGATAAAAATCATAGAAGATTTTTCTGACTTCACCTGAACTAGAAGTTCTGCCTACAAATCAGAGTGTTGCTCACTTTGTTTTAGACACTGCGATCACTTCTCTTTACTAAAACTTAGCTCCTCAAAGACAAGGGCCATGTCTGAATCAGCTCTGTTTGCCTGGCTTATAATAGCACCTGGCGCACAGAGCTGCTTAATAATGACTTGTTGATGGACTGCTTTCATAATGCAGCAGGCTCTCCAAGGCTGTTCACCCAAAGGTCTCTCCTGGATCTGTCTTTTTAAACAGACTGATGACCTATGAACTAGTGTCTGATTTATCTACCTATTCCATCCACACCCTTGGTGCCTCCCCTCTCTGTTTTGCAGAGTATTCATTAATGTTTGTGGAGAAAAGAAGAAACCAGTAAGTTTGTAATGAAAATAATCCCTTTCCTCCATGTTGGGCATCTTAATACTCCGAGAAAAGTGGTCAGCTGTTGAATATAAAGAATGTCAAATAAGTAGCAGAGGGAAATTTTTGCTGAAAGACTCAGATCAACCCCAAACAAGTTTTCACCTCTTGACTCTGAAGCACTGAGCATAATGCCTTGTTCAGTAAATAGTTGTTAAACTGACGAATGCATGGAAGATGGTAGTGCTTTGGTGTGTTTTGCTCCTTGGCGAGTTTCAACAGGGCATCGATATATGAGGACTTGTGTAAATGTGGTCACTTAGAATCAGGGGAAAGGGAGTGAGGGGAGAGGGCTCTTAGGATTGCAAGCGTCACTGGCTGTATCCCTCCTCACTATCATTTCGAAAGCATAGGAACAACTAGGGAGAGAAAAGTTGACTGCTCAATTCGCATTAAGAATTACTACCATATAGGGGCGCCTGGGTGGCTCAGTTGGTTGGGCGACTGCCTTCAGCTCAGGTCATGGTCCTGGAGTCCCGGAATCGAGTCCCACATCGGGCTCCCTGCTCAGCAGGGAGTCTGCTTCTCCCTCTGACCCTCCTCCCTCTCATGCTCTCTGTCTCTCATTCTCTCTCTCGCAAATAAATAAAATCTTAAAAAAAAAAAAAAAAGAATTACTACCATATAAATTTGGGGGGCACAAAAGGCTTAGGCAGTTATTTAGGAAAATTAAAGAATGTTGTGGCTTAATAAATGATTCTAGTCTAAATTATTCTGCCCCTGCTCCTTCTCAAGGTAGGCAGGTAACAAGTTCTCTTCTTTCTATGTAAACCTAGTATTCAATCCTGATTTAATATTCCCACTCTGTTTTTGTAATTAAAACATCATTTATACTGAGAATAATTAAGACAACTGTACATTTGATTTTAAAATCAGTTTTGAGTATTGTGCCTTGTCAAGCTACAAGAATGGTTCCTGCAGCTTTTACAACGTAGCATTAAGAAGCAGACAGTGACCGCAGGCACCTGAGTGGAAGGTTTGACAGTTTGATAAATTAGGAATGACACTTGCCAAAATGGCTGTCCTTCCTGCAGTCAGCCGGTGGAGCATTTGCACACTGTTAATTGAATTGGCAATTTGTGTAACAGTGCCTGCCCCTGAGCTTTTGTAACGCCGGATCTGCCATTTAACTCTGATAATCCAGGACTTGGGAATAAGGACGAAAAGCTTCACATGATATTACTGCAGATTTAAAATGACAGTCGGGGACCTTGTTGCCAATTTCCCATTAAATGAGAAATAATTAACAATAGCAATAACAAAGTCTTAGAAAGCTGGAAAGTTAAATTGACTTTTCAGCACTAGTATCGTACGAAATTGCTTCTAGTGTGATTATCAGATTGCCCTTTCAAGATTATGTACCCTAAATAGTATCATATGATGAACCAAACATGGGGCATTTTGCAAGCCAACCTGTTTTATTACTGTGAAAATCTTCTGATTATCTACAGGGATTGTATTGTCATTAAGAAGTTGTCTTAGGCTATAAGATTTCATAGAGATGGAGACCTTAATGAAATGATAGAGTTTCTTATTTCCTTACTTGTGCTAGTAATTTAATTATAGCTGCAACACAGTGTTGAACTACAGCTAAATAATGCCAATTATAAGTTTCATGTGGTAGTGTATGTGGCTTTTGTAGGTATCCTTCCTTGATGCTTGCCAGAGTTTTGAGAAGTTCTGAGTATTTGTGTGTGTGTGTGTGTTAGCTACCATCATATTTGGAATAATGGTTTTGAACAATACAGATGCCTGTCACAGAAGTCTTGAAAAAATTGTAAAATGTCAAGTTTCCATGATTCTCAGAGCCATGGTTGTAACCCTTCACACTGTTATTGTTTGCTTAGTTCTGAAGTTCAATGTCTTTGGGGCCTGGTATTGAGTTGGTTATGTTTGCTTAGAAAGGGATGGTATTTACGTGGTACTCTCTGAATGGCCAGACCTAGTGTGTGCAGTCAACATCTGTGATTAAATATTTTGCCTGCTGGGGCACCTGGGAGTCTCAGGTGGTTAAGCTGCCGACTCTTGGTTTCAGCTCAGGTCATGATCTCAGGGTCCTGGGATTGAGCCCCCTCGTTGGACTCTACGCTCAGTGGGGAGTCTGGTTGTGGATTTTCTCTACATATCCTTCAGCAACTCCCCCTGCTCATGCTCTCTCTCTGTCTCTCTGTCTCTCTCTCTCTCTCTCTCTCTCAAATAAATAAATAAATCTTTAAAGAAATATATTTTGTCTGTCTCCTTTGACTATATATTGGTATTTGGAGAGTGGCTAGGTAAGGTGTGTACATCAGATCAGCTAAAAGGGTATGAGGAACTAATTTGATGGCAAAAGATTACCCTTTTCAAATATTTTAAAGTTATTTTTTTATTACAGACTCCCACCTCACAAGGTAGTTTTATTGGTGTCCATTAAGTCTTTGATCAAGAAGAGAGAGGAGTTTCCTTAGATATTCAGGACATTCAAGAACAGAATGAGGCCTTCTGTTCTGTTTTTTTACTGTGGTTAGAAAATAAGATGGTCTTTGTTTTTCTAGAATTTGCTTTTGTTTTGATGAATGAGTACATTTCATTAATTTAATGTGATGACAGGATGCACGAATGGCAATCTCCAGATAGAGTGGGAATTGAGGACTGTCATGCCAGCTAGAGATCAGGGCTTTTCTATGTAGAGGTTCTGTTTGAAGCTGGAAACTATGAAGACTGCAAGGGGAAAAGGCAGGGAGGCAAAATGTTATGAGCATAACAATGAGGGCTCAGGAGGGAAGTAGAAGTCAGCAAAGGAAACCATAAATGCAGAAGAGAATAGGGGAGAGAATCTGAGGTGTCAAGTTCAGGGGTGGACCTGAACTTGAAAACAGAAAGTACTGTATGTGGACTCAGAATACCTGGGTGTCTTTATACCTTAACTCTATCCAATTTGGCAAATCAGGAAATCTTTCCTTTGTTTCCATCTTTTCATTGAGAAATGGGAATAAATATATGCCTGTTTTTACCTCATGAGGGTTTGTGTGTGTGTGTAAAAATTAAGTGGATTATTATATGTGAAAACATTTTACAAATTCTAAAACACGGGCGCCTGGGTGGCTCAGTCGTTAAGCGTCTGCCTTCGGCTCAGGTCATGATCCCAGGGTTCTGGGATCGAGTCCCACATTGGGCTCCCTGCTCGGCAGGAAGCCTGCTTCTTCCTCTCCCACTCTCCCTGCTTTGTGTTCCTGGTCTCGTTATCTCTCTCTCTGTCAAATAAATAAATAAAATCTTTAAAAAAAAACAAAAACAAATTCTAAAACACTGTATGAAAATTTAAGCTGTTAACATAAGTAACGACACAGTAACAGCGTAATATAGAAAGGGGTGTTCAAAACTTTCCAAAGCCACAGAACTGAAGAAGATAAGGAAGAGGAGGGTTGCTCAGTGGATAATGGAAAGCATGTTCTCTGGTACCACCATGGAGAGTTCCTTTTCAGTCCAGTCGTTGAGGACAGATGGCAGGGCCCAGAGCTTTACAGAGGAGCTGAGCCTGTAAAGAAATGGGAGTTGTGGGTGTGTATGTCAAGGTGGTAGTGGATGCTGCCTGTTCTCCCCAGAATGATGGGATGCATGTGCAAAGGACTGATGAGTGTTATAGAACAAGGGAGGGACTCGGCATGAAAATTGCTGCATTTCCGTGATTTGAAATGTCTCTGAAATTGAAAATGAGTCTTGTAATTGATGTATATATTTAGTATGATGGTTTTTCTTTTTTTTTTTCCAGGAGAGTAGAAAGTAAATTGATGACATATTTAAAAATTGATGGCACTTTAGGATTGTTGCAATTTGACAAAATGTTAATATGGATATAGCTTGTTTAATGGCCAATTTTTGCATATTTAATTATCAAAATATTTGAAAGGCTTCTGTACCTTTCCTTATCCAAGGTTAGGATATTATTTCATTCATCATTTCTTGAATCCATGTCATATTGAGAGCTTACTATAACACTAGATGCTGTGTAAAGAGTTGTACGTACATGATGTTATTTAATTCTCAAAATAACACCAGGAGTTGCGATTGTTTTTAGCACCTGCCCCCATTATATATGAGGCTCAGAGGTTATGTTACTTAAACTCCTGGCTTGATACAAAGCCTGATGCTGGGTTAGACGCTGTGGAGAAAACAAAGGGACACATGCAGTGGCCGGTTCCTCTGCTGAAGGTATATAGTATGCAGAAAACAATCATGCAAGGAAAGATACGCTATCATATCATAAATGCCACAACAGAGGCACAAGCAGGCTGAGTCCACGAACGAGACACGTCATTTCTTTCTTTTTTTTTTTTTTTTTAAAGATTTTTTATTTATTTGACACAGAGAGAGACAGCGAGAGCAGGAACACAAGCAGGGGGAGTGGGAGAGGAGAAGCAGGCTTCCCGCCAAGCAGGGAGCCCGATGTGGGACTCGATCCCAGGACCCTGGGATCATGACCTGAGCCGAAGGCAGACGCCCAACGACTGAGCCACCCAGGCGCCCCGAGACACATATTTCTAAGGAGGAAAGGAGAAGTGTTTTGATAGGGTAAAATTTAAACAAGTAGAGATGAGGTGGGTGGTAACAGAGGCAGAAAAAAACCAGGTGGGATAAAGAAATGGAAGCATCAAAACACCATGTGTATTAAGGAGACAGCAAGTTACCAACGTCGGCTGGACTGGAGCATGCCTAAAGAGGAATAGTGGGAGAGAAAGGCAAAATAATTGGTGCATTTCAAAAGGAGACCACCCAGTGTTTTGTTGGTGTAATTATGACTTCACTAGTACTTGGTTTTGTTTTTTTCTGCGTTATTTTGGTCTTGTGTCTCTAACCACTGGATAAAACCATCTCTGGGATTTTAGTAGGTTTCTAGTTTGTTCATGGTTATTTTGTGCTTTCAAAATATCTACCATGATTTCAAAAGATCATGGTAGATATTATTTTATATAGTTTAGTCATCATGAAACATTTACTTAGAAAAGTTCAATGGGACATAAAAAGTTAACTTTAAATTTCATGGAAAGAAATACCCTGATTTTTCATGGTGATGTTGAACTGTCACATCATGATGAGAAAAGTTTGGGGAAAAACTGGGCAAGGTTCTTCTCATTTTTAAATCTTCTTGTATGACTGTCACTATCGCTGGGCATATTTTGGGTAATATGTATCTTTTCTCTTTATTTCTACATTTTCTTAAAGAGGTTATGTATACGTAGCTGCACATTCTTGTTTGTCCATCTTATTCTTTAAAATACATGTATTTTAAAATGTATTTAAAAATACATTTTCATTTATTAGTCTTCCCTGTTCTATTCTTTATTCATTTATGCTTCTAAAATAAAGGTAACTTTACTTTCCTCCTCCTCTGTTGCTTTGAGTTTCCTAATAAGCTTTTTTCTTATTTTTACCTTTTGAGCTTCCTGCAATCTGCATTTAAAGGTATACGTTTCCCTCAAAGTACTGCTTTAGCTGTGTCCCTCAAATTTTGACATGAGTGTTTTCAACATTATTCCACTCAAAAGCTTTAAAAATATCTTTTCTGATTATTAACTCAGATTTTTTCTTTTAGTAATATGTTATTTAGTTCCCAAACATGTAAGGATTTTTCCCACTGTCTTTTTGGCACTGATTTTATTGTTGTCTGTTTAAGTACTCCTTATCTCTCAAAGGGTGCCTTCAGAACTCCCTAAGCTGGTAACTCACGCATGATGTTTGCCATTTGCCTTAAGAACTGGACACATGCCACAGATGCTGCTGAGCATGTGCTCTGTGACAGGACTTGTTCACTTGTTTATTCTGGAGTTGGGTAGAGGGAGAAGGCAGTCAACAAGCAAATACACTAACAGCATGACTTAGGATAGTGGTAAGTACCAGGAAGAAATGGAGCAGGATGATGTGATAGAGGTAACCTGGTAGGGCAGGTATGCCACTTTTGAAGGGGTGTGCAAGGAAGGCCTCCCGAGGTTGATATTTGGGTTGAGACCTGGGTGACTGGAAGCAGCCAGCCACATCAAGTCTGTAGACAAAACAGTCCCGAGGAAGCAACAAACAAAACTCAGGTGGGAACTAACTTGGCATCTTACAGGAACAGACTTTTGAAAACAGAAAACCAGTGGAGCTTGGGTGTAGGAAGTGGGACGGGAGTTTCAGGCAGGCAAGGGCACGGTCATGCAGACCTTCTAGGACGTGATGGGAGATGGGGTCTAACCTAAGTATTCTGGGAAGCTGTTGGATAGTTCTAAAAAGGGAATGATATTAGTAAACCCTTCTGCCTAAGCTTGTTTTGAAGATTAGTATGAGGCAATGTGTGCAAGCGTGTGTGTGTTTGTATGTATTTGTGTGTGTGAGTGAGAGAGAGAAACACTTAAAAGGATGACTGGAACACAGTAAGCTTTACATTAGTTTGTGTTACTGTTGGGTGACAGTGAGCAATCTTTTCTCGCTCCTCGTAGCTACTTTGGAACGTATTAGGCAATGTAAATGTTTAATTGAATAAATACAAACTCATGGCATGGATATGCCAGCTCTGCTCCCACTCCTTTAAATTTGCTGGTTCTTAAAAACATTGTGTTCTCTGAATTAATGATTGTCAGATTCATTTTAGTATGCCTCCTGTGTGACCCTGGGCAAGTCATTTTTACAGAGCTGTTGTGAGGATTAAATGAAGATAATGTCAAGCAACAGGCATAATGATAGGCATATAATATGCACCCAGTGGTGGCTATTTTAATGACCTAATTATCGTTCAGCACACTCTATTTAGGTTCAAAATTCCTTCAATTTGTGATTTAATTACTTGGAAGGATAATTCTATTCACTGTATGTTAAATATCTGAAAGTACAAAATAAGACTACGAACTACTTTTCTGTCTTCATAGATGCACTTTTAGTTATTAGACATCTCATTCTATAGGCCCTCTCTGAAGCAGACAAATAAATTGATAGTCACTTAACATTCACTTTGAAGGGTCAGGGAGTAGAATTTTATGGAAAAGGTTATTCAAAGAGTCTGTTTTTCTTGGATTTATTTGTTTGTGAGGACAAAGAGAGAAGCTTGCAATTTATATTTCTATTGAGCAATGAATGACCTAGCTGTAAAGAGACATTTTACTTATTTATGAAGAATAATTAATTATTTGCTGGTGTGAAGGAAGAAAGCATTCTAATGAAGGCATACATTTTAAAGCTTGAGGTGGAGGAGAGGAAACAAAAGTTGCCAAAGTCTACACTATTTACATTTAGATGATTTAGTGTGAAGGAGATAAAACATTCCTCAAACTGGTACAGTACTAAGGATAGCAGTGAGTTGCAATTTATAATAACGTTTTATATGCTGCATGTAATTCTTGAAATTCAAGCTTCTAAATCGGGAATCATCTTACCAGGGTAAGATCTCATCAGTATCCAGGCATTTTTAAGGCTATAAAGTTGTTCATAATTTACATATATGAATATAGTACATGTACAAGAAAACTTCAGCTATCTGGAACTTAAAGGAAATGATTTTGGATAAATGAGGGCCTGTTCTTTAATCACCAAACTTTTTCTTTTTTATTTAAATCATTCTGGAAAGACTTTTTTGTGTGGAAGATAATTGAGCCTTTTCTTTATGACTTAGGAGCATCATTATGTATGCATTTCATTACCATGAAAATAATATGGTGTGATGTCCTCAGGGACCATTGGACGATGAGAACTGCTTTGACTGTATACCAAATTGGCCCAGATTATAGTGCATTTTGAGGGTTTTTTTTTTTTCCCTGTTGTTTATCCCCCCTCTCCTCCCCCCTATTCCCCCTTCGTGTCAGCCATAACTCTTCTCTGCCATTAGCATTTCTGGATCTCCCTTTTAATTTGCTGCTTCAGATATGCTTTTAGCTTGGACACCTAAGTTTGTTGGAATTACATATTAAACTAAGCCCGAAAAAAAATTGATAGAGGACAAAAAGCCTCCTCTGTGAATAAAGTCATTGGACTTTGTGATATCTCTTTTGACTCTTCAGAGGCATTTTTCACAGTTGATCTCATTTGCATTTTGGATGAATAAACTATCTTTGTGGAAGGTACAGGGATACTATCTGGAATAAGCCATCCTATCTAGATACGTGCATGCATGGGCAATATAAGCGGTTCTCTAGCTTTGCAATATATTTATGTCTGTTCTCTGCCCTGTGGTGATACCACTGCCTCAAAAAGAAACACTCTTCCCAACGATGCTTTTAGAGACCTAGGGGAAAAAAAATCCTACCACTTCTCCAATCTTTGCAGCTCTAGTCCCTGAAAATATTTTAGCCTATGTTTGGTGCATTGAGTATGTAAATGAAATCTTTGATGGGTCTGCAGAAATCTTTCAAGAAACAACCCCATCCTCCCAATTTTAAGTAATTAAAGCTAGATGCTCCCAACTTGAAACTCACGGAAAACTACTGTAGTGGGAAAATGCCCAAACTGATTTTCTTTCTTTTTCTAACTAAATTTCTTAGCATGGTTCAGCTGCTTGACTTGACCTCCTGACTAAGTTTACCAGCATCTCTCCGTAATGATACTTATCTTTACAAAGATAAATATGGCCATATTTCTCAAAAATTCAGATTAAGAATGTAGGTTACTGGGATTTATGAAGACTATTTTTCTTTTCAAATATTTGATCAGTATCATGGAATGTAGACACCTTGGAAAGCCATTAAATAGAAATACATCATGATTTTTAAGGGAAGAAAGGCAAACTCAGAGAGGAGAGTGTATGTTAGATGATTCACCCGTGTACCCAACTGACCATTTGGGGCCAAGGAGGCTGATTTTTATGTTTTAAACTTAATCCAACCTAGATTAACCATGTCACGTCCCCTTAACCACAGGCGTCTGAATCTCAGGGTAGACAGCTGTTTGGATGTCCCACACTGGGACTACTGCCCTCAACAAACGCTTCTGATTCTCCTACATGGTCACTTGGCAGCATCCATGTGCACCCATATGGCTGGATGGCACTGTGCCTATTTACAAGCCAGTCGAATTGTTTCACTAGGACCCAGGTGCCAAGCAAACACGGGTTTGGTCTAACTGCCTACTGAACTATGTAGCTTCTTTCTCAGCAACAAATCTTCTCTCACTAATGACCTCCAAGTTTGTAGCAATATATTCATTGGCATTTGGTTGCTCTCTCTACCCTCTGGACACTTTCTCTGTAAAGATAACAAAGGAAAGAAGAAGAATGCTATCTCCTGCAATTATTAAGCAGATAAGACACAAAGGAGTGAAATACACCTTTGGGCTGTCCCCTGGAGCCTTAGTGTCACGCCCCTCCCAGATCCTTTGTGGCAAGTCTCCTTGCTTGGAGACTGAACGGAGCATTGGTGTGCATTCCATGACGCTGAGACTGGTCATGTAGCTTTTCTTTTGAAATGATCTCACTAAAGTAGGAACCGTAGCTTTCATATAAGGAAACGATGACAGGAAATTGTACATTTGCCCTGGAATTAGCAAAGAGATAGTTAACATTTTCCTACTTTTCTTTTGCCCTTTCTAAATAGTTGTATACTACTTGAATTTACAAAACATTTTGACCTATGTTGTTTTATTTAGTCCTTATGTAAAGTCTATGAAGTAGGTAGGTCAAGTATTAACGCTGATTTTATTTTACAAATATGGGACCTGAGGCTAAGAGCAGTATTGTGACTTACCCAAGACTGTCCCGAGTTTAAGCAGCAGAGCCAAGACTCAAACCCAAGTTTTTTTCCTGGGAGTCCATTACATTGAGTATTGAAAAATCCTTGACAGAGTGTATCTTGCTGAATGGATTCAGTTTTATCTCATTTTTAAGTAAAGCCTCCAAATAGTTAAGATGTTGATTGGAAATATATATAGTAACATACTCATTAAAAGTGACTTCAGGGCGCCTGGGTGGCTCAGTTGGTTAAGCGACTGCCTTCGGCTCAGATCATGATCCTGGAGTCTCGGGATCGAGTCCCGCATCGGGCTCCCTGCTCAGCGGGGGGTCTGCTTCTCCCTCTGACCCTCCCCCCTCTCATGCTCTCTCTATCTCATTCTCTCTCTCAAATAAATAAAAATAAAATTAAAAAAAAAGTGACTTCAATTGAAAATATCCCCGTTCAACAACTGCCATTGTAATCTACTGCTTTTATTTTCTCTTTTGACTTGCTTCCTGAGTAATGTTTTGGGTCAGTTTCTTGGCAACAGTTCTGATTTTGTCGTTTCCTTTTGTTAGAAGGTCAAAGGATTTTCATTTGCCTAAAAGAAGAAAATCTGTCAAGATTTCAGAAACCCATACTACTATATTACTCTAGATAGAACATAAAACTTTAAATCTGCATCTCTTCTAATTAATACCAGTTTATGAACACTGCATGACTTTTAAGTCCAATTTACTGAAGCAATTCAAAA
This sequence comes from Mirounga leonina, assembly GCF_011800145.1. Classification (NCBI taxonomy): domain Eukaryota; kingdom Metazoa; phylum Chordata; class Mammalia; order Carnivora; family Phocidae; genus Mirounga; species Mirounga leonina. The sequence continues at coordinate 2,487,118 of NW_023270827.1, read as the reverse complement.
TGAATCAGAAAAGTTCTAGGTAAAGGAGTTTTGATGGAGATGCAGCCTAATTTGACTGTTGTTATTATCTTCCTTCTTTAGGTAGAGCACATGTCAAAATTCTCTCCTGAAAATTTTGAATCAGAAGTATGATGTAAATGGGGGGAAAAATTTTATAATCTAACCAGGTAGATTATAAGATCAATTTTTAATGTTGAGTGTGAATAAGGAAGAGTTGAAAAGTTGACTTATCATTGAGTTAATATTTGACATCTGAATATCTGGGAATTTTTGGAAAGTAGGTATGGCGAGTGCACTTTGTCTCATTATAGTACAAATACCCCCACTGTTTCACTCTTTAACTCATAATGGTATTGATATGAAAAAGCCTTTTTTTTTTAACTTTTAAGAACTTATTGAAGTATATTTTACACATGATACCATTCACCCACTGTAAGTTGGATAATTTTTAGTAAACTTAAAGGTCTGTGACCATCACAACAATTCAGTTGTAAGACTTTTTCCACCATCCTGAAACTCATGCCCACTTAACAGTAGTCAATCGTGCTCCCACCCCCAGACCCAGGCAAACACCAAACCACTTTTTGTTTCTCTATATTTCTACCTTTTCTAAAGATTTCATGTAAGTGTAATCATACAAGATGTAGTCTTTTGTGCCTCGTCTTTTCTTTAGTATAATGTTCTTGAGTATTTCAAATTGTATGTGTAGTTAGTTCTTTTTTATTGCTGAGGAGAAGTTCATTGCATGGATATAGCATGTATTATTTATTTATTCACCAGTTGATAGACATGTGGGTTGTTTCCAATTTTTGCTGTTTTGAATAATGCTGCTATGAACATTGATGGACGAGTCTTCATGAGGAATTACATTCTCACTTCTTTCCAATAGATACACAGTGGTAGAATTTCTGTGTGTTATGGTAAATGCATGTTGATTTTTAAAGAAGATGCAAAAATTGTTTTCCAAAGTAATTGGATTGGACTATTTTACATTCTCACCAGCAACCAAGGACAGTTCCAGTTTTATTTTTATTACAACCAGTTCCAGGTTTTGTTTTGTTTTGTTTTCTGATTGTGTAGTGGCATCTCAGCGTGATTTTAATTCGTATTCCTGTTTTAGTTTCCTGTTTCTGTGGAACAGATTATCACACACTTAGCAACTTAAAAAACATACATTTTAATCCACAATATCTGTGGGTCAGGAGTCTGAATACAGGTTAACTGAGCCCACTGTTGAGTCTCACTGGCTGAAATCAAAGTCTTAGCTGGGACCATGATCTCATGTGAGGCTTGAGATCCTCTTCCAAGCTTGATGGTTGAATTTAGTTCCTTGAAGCTGTAGGACTGAAGTCCCCCTTTTCTTGCTGGCTACCAGCTGGGAACCACTCTAAACTTCTAGGGTCCACTCTAAAGGGGTCCTTGCCATGTGGCCCACTCCAGGAGCAGTTTGCAACATGGTTATTTGCTTTTCAAGGCCAGCAGAAGAATTTCTCTCACTTTGAATCTCTCTTTCAGAGAAGACTGGACCCTCTTTGGAAGGGTTTACCTGATTATATTGAGCTCACCCAGAATGATTTCCCTCTTAATTAACTCACAGTCAACTGATTGGGGACCCTCGTTACATCTACAAAATCCCTTCACCTTTACTGTATTATTCACCCTGATCATGGGAGTGGAACTCCATCATATTCACAAGTATTGCCCAGGCTCAAAGGTCGGGACGTACAGCACATACATACCAGGGAGCAAGAATTTTGATAGCTATCTTAGAATTCTGCTACCACTATTTCCTTAATGACTGATCATGTTGAGACCCTTTCATGTACTTATTAGCCATTCTTACGTCTTCTTTGAAATCTTATTATTTTGCCTGTTTTTTACTGGGTTGTTTTACTGAATTATCAAAGGTCTAAATATGTTTAGGACATAAGCTCTTTATCAGATTCATGATTTGCAAATATTTGCAAGGATTTCAGTCTGTGGTTTCTCTTTCCATATTCTTAATGGTGTCTTTTTGACAAGACAAAGATTTGTTAATATTGATGAGGTCCATTTTATCATATTTTAGTAGATTATACTTTGAGTGTCATATTTGAGAAATCTTTACTGTTTAACCTGAAGTAAAAAAGACTTTCTCTTTTGTTTTCTAGAATTTTATAGTTTTGCTCTTAAATTTAGATCTATGATCCATTTTGAGTTAATTTTTGTGCATAGTCTGAGGGTGTCTAAGTTTATTTAGGCATGTGCATATCCAATTGTTCCAGAAACTTTTGTTGAAAAGACTGTATTTTCCCTCTCGAATTGTCTTGACATTTTTGTTGAAAATCAATTGACCACATACGTAAGGGTTTCTTTCTGGACTCTCTCCTGTCCCATTGATCAATGTGTCTATCCTTATGCCAATACCACATTGCCTTGATTTCTATAACTTTAAGTTTTGATGTCAAGTGGTATTAGTCCTACAATTTTTTTTTAATTACTTTGGCAACTCTAGCTCATTTGAATTTTCATATAAATTTTAAGATTTCATTGTTAGTTTCTATGAAAAAGCCTTCTGTATTTTTCAGTTCCATTGAGATCAATTTGAGCATAATTGCTGTCCTAACAATATTGAATACCCCAGCCCATGCACATAGCATATAACTCAATTTATTTAAGTCTTCTTTAACATCTATAAGCAGTGTTTTATAGTTCTCAGAGTACACACAGGCATTTTACTTCTTTTTCTAAATTTATTACAAAGCATTTCATTCTTTTTGATGACTACTGGGAATGGAATTGTTTTCATAATTTAAAATGTTTGTTAATATATCAAAATATATCATTGATTTTTATACATTGATCTTTTATCCTGAAACCTTGCTTAACTTGTGTATTATTTCTAAAATTTTTTTTTTTAGGATTTTATTTATTTGAGAGAGAGGGAGAGAGAGCACAAGCAGAAGAGGCAGAGGGATAGGGAGAAGCAGGCTTCCTGCTGAGCAGGGAGCCCAATGTGGGGCTCGATCCCAGGACCCTAGGACCATGACCTGAGCCAAAGGCAGACACTTAACAACTGAGCCGCCCAGGCGCCCTCTAAAATTATTTTACAGATTCTTTAGGATATTTTACATATAGGATCATGTCATCTATGAATAAATACAGTTTTAATTATTCCTCTCTAACTTCAATGGCTTTAATGTCTTTTTCTTGCCTTATTGCACTGGTTAGAACTTCTAGTACAGTGTTAAAGAACACACCCTATAAAAAGCAAACTTTATAACTTTTAGTGTAGCTTCAACATAAAACTTGAATCACATCTGTTGAGTGTATTTGCTTCTTAGTTGTAAATATCCCTTCTGAGTAGTTATTCTAAAAACCATTTTTTCCCCTAAGACCTGTCTTCTCTTTGCTTTCTTTTTAAGAATTTTGATGAATTTGGGTTTTGTATACACAGTTAAATATTCATGGCTTGGGAGGTTGGTGGAGAGTTCCTTTTATGTCTTTGCCAAGATCCCAGTGATTTCCAGTCCTGAGGTATCTTTATCGATACCAGGGAACATCTTTATGGTGTTACCAACTCTTTTAAGCATATTTTGGTATACTGCCTATTATAGCTTACACTCAAATATGCCATATTTTTCTTTCAAATCTTTTTTTTTCTCAAGGAAGGAACAGAAGGCACATTGGCCTGAAAGTCAAAAGACTTGGAATCTAGTTGCTAGCTAGCAATTTGATTCCTGGCAAATCTCTTAGCTTCTCTGAACTTCTGTTTTTCCTCTGTGTTAGTAAAATCATCAATTGAGTCTTCCATTATAAGCTTCAATACTATTCTGTATTTATATATGCTTTAATATTTTATGATTCTGAGGAATACTGTGCATCTTAAGCCAAATAAAATTAATTTTAAAAGATTTTTTGAAATTCAAGTTTGTTTTCTATAAAGGAATTGAAAAGTCTCCAATTCACATACAGTCACAGAAGACACCTGTTAAAATTCTTCTCAAACAGCATGGTTATGAAATAGGCAAATTTAGGGTTAACATTAGGCCTTCTGAGAAATCGTATATTCTAAAGCTCATATACCTTTCTCATTTCTTTTAAGACACAATATAAACTATATTATTGTATGCATCTTCAAGGAAGTCCCCAAATTATTTTGCTTACTGATATTTTGTGGCATCAGTAATGTAAAATTTTATCTTAATTGTATTGTGTTTGGCCTAAAATAAATTATCTGTGTAATTAAACACGTAATAATACATGCCATAAAGTTTTCTGCTAGTCTATCATTTATTATTATTATACTAACTTCTTTATCATCGTAACGATAGATCTGAATATGGTACATGATTGCATTTGAACCTGGATTCATATTGACCTTTCAACTGAAGATGGTGTGTTGTCTCATTTAAGACCACAATTGTTAGACCTTAAAGTATCGAAGGCGATATTTTTTTTGTTTTCATGGGGGTGGAGAGGCACTGGGGCAAAGCACAGTATAGCAGGATCAGCTTATAGTGTTTAGCAGTAGCTCAGCTTTTTCAAAGCCTCTTTTTTTTCAAGAGATGCTAAAAGGGTGTTCAAAAAAGATGAAAGCTACATGATTAAAATGAAGCACGCTATAATGTTTAACTGGCAGTTTATGCTACATAGTCTATATACTCTGGTCTAATCATCTTGTATTGTGTCTGACTAGTTTATAGTGGTTGAAAGTTTCTTGGCCAGAAAGGACCTTGTAAAATTAGTTCTTATTAGAAAAAGCATGGATGGCTGCAAAATTTGGAGACGGGCTGATTTTAGTCCTGTCAAATGACATAAATAATCAGCAGGAAGGTTTTGGTCTAATTCAGAGGAAAAAAAAAAAATCAAGTGGTGTTTGTGTTTAGAATTTCCTAAAAGACAGAATTCCCATCAAACTAATATTTCAGTACTTCCTATGAGTTTGTCCCTGAATCCATGTTTTAAGAAAATCTAACATGCGTATGTGTGTGTACTTCAGAATTTAAAATTAACATATGACAGCTAAAATTATAACATAGGATCATAATACCTTGGGATAGTCCAATGAAGTAAGGATAAGAGATGTTGATCCAGGATATCAGATTGCAAACTTTGAAGTCCTAATGCCTTGTGAGCCAGAAACAAAAAGCTTAATTATTTACTTTCCACCAAGTGGTGGAAAGTTTGAGTTTTGGGGGGTGGGAGGGTTTGGCAGTTTTACTTAATTTTTTTTGTATTGGTATGACCTGTGGTCTTCATTTCCTACGTGAGAAGGCATCTAGTTATTTGATGTATGGCCAGCCAAACAATATAAAGAATTTATATCAGAATAGTGTTTTGGTGTTTTTTAATGTATTCGACTTGTTTAGCTTCTTTATTATTAGGTAGGAATAGTATTTTTGCTTTCATTTTGTGAAGGTAAGCATTTGATAGTTTGTTAATTTACCAATTATTAGGACTACCCACTGCTGCTTGAGTGTTATATATAGGTTAAAAGATAAAACATGAGAGGTCCTAAATACATTGTTTTGGTGAAAGAAACAGGACCATTTTCTTAAGGCTCCCTGAATTTTTAATCCTCAAACCCAAACCTTGCCGGATTAGTTCTGTAAAAACCATTTGGGCATGGTAATGGGTTAACTGCACAGATCTAGTTTTGCTAGGTATGATTTGTTAGATCATTTATCTGAATGATGTTGAAACTGTTAGCTCAAGGGGCTTGTGAAAGGAATCTATAAATAATTAGAGCAGAGCAAAGATTGTTCTGTGTTTATGATCTTAATGTAAAAGTGTTTGCTGCTTCCAGTGAGGGTGCTACGTCACTATCACCTCTGATCTTAGAATAAAATAAACAAATACACAGATCTCCCAAGATATTTTATTTCTCAATTGCTTTGATCTCAGTTTTCAGCTGAGGGGATGTGTAGTTTTCCTGTGCCAAACTCTACTAGAGCAGGCGAAATTTTCTTTGACCTATAAATTGCAAGCTTGTGTTACTTCCAATTAATCTTTATAAGCTAGTGAAAAGGAACGCAGTGGCTTTTATAGTTTGGCAGCTCTAAAAACAAATTATCTTCAAGTAGATCAACTTTTGAAACTAGAAAAAAACCACATGCAATCTCCAAACTATACATTTTAGTGGCACCTGCTGAGTAACAGGTGTTTATAACTTGGCCATAAAAATTCATTCCAGCCTAGAATCGAAAGTCTCAGCTTAGAAGGAATCTTTAAAAAGAATTGGCTAAAATGATTGACTTTCGGCTCTGTCATCTAAGAGGTGCATAAATACAAGACTTAAGGTATTTGGGCATGATCTTATGAAAAAAAAAATTGAAATAAACAAAGGTAGGCCATTTGTCCATGCTGTGGGCCAGGGCCCCTGTAAATTAGAGAGGGAAGTGGAAAGGAAGGGAGAGACAGAGATGGGAGATGGAAGGATCTGGACTGTTGATGGGAATGGCTGCTTCATCACAAGCTTATTGGGTGGATAGTGTTGAATTACAAAATATGGTGTGTGCCTGTACTCCAAGCCTGTCAGGTTGGCAGGTGTTAATGGCTACACTGGTTTCTGTAGATTTTTTGTCTTGGGTTCTACTTCTGTTGCCCTACATCTTACCGATCTGAGGAAGAGTCCAGAGAAGCACAGTTTTGCCTTTAAAAGCTAGGAAAGGATTCTGGAGAGATGAGGAGGGTTCATTTAAAGCAGCTATCATTAGTTTTGTCTTGACCACTTCAGAATCAGTAGAAGTAGACTAAAGTCCTCTTAGGCGTCGTCTGTCTTCAGGGCTCTATTTTTGCTTCAGTTACCTTTCCGGTTTATCAGCATCTTGTCCTCAATCCTTGTGCCACCATGATGCCCTGGGAGACAAGATTTTCTTTTTTCCTTTTTTTCCCTGATCTCACATCCAACATTCTCCCCACTTCTACCTCATTTCCTGGTGACAGTGGCAGGAAAAAAAATCTGGTCAATTAATATTTGCTAAAATATTCAGCAGAGAGTTTTAGTATCTCTCAAATGGCCTTCCAGGGATTAAGTGTCCACGGAACTCTAAAGAAATTTTTAAGTTCAGATCCTCAGGGAGAAGCAGAGGAGGAAAACAGTTTGGAGACAGGGCGTATGGATGCCTTCTGTGCTTGGAGGGGACCTAAACTGTACGTTACCCAGGTTCAAGTATAATTATTGAACCACCCAGGAATATGGGGGGAAACTGGATTAGAGGCAAGGCTGCTCATGCTTGCCAGCTTAGAGATTCAAGCGTCCTGTACTTCACGGGACGTGGAATATGTGCGGCCCTGTTTTCAGTTAACCTTTGGATCTGTAACCGGAGCAGTGTCTCACATACCTGCAAATAATTATGGCATTTGAGTAGGTTACCTGGTGTGAAGCTCGTCTCGACCAGCCTTTCCACGTGGCGATCTGCTGGCTTTGATTTTGCTGGCCTACAGTGGGTCAGCCTGGACATCTCAAGGGTGGTTTTGCAGAGCGTAAATTTTAATGTCAGAAGCATGTGTGTTTTTCATGAAGTGCTTGCACTTACGGGGTAACACGTGCACTTTATAAATTGGGCTGACATTTTCATTGTTTCCTCCTTGTATTATCTTGCTTTGTTGCATGCTTTAATAATTTTTATAAAGTTTATTGCCCCCTGCTGTTCAATATCTTCATATGCTGCATGTTGTTCCTTACATCCTGCTGGGGTGCAGTTTAATGAATTCTTTTGCAGTGAGAATGATATGATTTTTACAGCCTGCCCACAGAGATAGTGATTTTAATATAGTACTTGTTTGACTCTGCGCCCTTGCCCATTTCTTTTAGCCTACACATGTCACCATTGCTAACATCTGAGTGTCGCCAGGCACTGGCTGTCGAAGCTTGATGCCATGCATGTAATGTTCTCTTTTACTGCACGTTTAATTCTTTATCTCCTCTAATCTTCGCCCTGAATCTCTGTCTTCATTTCCATCTCAGACAGTTTGGCTTTTATGCCAACATCTGTACATTTGCTTTGCATTGAAATTCCAAGAATAACATCTTTGCTGCTGGTGGTCTCTCTCCCTCAGTAATTGAAGGCACACATTCCTTGGATGTGTTATGTGGCGTGATTGAGCAGCTTTAGGTCTTTGTCAAACTTGGGCTTATTTGAAACTAGATAAATGAATTAGGGTTTGTTTTGTGGGCACTTGTGCTTTCTTTTCTTCTCATTGTGCCCCGTCTTACACCACCACTCTTTTTCCCTAATCTGGTTGAACCGTAGAGATTCTCATGTCTCTTTCCAGAAAGGTGGTTAATATTTAAGCACCACCACCTCTACTCTATGCCATGCCTGTCAGTTTGGTCTTCTCCCCCTGTGTGCTTTTTCTCTATACATCACTATCACCTCTTTCTCCTCCCACCCCCTAACCTCCACCGTTAAGCTGCAATCAATTAGTGTAGGCATTCGTGACAAGGGATGTCTCAAGCTTGGAAAATTCAATGAAGAATTTTAAAAGTCCCAACATTGCAGGGTACACCTCGATATTGACCATGCAAGTCTTGTCTGTGGTTTAAATACAAAATTTACTAAGTGTGTCAGTTAAAATACATTTAGCTGCACATAAGAGTATGCAACCTATAGTTGGTTAAGCAGTAACATGGTTAATCGTCTGACGGTAAGAGCAGTCTGTGGGTAGGAACAGCAGGGGCTCAACGAAGTCAGCCAGGACCCAGATTTGTTCCGTTTTTCTGCACTGCCATCCTCAGTGCATTACCTTTTCCACTTAAAACTTGCCTCATCCGGATCTTGCCTCCCTGCGTGTGTGCACCTAATCTCAGCTGGTCCGCCCGAGACCCCTGAGTGCCAACTCTGTTCCCCCGCGCGGTCCCATTTCCGCTCCAACAAGATGAAAGAAACTATCATGAACCAGGAGAAACTTGCCAAACTGCAAGCACAAGTGCGCATTGGTGGGAAAGGAACTGCTCGCCGAAAGAAGGTGGTTCACAGAACGGCTACAGCAGATGATAAAAAAAACTTCAGTTCTCCTTAAAGAAGTTAGGGGTAAACAATATCTCTGGTATTGAAGAAGTGAATATGTTCACAAACCAAGGACCAGTGATCCACTTTAACCACCCCAAAGTTCGGGCATCACTGGCCGCAAACACTTTCACCATTCCAGGCCATGCTGAGACAGAGCAGCTGACAGAAATGCTACCCAGTATTTTAAACCAACTTGGTGCAGACAGTCTGACTAGTTTAAGAAGACTGGCTGAAGCTCTGCCCAAACAATCTGGATGGAAAAGCACCACTTGCTACCGGAGAGGATGATAATGATGAAGTCCCAGATCTTGTGGAGAATTTTGATGAAGCTTCCAAGAATGAAGCAAACTGAATTGAGTCAACTTCTGAAGAACATAAAACTTGAAGAAGTTACTGGGAGCTGCTATTTTATATTATGACTGCTTTTTAAGAAATTTGTTCGTGGATCTGATAAAATCTAGATCTCTAATATTTTTAAGCCCAAGCCCCTTGGACACTGCAGCTCTTTTCAGTTTTTGCTTATACACAATTCATTCTTTGCAGCTAATTAAGCTGAAGAAGCCTGGGAATAAAGTTTGAAACAAGGTTAATAAAGTTCTTTGCCTAGGGGAAAAAAAAAAACCAACTTGCCTCATCCGTATTTTGGCATTTTGAGAATATATGATAACAGGTGTGGTATAACCAATGCTAAGCTTTTAGTTGGGTTCCATTTGTTGCAGCCCTAATCCAGAAGACTGTAATCCCTATGAAAGCAGGGGCCTTGTCCCTTTTTGTCCCTAATCATGTTTTTAACACTGTCTGAGTCCCTGGAACATAGTGGGTGATCAGTATGTTACTTACTGAATAGATGAACCTCGGGAATGACATTTTTGAACTTCTGTTACTTGCTCCTATCATTGAATGCTGTATGCTAGGGTGAAACTTAACATTTGAATCAAATAATAAGGCAGGTCTCTTTGTCAGCTTCTATCTCACTGTGTAATTAAGAGGATTTAGTGGCTTATCGTTTCATTAGATGCTTTTCCTAAGTCAATAAGCAACTCCCTTCTGTTTCCCTGGGCCAGCCCATTGCACGGTTCATGCCATCAAGAAAGACCAGAAGGAGAGATGGAAGGCACAAGTTTAATTTACTCATGTGTGACACTGTGGAGTCCGAGGTCACCCTGCCTCCTTCTCCTAGGCTTGCAAGACAAGGGGAGGTGCTGAGAGGAGTAAAGGAAGGTAGTCAGTAGAGACAGGAATGGGTGGGAATTTGCTGCAAGCTCTCCCCTGCCTTCTCCTCTCCCTCCCTCCCACTGGGCCAGGTAGTTAAGGGAGATGTTAATGTGACAAAGGGATATGTTCCAGACTATTGATATCTTCCCAGAGGAGCATGAGTAATAATGGATTTGCTCTAGAAGAAAAGACGTCAAACAGAAATAAATGTAAACTTGAGCCTATGCAAAAACTCTCTTCTCACCTTAGCTTTTTTATGAAACTTGCCCTGAAAGTTATGGACCACATAAGAGAGGCCAGGGGATGAATTTGGTTTCAAGGGCATAAACATTGAATTGCCATTTGTACTGATTTTCAGATGCAATTTAAAAATTAATCCAGAATGTTCGGGTCATGGGTATTATGAAAGCTTTTTATTGTAATCCTAGACAAAACTTTATTATGCCATAAAGAAGTCAGGAGTCTTTAGTGAAAATTGTAGTTGACAGGAAAATAAAGTCGATTCCACTTAAAGCTAAAAGGTAGAGTAGGTCAGGAGATGCTTCTATGTATCTTTTACTTTAGAGCGCACTTATAGCTCAGGAAAGGAAGTATATTGATATTCTTGAAGTGGACGTCTTTCTCCTGTGTTCACTAAACCTGAGTTAGCCAGGTGGACGGATGCCGAATTAAGCCTTTATTACTCTGCCTGGGGCACTGGAGCTGGTGTTACCAGCCCAAGGATGAATGTTCAGTGCCAGCGACACGCTGCCCTCTGCTGAGACCACAGAGTTCCCTCCCTTATTTTTCACATCTCATCTAAGGACTTAAATAAACATATCTTGAATGATACCGTTTCCTGCAATCTCATTTCATTCTTCACTCGCCTTTCTCAGTTGCTGGAAATTAAACATTATCATCATCACATCTTAACAGAAAGATGATGGGGTCCATAGAAATGTTGATTCAGGGTTAGGAGCATTTCATCTGTGATCTTTGCCCTCAAGGAAATTAGGACCTATTAGAAAGATTTATAATCATAAATGTTCAGTGTTCAGTTTATAATGCCAGTGCACTCCTCCCAGGAAAAAACAGTGTAAATGGAGATTAGCTTCCTAGCTGAGTCCACAGAGCCTGTGTACCCATAATGGAACCCAGCAGTAAAACTGACCATCCTCATTTTTTTTAAAGATCTTATGTATTTATTTGAGAGAGGGAGAGAGAGAGAGAGCGCACACGAGCAGAGGGGAGAGTCAGAGGGAGAGGGACAAGCAGACTCCCTGCTGAGCAGGGAGCCCAATGTGGGGCTTGATCCCAGGACCCCAGGATCATGACCTGAGCTGAAGGCAAATGCTTAACCCACTGAGCCACCCAAGTGCCCCCTAAAACGACCATCCTTTCATACTTTATAGGTCCTGGGAGCAGCTTTCCTTGCGCCTCAGGGCGCTAGCGTGGTGCTGGGCAACATTTTGAAATAGATGGAAACTGGTTAGAATACCTTTCTATCAGCATTGCTGACGACACCTTTACCTGTTAGTAAGGTTTCCTCAGGCCTGTACTACCCACATGTCCTTAGGTGATTCTATGTCTGCCACCCTAAGCCCACCATTTGGGGAAAAAGAGGTAAGATAAGCTCCTTACCCTCAAAGAGCTCCATTGTTCAGAAATTTTCTTTTCTAGTTTTTGTTGTTTTTGTTTTGTTTTGTTTTGTTTACATTATCAAAATTCCAGCTCTCGGTGCATCTCAGTTTCTCTAGGGATTAAGAGAAAAGCAAACTGGTGACATCAATGCATGCTGCTGTGTGAATTATTAATAGTCTTTTTCACCTCCTCAGATGATTCACTTTCTAAACAAGTATGTTTGTTAAATCAGACAAATTTCTAACCAGAGTTACTTGTGTTATTTCAGACACTGTAGCCAAAGGTAAGGGAAAAAAAGCTCAAAACATTTCTTAAATATTTTTAGAAGACCACTCAAAAATATTTATTGGCACCGTAGGTTATAAATGAAGATAGTCCTGTCACAAATTAGAATGTGGGCACAAACACACAAAACTATAAACAAGGTATAAAGTGAAAGCTAGAAGAACAGTATAGAATATGGTGTAAGAGCTCAGAGCAGAACAAGATGCTTTCCAACTGTCCATTGACAGAAAGCTGAGTGAGGCCTCTGGATGAGGCTTACCTGACAGGGTCTGTGTAAGTTTAGCTGAGGGTGAGGGTCTGGGCAGGCCAAGAGAAGAGTCTAAGCAAGAGCACTGCAATGCTGCCCTGGAGGAGCCTGGCCTCCGGAGAGGTCCCTGTTTCTCAAGAGTTGTTCTGCTGTGGAAGCAGAGAGAATTAGAAATCAACACCTGACTACCCTGCACTTTGTATACTTGAATTCTCTTCTCAACTCTAAGAGCAAGCATCTTAGGAGAAAGGGCTCAGCAAGATCAAGTAACTTGCTTGAAATCCTCTAGTTGGTAAATAGCAAGATCATGATTATGATCTTGATCTGCCTGATTTTCGAGCCCACGCTCATGTCATTGCGTAGCCTTCGCCTACTTATCCCCATGGGGACTTGGCCCAGCAGCCATGGGGGAGGGATGGGGCACTCATCAGCTTTTGTCAGTTGAGAAATGTCTGCCTGTGGATGGGTACATTTATTTAAATCTGTGTACTTTGAGAAGACTTCCTAATGTTAATTTTCACAAAAATAATGGCATAATTTAGCAAACCCTCTAAAGGGAGGACTAGCACAAGAACCCCTCATCTTGAAACCAATGGTACAAATGACTTATTTTTAACCATTTGAGTTCATGCCAAAACAAGGTGAGTTGTCCAGAACAACATGGTTCTTTTTTGAAAATGTGTCTAGTCTTGCCTGTTTTTTAAAAGACCTTTTCTGTGAAATGCACCAGCATTCTACTGCAGAAAATGCCTTTGTTCATGTGGTAGCTCCAGCATTTCTGGGCATTCTGAGAGCCCAGGGGCCATGAAAAGGTCTGCAGCTCCCCTTCATGTCTCTTTCTTCAGTTGCACAATCACCTTCATCTTAGATCACTTTGGAGAAGTTTATTTGTCTTTAGAGACATGCATGCTTTCTGTTTGGGGAAGAAGTAGTCAGGACTACAGTTGACCCTTGAACAACCTGGGTTTGAACTATGCAGGTCCACTTATACACAGATTTTTTTTTTTTTCAATAAATACAGTGCAATACTGTAAGTGTTTTTTCTCCTTATGCTTTTCTTAATATTCTTTCGTTTATTGTAAGAATAGGGTGTATAATCCATATAACATACAAAATTCGTTATTCAACTCTTTATGTTATCAGTAAGGCTTCTGGTTAACTGTAGGCTGTCGGTAGTTAAATTTGGGGGAAGTCAGAAATTACATGCATATTTTCAACTGTACGGGGGTCAGCACCCCGAACCCCTGTGCTGTTCAACAGTCAACTGTATTTTTGAGGGGGGTGAGGAGGGATTCAATTTTGGTGTCACTAAAGTGCCTTCGGTTGGAGGGTGATCCTGGCCCACTCTGGTTCCTTCTGGCCTGAGTTTTCAGTTGGGCACTGCCCAGCTCCGGGTGCTTCCTCTGCCCCTCTCACGGCTCCTTAGCACTTCCATCTGAGAGTGGCTGTCAGAAACTGGAAAAAAACAAACCTCAAGTCAAAGCTTTTGAGAGAATTTTGTTGAGGAAGGTGACTAGAAGCATGTTTTTAATACTATGAAATTTGGGGATTGTCCATGGCTTTCTTGATTGAGACCATGTCTATGCTATTGTGATTACTAAGATTTGTCTGCACTTTAATTGTTGGTAGGGATTATACGCAAACAATGAATCATGGAACGCTACATCAAAAACTAATGATGTATTGTATGGTAATTAACATAACATAATAAAATAAAATTTTTAAAAAATACACCTTTAATATACTTCTTATATTGTTAAACAACCAGTTTCATCCTGGAATGGAAATAGAAGGATAAGACCCTGAATGCAGACTACTAAAAGACAGTTACAGTCAAATACTTTTTTTCATGATAGAATTGTTTTAATTACTTATGGAAGGTAAGTACATAAAATCATCTTTCCAGACCTGGTTGACTACATATTGTATTTAACAAATTAACTAACTAATTGACAAATGCTCTAATGATCATGATTGTATTAACCAGTGAGATTTTTGCTCATTTCTGGGTGGCTCTCGTATTCAAATTCTAAGCAGTAATTTTTCATCATTAAAGAGGTTTGCAAACATCATTATAATTGTTCCTGCCCATCCCCCATCCTTTCATCTTTCTTTTTTTTTTTCCGTTTGTTGAAAAGAATAAGCATAGTATTCTGAATGGTTTCTTCTTTCCTTCTTCTGGCATCTGACAGTAAGCTAAGTTATGCACAAATCATCTGTGCGTTATGAGTCACTGGCTCTTAGGCTCATTTTTGGTGAAATTAAATTTGTCCTTTTCCTTCACTGATGGGAATATTAGCTTGCCGTGTTGGCTTCCTTCTCAAAGGGAGTGGGGTTGCTAGTGGCATGACTGGAGGGAATAACTTTATATCCTTTCATACAGTCTCTGGGTGGAATTGAAGGACAGAAGATTTTTCTCTAGCAGGAGAGAGACGTTCCCCCCCCCGCCCCACCCCCGCTACAGAAATCTCACACTCCAGGTCCTTTGACACATCACTGACTGTTGGAGAGCGTGGAGCCAGTGTTTACTGCTGGTTCTTGGGTGTTAAACAGCCCTCCACTGCTTTTATGGTACCATTAATTGCACTTAATGCAGCTGCATTTCTAGAACGCTTGGCTAGGCTCTGAAAATTAAGTAGAGGGTACTTTGTTATAAAATTCACTGTAATGAGCTCTGGTGGGACAGGGTCTGTTAAGTTTGAAATTACCTCGGGCCATTTCTAAAGGACTTCTTAAAATATTTCATATCTATAAAAGTTTGTAACTAGATAAATAGCCACAGAGAGAGTGTTGTACCAGGCAGAAGGAAATCCACATTTCTCCTCAGTGCCATCTTTGAAAAAATATGAATGTTTTGAATGTTGGAGAGCAGTGTTTGTTTTCTGCATCGTCCTCTGCCTCCCAGATCCACTAAATTCCAACTTTTCGGCTGTCCTCGCGTTAGCTCAGCTTGAGCTATTTGCACCATAATTTATAGATACAGACCTCTTTCTTTCTTGGTTCTTGTTTTGTTTTTGAATCCGAATCCTACACTGAACTAGAATAAATAGAGGACCCCTCTCTGGGTGTACATAAATTGGTTCAAGAAGAGGTCACACTCCTCTAAGAACAAAAACACTGAAGAGACAGCTGTAACTACTAGCCAATTAGTCTAACGTTACAACTACGGGCCTGAGACGGATTCCTGGTACCTGGCTGATAGATGCTGAAAATGATTTTAATTTCCCCAGGATTCTTGGGCTATGTGACTGACTGCGGTAATGCTCTGCGGCTAATAAATTTTCAGATTGACTCATTTACCGGGTAGCTTTACCAAAACATCCAGGTAATCCGTCTGTACTCATTAGAGACAGGGCCAGAACGAATTCCCTTAGGACTGATTTGAAAAACCTCGCTGGATCAGCCTCACTGAGCTTTAGATGCACTGGCACAAATCAGGTGGAGGATCTTCTATGGTTTTAGTGCAGCAGTTTATCTGAGTTTTGTAGTTAAAGTTTGAGCATGAGGTAATTAGAGCCCTCCAAGCTTGAAATTCATGAACCTTATTCCCCCTTTAATAGACTCTGTACAAGCTTGCCAAGCTCACCGTTTGACTGATGGTATAGACGGAGCCTTTGTTAAAAGCCTCTGGTCAAAATGTAGTTTTAGAAATTTCAAAATCCGTTTTCTTTTCTATTTAGCTCTTACGTGTGTAAACAGGGCAGACTGCTGCGTGTTATTACCGAGGGTCAGACGGCAGTCTGCTGTGCCCTTTGGAAATATTCACTAGTCAATAATCAAATACATGCAGCTGGTTGCAGCACCGCACCTGCCGTCCAGATGGGGCTGACAACAAACACGACACGACCAATCAGGACCCAAGAAGAGAGGGGGCGGAATGCCGTGCGTCTGTTTGGTTTCTTGCGCTGTTTATCCCTCCTGGCAAAAACTGGAAGATAACCTTTACGCGGCTACCAATGTGGTGGTAGGCAGCGCTTGAGCGTACGTGTCTCTGCATTAGGCGGCTGTAATCTCATCAAGCCTCCCAGTGCCTACCTTGTACACATTCTTTAAGAAGTTGAGCCTCTAAGTGTGGAATTTGAAGTATACACACACACACACACACACACATATGTATATGTATATATGTGGATGTATGCGCACCTGCTGATCCACGTATGTGCACATTCATAGTGATACGCTCCGTGCCACCACACCCTCTTTCTCCGTTTACTTTTATCGAAGATCATTATGCTAAAAATGCGGAACGCAGAATCAAGCTCTAGCTGTAGTCTTAAGGATTTTTACCTGTGCCAAAATATTCTAACACCAATGGCCGTTTTTATCAGTCCTGGTTGTGAACAAGGCCATGACATGTGATTTTACTCTGCCAAATCTGCAGAGGTTTTTGTTTCGGTCTTTTTGATTTACACCTGATTCCCTAGAATACACGTCTTTGAGAAAGGAGAAGGGAGGGCGCCTGGGTGGCTCAGTTGGTTAAGCGACTGCCTTCGGCTCAGGTCATGATCCTGGAGTCCCGGGATCGAGTCCCGCATCGGGCTCCCTGCTCGGCGGGGAGTCTGCTGCTCCCTCTGACCCTCCCCCCTCTCATGCTCTCTGTCTCTCATTCTCTCTGTCTCAAAAAAATAAATAAAATCTTAAAAAAAAAAAAAAAAAGGAGAAGGGAGCTACTAGTTACCACCACCTCATCTGTGTCAAATACCGTGCTAGGCACGTCACGTACATGATCTCATTTAATCCTTGAACAACACGCCGGAGTGGGCAGTAATATGTTCATCTCTCTGGCAACCGTATTTCTCTGAGATTTTACTAACTGGCTCTAGGTCACACACACCCTAGGAGACGACAGAAAAGTTCTATTTATAGAATATCCCCTTAGTGACTCTCCGTAATCTTCCTCATCAAAAGCATTTTACCGGCACCCATTTTTATTTTGCCACAGAGAGCTTTTTAAAAACCCAGATTGCATTAAAATGCATTTATTCCTTACTCTTTGCTAGGTCTTTGCTGGGAAACTGTCACAAATATTGAGATTTAGCCCTTGCCACAACTCTTTGACCAAAGAATGATTACCTCACTGTACAGATGGGGAAACCAAGGCCTGGATGTCAGGTCTCTTACCCTCGTTCACCAGCTGGTAAATGGCAGAGCTGAGACTAGAAATAAGGGTTTCTGTCCCTCAGAATTATGCTCTTTCTACTAAACTACAACTGTCTCCCCACTTCTTAAGTACTCCTAAATACTCAGATGAATAAAAATGTGAAGACCCTTTGATGAGTATGACAGAGGACAGAGCTAGACCCAGGCTGACATACTAACTGCGGAAGAAGTTCCTTCTAAAAAAACAGTGTCAGAAAATGAGGCAAATACACCTCTGAGGGCAATACAGGGAAGGAAGAGCGCTTCCTCTTCTTCTTGACTGGGGGTTAAATTATGAGGAAAAAAGATGGAGGTGGCTTGCCTCAATGCCACCTATTAAAGTGAAGTTGGCCCAAGACCATTAGTGACCACATAGTCCCTCTCAGATTCTGAAAGCCCTGAAGTGAGTGGTTTTCAAAGAAAAGAAGAGAGAAAAGCTAGTGAGTTGAAAGAGTACGAGGAACCTTGAGTATTTTCTTCTAACTGCTGAGGATGAGGCTTGTTTCAACAACATTTTGGAAATTCCAGAAGCTTGTCTTTCTTCCTTCCCATCTAGAACATTGAACCTCACTGAAGGTGAGGCAGCTAAATAAAAGACACTTGTGTTTTCTCTGATTACTTAATATTCTTTTAGTTCACAACTGGGTATATTAATAATCTGTTGTGATACCAGCGTATGGGTATTTGATAGATCTTGGCTACAAGGAGGAATTGTTGACTGCTTTTGTGATCCAAGAGTTAGAGGGACTCCAAAAGCAATTCCAGGTAAGTCCTCTATTTATAACATTTTAAAAGCTTTTGCCATCCCAAGAGATGCAAGGAAGGAAGGAGAGACTGGTAACCAAGTGGACCAGGAAAGCGCATCCTTTTTGATGAGTGAAATGAAGGACACTATTGGTAGTGTGAGGTGGGGTATACCGAAGCCTTAAAATTACCCTTTCTATAGCACGTGGCCATCTTTGTATACAGAGAGAGTTTCGCATTTTCATGAAATTGGAAGGAAAATCACTCTAGCAGTGGAGACCTGGATCTTAGGAAAGAATGCCTGATTTCCCTATTTACACAGTGGAGAAAAACAAGGGAGAGGGAGACCAGTCTGAAATGATGAGCCTGCAGGAGTGGCAGTATGGAGACTCTTAACAGGAGAGGTAAAGGGATGATTTCAAGAGAACAATGATGGCTTGATTTCAGTGTATTTCCCTATAGAAATACACTTTGGAATGTGAATCATAGATGATTATGTTATCTGACCATCATCTAGAAGAACTTGTTCTTTAAGTTGAGATCCTTTTGGCTGGATGAGGCACCTCACCATGAAGCATCATTTTTGTAGATTCAGGTGATAGTAAAATATTGATTTTTTTAAAAAGTGATGTGTTACCCGTTTCTCAACCTAACTTGAACTCTGGACAGTTTTGTAGCTTCTTTCAGGGTTGTCCATCTTCTATAGCTTGTGGCTGTTGCTTGCTGCTTCTTAGGGTATAAACATTCTCAAGTCACTTAAAAAAAAAAGTTTTCATCCTGGGTATTCTCCCACTTCTCTTCTCTGCCCATCCTTTATCCCGTATTCTCCTTCCTTTCACTTACAAATTCCTAAAAAAGGAATTTAAGGTGTGTAATTCGTGGTTGTCACCTGTCATTTACTCCTCAGTGGACAGCAGTGCCCCCACCCAAGGTCTTCAGAACTCTTCCTTGGCATTTGACATAGTTGAAGAGTCGCTCCTTCAAATGTTCTGCTCTTCTTCTTTGTAGGTAGGACAACATCACCTCTTTAACCACCTCCTGCCCCTCCGATGGTTCCTTCTCAGGTGCTTCGCTGACTCTCTTTCCTCTCTTTAAATGCAGATATTCCCCAGGCTGGCCCCCAGCCTTCCCTCCTTCTGCCCTTCTGTGGCTTCTCTGCCTATTGTATGCAAATGACTTGCAGCTTAGTCCTCACCATTGCCACGCCTCTACCTGGAGCCTCAGGTATGCCAGACATCTCCTCTCCATGCGCCTGTCCTAAAGATCCCTCCAGTTCCGCGTCCTACCTTCTTAGCACCTTCTCTTCTAAAGGTCCTGTTACAGGGACTGATTGAACCCTCTCTACTGTCAGGCACCCAACTTCTCTACTCTCTCACATGTGTTCTTCCTTTCCCTTAATAGTCAATTTATGAACTCTCCCATTCTCACCTAAATACCTTTGGAACCGAACTCTTCTCTAGAGTCTTCTTGACTTATTTCCCAGGATTAACTCATCATCATTTCTTGCCTCTGCAGTAGCCATAACTTCATCTTCCCTGCAAACACAATTCTATCCTGTGCATCACTCGTGTGTTTTGCTGAATTTGTGCTATTGTGTAGGCTCTTCTCTCTGTCTCAACCACACCTCTTACCACCACGTCCCTGGCTTGTTTGCCTAGAAAATTTCTACTCCTTTCTATCCCAGGTATCTTCCTCTCTTTTAAATCTTTGCATTTCACTGAAGTTAGATGTCCCCTTTCTGGAGATCCTCCAAAGAAACCATTATTTTATTACAGTTTGTATTTCTGTCTCCCCAGTCTCTAGATTCCTTGAGAGTACCGACTCCCTGCCATTTCCGGAACTGGATAAGTGTCTCCCATCCCAGGGCCTTTATACTTGGTCTTCCTTCACCTGGACGTCATGCCGCTCTGTCACCTGATCCCTCTTTCTACTCAGAGTGTTGGAGACGTCTTTTCTGATTTTGTTTTTATCTTCAGAAATTCCTACTAACTTTTTCCCCTTCTCCCCTTTATTTTTTTCATGCCACTTACATAATTAGATGTGTGTGTATTGTTGTTGTTCTTGTCTGCCCCCTCCCCCCCCCCCCCCCCGCCATGTCACCTCCATGCGGGCATGTTTGTCTGCTTTGCTCATGCTTCCCTGGCTTATCACTAGAGGGCCTGGCACGTAGTAGGCCCTCAGTTAATACTTAGGTGAGTGTTTGAATTGTACCTTTTCCAACCGACATAATACTTGGCACAGAGTAGACCTGCAGTAAAGGTTTATTAAAAGAATAAACATGGAGTATGCATTTGACCGTGGTTAAATAAATTGCCATGTCTGAACTCACTAAACTGAAGAGACCAGTAGCTTCCTGGAAAAAAAGAATCAAGACAGCTGTAAGACAAATAAAAATGACTGGCTAGTGGCAAAGTCCATTCTCATCAGAATGCTGGTTCAGTTATTCAGTTCAGATTTTTGGCAAGTGATGCAGATTCTTTTTCAGAAAATGTTGATTGATTGCACAGTTGTACCCACTTCATTTGCAAACCTTCATTATCTCTTTTTCCTTTCCTCCCTCCGTCTGCATTTAGAAGGGGAGGAGCTGTGTATAATTCTACAAAGCAATTTTTGTGAATAAACCAACTTACTGGCTGCTACTTTCAGTCTCGCGGTTCCACACCGAATACAAGTGTCTGCTTTAGTCCTGTGTTCTCTCTTGCCTGGGTCCGTGGCATTCATTCATTTGCCTGTTCATTTGATTACTCATTCATTCGAGGAATCATTTGTTCAGTTCCCTTTAGTGCCCAACCTGGTACAAGATACATGTGGATGCTTGGCTGTGGTCTAAAGCCAGAGTTCTTGACCTGAGGTCAGTGGAGGATGGGTTGCAGAAGCTCTCTGGGATTTTTGTAATTGTATGCACCAAGTTTTGTGTTTGACTATTGCCTCAGGAAGAGGGTTTGCTTAAACAGCTCTGTTATTCAAAGCAAGCAATAGGTTAAGAACCTCTGATAGAGGCTTGAGCTGAGCCTTGAATCTAAATAATAGGTCTTCAAATTAGGGTTTTTCTCCTTGATATGTGTCATGGTCAATGTAAGTATGAAAGAGTATGCTTGTGTGTGTCCTCCAGTCCAGGTCTGAAAGTCAGGGCAGCCTGTTTACTATCTCTGCACTCCAAATAGTGCCCCCATGTCTTAGCTTCTAACTCTGCCCAAATCAGAGACTCTGTAGGTTCCCAAGAGGCAGATGGCAATGATGATGCAGACCTTGATCTGCTAACACAAGCAAGACCTAGCGCCTGCTCACTTACCATTGATAATTGTGTGGACTTTTGTTTATATGAAATCAGAAGGAAGATGGTGGGGTTTTAAGAGCTGATTTTGGTTTCCATTGGCGGTGGCTGTGTACATTTACCTAATCAAGTTATGTCTGAGGCATTCAGCATCTTAAAATGAATGCCAATTACTGCTGGAATAGGCCGTGAGTGAATCCTTCAAAAGAAAATTCAGTGGGCAGTTGCTGACACTCAGTGAATTGCTGGCTCTTTGCCCAAGTATGTGTGAAATGTTTGCACTGGTTTGAGGCCCTGATTGCAGTTGGCTCACAGGGTTTGTGGTGACACTGTAGATTTGATATCATGCCATAGGAAAGGCAGAGCCCGGGCACAACATGCAGAGAAACAAAATGTTCCCAATATTTAAAAAAAAAAAAATCCTAAATATTTCTAATATTTAGGAAAAATGCAGTCCCAATATTTCTGTTAAATTTGGAATTAAGTTAGTGATTTAGAAAAGTCATCTTTGGCCTACCCTCTGCTTTTCATAGCAAGGAGGAGAGAGCTGACATGTGCTGAATGCCTCCCTTGGGCTCAGCATGGGGCTCTAGAATGCTCATTCATTCACAAATATTTATTGTGCACCTTCTGTGTTCTGGGCCCTTTTCTGTCAGGGTTTCAGCAGTGCACAAAATGATTTCCCCAGCTTATGAAGGTGAAAGACTAGCGGAGGAGAGAGGTGATATGCAAATAAGTTCTAGAAGGGAAATTAAAGGAGGGCCGGGCTGTCACATGTCTCACAACAGCTGTATGAAGCATTAACCCTTCTGACAGATTGGGAAGTTGAGGTCCACAGAGCCTAACTTGTTCAAGATAACCCGGCTAATTAGAGACAAATGGAGGATTGAAAACTTGGGTCAGCCTGACTCCAGAACCCAAGTCCTTTCCTCTGCTCATAACTGTTCCCCAGTGAACTCTTCCTGCAAACAGAGAGCAGAAAGCATTTGGGGGAAGGAACCAGATGCCCGACAACGAGGACCTGAATCACCGCAGTCCCCTTCAGAACGCCCAAGGGGATGTGACGGTCCATTTGGCGACTGCGTTGTCTCACGCGGTGTGAAGCTGTCTGCTGTGATGTAGGCATGTGCTTCAGGGGCCTCAATGTCAGCGGTGGTATTGGAGCGTTGCGGGAGTAGTGGAAGGTCAGGGTCTTCAGACCAAGTGCAGTGGACCTTGGTCTTCCTTGGTGTAATCGTGTGACTATAAAACTATGGTATTGAGCCTCAGGAAGGTGCGGTGGTAGTGGGGGGACCCAGCCTCACCAGCAACTGTAGGAGTGTGACAGTCCAGCGGTGTTGCAGCTTAAGGGAAAACAACTTGGAGTGGGCAAGATGATGAGCCCGAAACCTTGCTATGTGTAACCACATCAATGTGCATTTGTCCTTGCCTTCATAGCTGACCATTGGATCCCAGGGTCCTGTGTGGGTGTGCGTGCGCGCGCGCTGCCAAAGTGAGCATACAGGGTCTTGACTGTTGTATTTCACTGTCCTTGTGAGCTAACCTTCCATTCGCCATCTCCACCATACCCCTGCCCCCACTCTCCCTGTCTTATCCTTAGTTGAGAGTTGATAACTGCACATTTACTACATTTTATCCATTTGCTTATATATCAGTCTCCCCACTAGACTCTGATCCCCGGGAAGGTCAGGGTCTTTTCATTTGAATATTCTCAGAGCCTCAACAAATATTTTGCATGGATGCCTTTAGCTCTCTTATGATGATGTATAAAGAGAGCATCTAGATATGAAAATCGGAACCTGGCTCATGTCTCTAGCACCTAGGTCAGTGAGGTTAATATCTTTTATACTGCTATGTATTCACTAAATTTTGGATGAATAAATGTGATACCATAGCCTGAGATGGTTAAGCTTTGGAAATTGATCAGAATGAACTTTCAAGCCGGTGCTGTTATAAGCAGAGAATTGTGTCCTTTGAGCCAACACCCCAGTGCTTCATGGAACTATTCATGTTGACTCTACTTTTGGCAGAAAGAAAGTCACTAAATGCACTGCCAAGCATTGATGTGGCACAAGGGGTGGGGGGCTGCTGTCTGAGAGAAAATACGAATATGACTGAATATATGAATGGACGAACAGGACAGAGAAGAGGAAGAGGGCAAGAGACATTGCCTTCTTTCTCCCACAGAAACACAAGCTGCTTCCCGCACATCCAGCGTTTCTTAGCTCCCTGTCCTATCTATCCTATCAGTGGCCTCGGAGAACCTGAAGGATGAATGGAGCATTAGATTGGAAGTAATAATGTTGTGCCTGACTTACCTCCGAATTTGTAGCAGATGTTACAAATGTCATAACACAAAATTTGGGGATCAGACTAGGAAAACAAAATCAAGGTCACAGATGTGTACCTCTTCCTTTGACCATCGAGTGCTGACCTACACCATACTGTTTCATTGATAATCTCTACCCCCTCCTACTGGGTGGACTCATGCCAGTAACAGTCGGTGAGCTGCTGAGGTCAGAAGGGGGAACAATGGTGTGGTAGCGCTCCACTGAAAGGATTTGAAGATAGTTTTCAAAATGAAAGTATAAGCCTTTTTTTCCCCCCAGACCCTACTGAACGAGCAAACCAAATCTAACCCGCATTAAAAATGTAACATGCTCAAAATCTGTTCAGCTGATTAGTGAGGGAGGTCATTTCTGTCAATTAAAAGACAAGTTTTAAACTTTGCAGAGTTGGTGTGGCCTTGAAATCTCAAATTTGATGTGATCTGTTTTTCCGGTTGAGAGCTCTGATCAGAGAATACTTGGTGTCTTTTTATAAACTATGCAGTTAATTCATGAGAACACACGGGGCTTCTTCCTGACATAGACTAGGTGATTTGTAGAGGAAAGTGGTCATTGGAAGAAGAGGAATTTACATAAGAACAAAGACAATAACAGCAACAAAAGAAGAAGCTCAAATTGATAGCCTGGGGATTGTACTCAGAAAGCAGAGCACCTTCATACCTCAGGCCCACATTCAGGCTCCACGCCCAAGCCAGGGTCTGTGTCGCCCACTGTCTGTGGCCCACTTGACCTTCTGTCACACAGGACCGCCTCACTCAGTGGTTTGCATCTTAGTCATTCATCTTTGTGTGCACAGTACCTAGCAGAGCACCTGCCAAATGGGAAGGGTCAGTGCATGTTCGTGCTGTAGCTCTGAAGCCAGAAATCGTTTCTATCTTCTCGCTGAGCTCATGTTAGGTAAAAATAAAGACTCCCCATCACTCGAAGATTCTACATTCTTCATTCTTTAAAAAAAAAAAATGTATTTGAGAGAGAGAGAGAGAGAGAGCATAAGCAGGGGGAGGGGCAAAAGGAGAGGGAGAAGCAGACTCCCTGCTGATCAGGGAGCCCAATGTGGGGCTCGATCCCAAGACCCTGGGATCATGACCTGAGCCGAAGGCAGATGCTTAACCAACTGAGCCACCCAAGTACCCCTATATTCTTCATTCTGAAGTCACTTGGTAACTGCCACACTCTTAAAACTTCCCCAGATTGAGAAGGGGTGAAATCCACCATACTCCACATCTCTGCTGAGAATCCAAAGATGGGAATTTGTCATGATCAATAACCTTTTTACCTTTATTTATTTTGTAAAGAAAAGAGGCCATTCTCATATCCTTCACTGTGTTAAGGGGATTAAATAGTCAAGTTTAAGCTTTGCCACCCAAACCACCCCACACCCCGCCCCCCCTCCCCAGTAGCAAGTTATTGAAGCCAAGAAACATACTCAGAAAAGACTCAGACGTCTTTTAAGTTATTGTTAGACTTTGGTCCTTTAAAAGTACCCTCTTGGGGGGGCGCCTGGGTGGCTCAGTTGGTTAAGCAACTGCCTTCGGCTCAGGTCATGATCCTGGAGTCCCGGGATCGAGTCCCGCATCGGGCTCCCTGCTCAGCAGGGAGCCTGCTTCTCCCTCTGACCCTCCCCCCTCTCATGTGCTCTCTCTCTCAAATAAATAATAAAATCTTTTAAAAAATAAATAAATAAATAAAAGTACCCTCTTTTTTTATATACATTGTTATTTTGGCATGATTAAGAAAGTAAAATTGAAATAATCAAGTAACTCCTTCCTTTTGTATAAAGTCCTGTTAGGAATTATAACAAGCATATCCTCATCCTTTGTCCAGCCTGATGCCGTGCTCTTCTCCGCTGATGCCTTCAGGCATCTCTTAAGGATTCCCCTCATGTACCCCACCCAGGCTGTGATCATGCCTGCATCTTCCTCAGGTTTCTGTCCAGGAGACTTTGGCTGTCAGAGCTCCGTCATTCCCTCAGGTGCTGTCACTCCAAGCAGCCGCTTCACCCACAGCCTGAAGAATGTCATCGGTCGAGGGGAAGTTTGGGTCCTCTCATGAAGAATGTTAATTACCCTTTATCGTAGCCCATATAAGGGGCATATATAATAGTTCCTATATTAACTACCAGATTGTCAGAGAAAGGCTATTTTTCCTTTTCCCCAGCTACAGATGGAGAAATCCCTGCTTTGGTAGCTAGAAACTCTCATTTCCTTCAAGGAAAAGGAAGGCGTGGTGGGCAACGTGAGTCTTTGAAAGGGAACATTGGAATTAAAGAAGTCCCTGTAACTTGTTGCTGACCAAATACACAAAAGCGTTGTCGAGACTTACTACAGTGATGCTTGGGTGCTATTTCCCTTTTAGATGACTTTGCCTATTTGATGTAGAAAATCATAAAGAAACGATTTCAAAAATCACAGGGCCAGTATTTAGTTCTTCAGAAGATGAGAAGTGCATGATGCACAAACCCCAGACTAAACAGATTTATTGAATGTTGTATGTTTTCCCCTTAGGTCTTCCTAGTTGAAGCCATATAGATAGGTTATTTTGTTTTGTTTTGTTTGTTTTTTGTTTTTGTTTTTGTTTTTTTTTTTTGGTTTGTTTTTGAGAAAAGCAGACTGGTTTCTTTTTCCCAAATTAAATAATTCATTTGTACATATTAATACTTTCACAGTCATATCATCTCTAAGGCTTTTGGCTAATGCATTCAATCCATACTTAAATTGTGGGAGAAATTTAAATATGTGTTGCATCAAAGAATTTTAAAATCAGCATACGACTTCTTAGAGTTTCTATTATTTTACTGGATTTAATACCTCTTTTTTGTTTAAATTGGTAATAGGGCACCTGGGTGGCTCAGTCAGTTAAGCGTCTGCCTTCGGCTCAGGTCGTGATCCCGGGGTCCTGGGATCGAGCCCCATGTTGGGCTCCCTGCTCAGTGGGAAGCCTGCTTCTCCCTCTTCCTCTGCTGCTCCCCCTGCTTGTGCTCTCTCTCTGTCAAATAAATAAATAAAATCCTTTAAAAAAAAGTTCTTAAATCGGTAATATAATGTGTTCGTGGGTTCTGGGATATGAATTATACAGACAAATTTTGTGATGTTTAAAAATGACTATGAATTGAAAAATAAACCCGAAGTGCACCATTCCTGAATAGAGGAGGTTTTCTTTCTTTTATTTATCGTTAATCATTCACATGCCCCATGAACTTTGCTTGTCCCCATTTCTCCTCTCTGGTCATCTGTATTTTAAATAGCGAAAACACTAATATTGGTGCAAGTACATTGAAAAGCATTGCTATCATTTGTTTTCAGATATTTACATGATGCATTGTGTGGAAGCACCACATGTTGTGGCAGGGACAGCAGAGTTTCAGTGGTGGGGCCGCTGTATTGGTTAAGTTGCTACCGAGCTCAACTTTCTCCAGTCTCTCCTCTCCCTCCCAATCTGAAATTCCCCCAGTGTCTAAGCCTTGCACAACCAGTAAGGGGCTTAGAGTTGAAAGGATGCAGGTTGTGAATATGGGCAGTAGGCAGAGCTGTGTGGACCAGTCTCAGAATGAAGATTTGGTCCCATATTAAATGAAAACATAGACCTTTTTATTTTGATAGGGAAACACAAGGCACGCACACTCTCCTTACAAACTTCTGAGTCTCCTTCCTGGGAAAACCCTTCCTTGGCTTCCCTTGCCCTACAGTGAGGGAGACTAATTGAGATTCTTCAAGGGAAATCCCTTTTCTTTTCTTCCGTAGCCATGGAAAGACTCATTAAGCATTCTGTACTCCATTCTTTCCCAGACCCTGACTTTGCTTACCCCAAGTGCTAAAGCCCAGGGAGCGATGTCCGGTATTCCATTAAGCATGCTCTTTCGTCCTCCCTACCCCCCAAGCTCAGTGTGGGAACAGAGCCTTGCCCCTTGAAGGATGAGTTCAGAGGGCAGCCATGAAGCTTGCCTTTTTATTAGGTGGATGATTCCATCCCTGAAATACCACCTGCAGAACTTTCAGGCTACGTTTACCCATTCTGCCATACTGCTCCCCGTGGAGAGGGGCCCGATGAGAAAATATCTAGAAAATGGCCTTCCCTATTTGCCAATGACAACTTTTCCCTAATAAAACAGTCCTTTGGAAACCGTGTTTCACAATGTCCTACTCCTCTTCACTTTGAATATCTCTTTCAAATGCTTTTTTTTCTATTTAAATAATTTTTTATTGTTATGTTAATCACCATACATTACATCATTAGTTTTTGATGTAGTGTTCCATGATTCATTATTTGCGTATAACACCCAGTGCTCCATGCAGAACGTGCCCTCTTTAATACCCATCACCAGGCTAACCCATCCTCCCACCCCCCTCCCCTCTAGAACCTCAGTTTGTTTTTCAGAGTCCATCAAATGCTCTTTTAAATAACAAGCCCCTTCCTCTCTCCTGCCTGTGCTTTACCTTCCTATTGTGAACTCTGTTGGTGAGGAGCTGGGGCAGCTCCACCTTCTCTGGAAATGGGGGTGGGGAGAGTTACTAAGGAAAAGGGCAATGCAGGACACAAGGCAAGTAGGGCCCGTGACTTTTCCCCCTTTCATTATGTGTGTCCACTGAGCTGTCCTGTTTCTGTTTTGTAATGGGTTCTTCTGTGGCAAGCTGACCTTTTGGCTGAATAGGTCAAACTCCCACTGAGCGCTAATCCTCAGCCTTCCTGGCGATTGTGTATCCCTGAAGGTGACAAGCACTGGTTAGGAATATGACTGGGGGTGTGTGGTGTATTTCCCCAAAGAGGGATTGTCTTTTACTGCACTGAATTAATTCTCAAAGACCACCTCACAAGGTATGTGAGTCAATATTGGAATTATTTTTGCCGACGTTGTTGAGGGACAAGACTAATTTTTCAGATACATGTTTCAGATTGTGGTTTCCTTCTGTGTCTTCCATTTTTTAATGAGGGAAAAGTCCAATTGACCATCCTAATGATTCATCGTATCATTCTAGATTTCTGAAACAATCAGTTTCTTGGGTTGATTTTTAAAAACCCTTCTCCCTATATATTTCTTCCATTTAAAGTCTCTTCAAATTTTAGGTGTTTTATTTTTAACCCTGGCAAAACATGAGTGTTGCAGTGTTTGTTGATAATTATGTGCTGGGCCTAAGTCTGTTCAGAATTGCTTAAAAAAATTTTTTGGACTGTTTATTAGGTTTTATAACACGAGTTACCTACAGTAATTGTAGGTAACCTACAGTAACTACCTGCAGTAGTTAGCAATTTTCAACTTCAAGTTGGTACACAGTAAATGCTGAATCACATCTGAAGTTGAATTATTGATTTTTTTTTTTCTTTTAACAGTTTGTATAAGCTGTTCAATTTCCCCAGTTCTCATGTCTCACTGTCAGTGAGTTAGGGACATGCTCTTCCCAGATAAGAGATTACAGATTCCATTTATTTAGCAACGTGTTGTTTTTTGTTTTTGTTTGGATAATATGATTAGTGGGTTCTTTAAATTTGAAAAGGTAGTGTCTTTTAACCGAACTAACAAATACATGAAATGATGTCAGTAGATGAGCTGAAACCATGACCCATTCATCGGTAAATGTACATTTGTCTGGACTACCGAATCGTTTTAGAAACGGTTGACTCCCAGAACACACAAATCGGAGAGTGCTTCATAAGTAGTGTATTCTTTTTCTGAAAATGATGGACTTCGTGAAGGGAACACCTCTTTGGTGTTTCTTAGGCATTAATGATACTCCATTAGCAACATGAGATTAACATAGAGCAGCGAAATAACTGTATCTGCATTGTTCCTGAGCGACTGGCCGATTGTCTCAGTTCCTCAAATGCGATAGGACGAAAAGTACAAAACAAGAAGTGCATATTTAACATCTCTTCGTTACCAGTAGTGCCGGAGTCAGAGCTGGGTTTCTACCACGGTCATAATGGGCTCCTGTTTAACATATTTATGTTGGCTGTAAAATTAGGAACTGTCGTTACAGCCCCACATCACCTGCGTAAGTGCAAAACATATAAATCAAGAGAAGTTCCAGTGCCATAAAAATGCCATCGAATAGAATAGCATGAAACCACTTACAAGACACTTGTTTCTGATGCTAGGAGGTACTGGGATGCACACTCCGGGTTTCTGGAGGATCTGAGGAACAAAGAAGGGTAACTAGGCAGGTGGGGCTTGTGCATGTAACAGCTGATAAAGACGTGTGGGATCCTCAGGCTGATGAATAATTTTTTTAAATAAAATTCCTAATTATTTATGCATTTGCAGCGTTGACTTAGAGAATAACCTGAGCCCTAAGTGAAGAAAAGGCAAGAAAAGAAAGGCCATCAGTGGCCAGACTTGAATAACCCCTGTGAGCACCCCACTGAAGTCAATATTCTATGCTTCCAGAAGGCAGTTGGGCTGCCATCTGTTGTTACTGGAGCGTGCCTCTTGGGCCTCCTAGTAAATAAAACGCTCCTAATATTTGCTGTGATATTTTAGGGTTCTCTCTAGGTTGGGGGATATTGCTCTCCTGGCCTCTTCTTAATCCAGCTTTTTAATAGAAGAGTCTGCATTCTCCAGTCCATTTCTTCTGTGAAGTGCAGTGGTTTATTCTGAACTTCAAAATTGGAAGTCCTGAAATGCCCACAAATGATGAACTATTACTAATAAGGAGCTTTCTGGATCCTAATTACTGCCTCAAAAAGAGAGTGGACACTTTTGAAATTTTTCAACTCCCTCCCCTCCCTCCCAGAAGCTCCCCACAACAATCTTAAAAAAAAAGAAAAAAAAAAAAAAAGGACTGCAGATTTTATTCATGTGGGATCATT
This sequence comes from Mirounga leonina, assembly GCF_011800145.1. NCBI lineage: Eukaryota > Metazoa > Chordata > Mammalia > Carnivora > Phocidae > Mirounga > Mirounga leonina. The sequence continues at coordinate 2,456,449 of NW_023270827.1, read as the reverse complement.
CACACCAAGCTACCATAATGTGCAATTAACACTCTAGAAACTGAAAACAGTATTCAGCAAGACAGCTGCATTATCAAAAATGCCAAAGGAGTTTTGAAGGGAGTAATGTGCATGTTAGAATAGGAAATTAATCAGAAATGTGCACATACACACACAGCGGTAGTGTCTTAACTATATCTGAATATTAAATTTTTAAAAAATCTCAAGTCTATACTTATAGTAAAGATTAATGTTAGGATAGAAAACTGATTTTTCTATTTTAAAATTATTGTGTGTTTTGCTTCTGAAGCAAATGAGGAAGTTAGAATAGAGATTTCTAAGATCCCTTCCAGCTGGAATATTCTTTGATAATAATCACTCTTCAATTATATTTTATAAATTTTCCCATTGAAAAAAATGCCCGTTTTATTTCTTCTTGCCAGTCATAATGATACTTAACACTCATGCTATTTTCAAAGTGCCTTTCAGACATTGCAGACACTAACTCACAATTGCAGGCGTCAACTGCCTACTTCTGCACAGCACAATAGTCATAAGTACATTTATATTATAATCCCTACTAAGCTAGGGATCCAACTGACTGACTTAGTAACGGAAACGAAGCAGAATTACCCCAGCAGCATTTTGCTGGAATTTTCTTGTCAACTAGCTGAAAGTGTTTTTAGATGTAAGAAAGTGGGGTTCGGTTTTATTTCAATTTATTGTGTAGGTTTGAGGAAGGTAGAGCTTTATAATAAAATTTTCAAGAAAAACAGGAAAACTTGAGGGATTTACTTGTTGGAAATAAGGAAAAGATCTAAATATTTCCTTCCAGAAGTTACCATGAAGCAGATTTTTATGTTTGAAAACTTTTTTTTAAAAAAAAAAAAGGAAAAATAGGGGTGCCTGGGCGGCTCAGTTGGTTAAGCGACTGCCTTCGGCTCAGGTCATGATCCTGGAGTCCCTGGATCGAGTCCCGCATCGGGCTCTCTGCTGGGCGGGGAGCCTGCTTCTCCCTCTGACCCTCCCCCCTCTCATGTGCTTTCTCTCTCTCATTCTCTCTGTCTCAAATAAATAAATAAAATCTTTAAAAAAAAAAAAAAAAGAAAAATACCCAAACCAGATTTGAAAGCAAATGGTGACCTCATGCAAAAGAAAATTAGTAAAGGAAAGACCCTCGATCCTGGATCCCACAGATATCCTGCATTAAGCTCACTTTTGTTAAGGATTATCAGAGGCTCCTGAGTGAGGGGCCTGCAGACAATACATGTAGGGTCTGCCAGGAAGGGACGGACAGATCCTAAGTCAGTAGGAGAACCCGAGGATTCGGATAAGAAAACAGTCACTTGCCTGGTGAGGCATGTGCTAGGCAAGAGTCTACCTGGGCTTCTTGTAGGTCCTGTAGGAATAGTTACACATGAGTGTTCAGTAAACATGAAATCCAGCCATCCTGAGACACTTAACACTAGTGCAAACAGTCATTAATGAGAATCTCTTATCCGACATGTTGTGCTTATTAAATTGTGATAAAGTTATTGCATTGGAACATAAAAAAAAAGTCCTGTTTGCTTTTTCCTAGCCTAAAAGATATGAAAGGTTTAGTCCTGGGGGCCTTGGCGGGGGGGGTGGGGGAGGTGTACGTGGGCAGGCAGTATATGTGTGCTTTAAAAATAACAATTCTGGGCGCCTGGGTGGCTCAGTTGGTTAAGCGACTGCTTTCAGCTCAGGTCATGATCCCAGAGTCCTGGGATCGAGTCCCGCATCGGGCTCCCTGCTCTGCGGGAGGCCTGCTTCTCCCTCTCCCACTCCCCCTGCTTGTGTTCCCTCTCTCACTGTCTCTCTGTCAAATAAATAAATAAAATCTTTAAAAAAAATAAAAAATAAAAATAAATAAAAATAACAATTCTTACATTTTACGAGAAACAGTGTGCTAATTTATTTTAAAGAGATGTAAACATTCATGGTTTTGCTCCAGTGTAGGAAACACAGTCTAAATGGGCATGGAAAAGTGAAAAAGTCCGGATATAATTTTTCATGTTCGCAGAAGTTAATACCCTGCGTTGAAAATTTAGCCTCATGTCTGCTCTTGCTCAGGCAACTCAGAAGCAAAATGAAGCCCGGGCTGTGTTTCTTTCAGAGCCCTTTGGTCTAGTAACCATCTCGTGATGTGTGGTTAGTGGGAAAGTAAGTTAAAGGTGTGAATCAGAGCTCCAGCTTAATTTGTTTTCTTCTCTCTGTCTCTCTCTTCTTCTTTGTTCTTTAACAAGTTACAGGTGCACAACGAAGGAGAAGCCCCAGTGCACTGGCCATTGAGGTGTTTGAAGCGCATTTGGGAAGTCACCTTTTGCAGGTAACGAAGAGAGAAAGAAGCCTGCCTGTGTTTCACTAGGAGAAATTTCCGTGTTCAGCCTTTATTTAAAAATATTTTTAGGTACCGGCTGTGTGCATGACTGTTGTTTTATCTTGGAATTACGAAACTCTTATGAATTTATTTTTTTCTTTTTAGAAAGCCATCCTTGAGAGAATATTAATGGGAAAGGGAGGGCAAGTATTGTTTGTGCTGTAATAATTGAGATAAATTGCACTCTTCAGTTGATGCGCAATGTATAGTAGCTGGCTGCTCCCGGAACGATTGCGTGTGTGCTGCATTTGTAAGTGGCTATACGTGTGTGTCTTTGGAGCTATATATTGTTTCTGGGAGAGCAAAACTTTGTTGTGACAGTAATGTGACATTTTTACGTGCTGCCAGATTTCAGTTGTTCTTTGCTTGAGTTTGTATTCATAAGCGCTTTCAATCTTAACGTTTGCTTCCCCAAATTACAAGCGTTCTCAGAATGAAATTTTAAAGTATATTTTTAAGTAAAAGGAGACAAATAATCATAATTGATTCTGCCAATGAATTCCACGGCAGGTAAATGTGAGGGTTACTAGGATGGAACTGCAGTCATTTAGTCCTAGATAAGATTCATCCCAAACCCTACATCTTGCTTACTCAAAAAAATTTTTTTCCTTAAGACTTTGCTGTGACTTGGACACATCCAGGGATAATTGTCCTACATTGTTTATGCTTCCAGGACATACGTTGACATGGCCAAAGCTTGTTTTTTCTTTTCTTTTCTTTTTAAATATGTCAGATACATTTTTAATATGGAATTAGAGAAGCAGACATGTTCAGCATAGTTAGGCAGCTTATTTCGAAAAGTTGGTTATGCTTTTCATTGGACCTAGCATGTTATTCCTGACGATATGTACCCAGAAAAACTGTTAGCATCAGATTCTCCGTGGTCAAATCCCAGTGATTCTCTGTGGTGGTTCATGAGTTGGCAGCTGCAGAATCATCTGAGACACTTGTTTGAAGGACACATTCTTACTAAATCAGGATCTTCAGGGTGAGGTCCAGAAATTGATGATTTTTAACAGCCCTTTGAGACAGTTTCGATGATTCATTAGGTCTGAGATGTCACAATTCATATTTGCAAATTTAAGGCCCTGAACAGCCTTACTTGGTTTATTTTGTTTATTCTGATGTTTGCCATTTCTCTATTAATATCCGTTAAATTCCTATATAACTGATGTGTATTGAAGGATACCTTGGGATTTGCTATTCTATCACGCACACAACATTTTGAGTTACCTTGGCAGTAGATTAGTTTCAGGGATACAGAAAGGATATTTCTTCCTAGATCCTCAAAATTTTATTTCCTTTTTTCCTGTACACACGGTTCAGAATCTCCTTTATAAGTTTTATATGAGCCATGCTGTATATATATTGTTAAATTCTGACTTGATTCGGGATGACTCCTGTTTATATTCTGAAGCAGTCAGTGCATAAGACTTAGTCAGTGAAAGAAATGGTCCAAACAGTAGCCTCAGATTATTATCTTCTCAATTCATTCTGAAATTTGAGTCCAGAGTCCTCAAGGAAGGGTGACTTAGGAGCTGCAAGAATTTTTTTTTAAAGATTTTTTTTTTTTAATTTATTTATTTGACAGAGAGAGACACAGCGAGAGAGGGAACACAAGCAGGGGGAGTGGGAGAGGGAGAAGCAGGCTCCCTGCTGAGCAGGGAGCCTGATGCGGGGCTCGATCCCAGGACCCTGGGATCATGACCTGATCCGAAGGCAGACACTTAACAACTGAGCCACCCAGGTGCCCCAGGAGCTGCAAGAATTTAAAACTAATTCAAAACACAAAACTTAGAGGAGTTTGAATTGAACATAAGCTTAATGTAAATAGAGTATATCATGGTTGTTCCAAATGTCAGTTCAACAGTGGGTGTCCTTAAGAGAGTTGGGGATCTAGAAGGAGGCTGCTGAGCTCTTCTGCTCCTGGGATTGGTCACACCCAGCTTAGACAACACACTTGAAGAGAGACATAGACAACTGGATGTCATTTAGAATAGAATAACCAGACTGGTGTGGGAACTAGAAATCATATCACACGAGGAGTGAGTGCATGAAGGGTTTGGTGAAGTTTAGTATAGTTAGGATTTAGAAAGGATGTTAATGTCCTTTCTCTGTATTTGAAGACCTCATGTGAAAAAAGGATTAGATACATTCTGTGTGGCTTCAGAGTGCGGAAGAGAGAAAGGGATAAAAAAAATCACCTTCATTCAAGAAAACTAAATAGGGCTGTTCACATTTGGAGTATGTTCAAAGTCTTTGTCTCTAAGGGGAAGTATAGGTGCCTTGGTAGGGATGCTTTCAAGAAAGTCAGGCCTCCAAGTATGGTTGTACTAGATAATCTTGAAATTGTCATTGAAATTATAATTTTTTATCATTTGATTCTAATACCAGTAGTTATGGCAAGGGAAGAGGTGTATATACTCCTCTAAATGAAATATTAGAATTGTGCGTAGGAAGGGGTTGGGAAATGGTACTAACAAGAAGAGCCTTCTCTAAGCTCTCTTAGTGTTCTTCCCTCCTTGCAGGGGGCTCTTGAGCCCATAGACCCTTATCTGTACCACATTCAGCAATATCTCAGTGGTCTGCAAGCATAAGATGGTTTCCATATTTTCCTTCAAGAGGGTTCATGGTAGAATCTGGTTGATTCTTGAGGACAGGGATGAATTCTTTCTCCCCTCTCTCCTCCCCTTCCTTCACTTGCAAATATCTGATAAAAACCTGTGTAGTCAACACGGTAGGCATGGGAAATGTGGGACGTGGAAGATAAGGTAGAGGTCAGTTCTGAATACCGGGGTGGGGTTCAGTAAATGCCTGTGACTTCTCAGCACCAAGTGCCATGCTTCCCTGCCTGTGTCCCCAGTGATGTTTCATGGGAGAGTGGTGGGGTTCAGTAAATGCCTGTGACTTCTCAGCACCAAGTGCCATGCTTCCCTGCCTGTGTCCCCAGTAATGTTTCATGGGAGAGTGGGCTAAGGAACCCTTGGTGTAGAGAGTTTGGGGTGAGGGATGAAGACAGACTCGTTAGTTTTTGCTTCACCCATGTTGTTTACTGCAATATGTGTTTTTGCTACATATATCTTATTAGCCATGTATTGGCGTATCCTTTAAAATTTGACTTCTTTTCTGCTGAGATGGGGAACATTTAACTTAATGGTGATTCTATCAATATAAAACCAACTGTTGCAAAGTCATTTTCCAATTTAATGGCCTAATACTGGTGTATGTAGGCAAGGTCATTGGCTGGGCTGTGCCCTGGGCAGCTCTGGGGCTACCAGTCACATTGTCACATGGAGGCTTCTGGAATGACTGTGACCAGTACCGTAGCCCCAGTGAACCTGTAGCTGTTTCAGGCATGAATTTCAAGATGGAGGTATCTTCTGCAGGAGAGTTGAGGGTTCAAGTGATACCAGCCTTGCAACTGCTGGACTGGAGTGTATGCATTAGGACTGAGTCAAGGCATTTTGGTTCACTTTATTCTTCTTTGACTTTTATTAATCAGATGAGGAGCAGAAGGGCAAGGGGTCAGGTTTAGACATTGTGCTTTTTGCTACAAGCTAAGAAAAAAATCCAAGAACTTTAGGTCATTATGTTGGGGTCTTTCCTGAATATAGTATATGTGACTAAGCACTAATCTGGTTCCTGCTTTGAAAGCTCTCTTAGGACATTGTTGTTCCCACTTCATGACTTCTTTAATACCAAAAATTATGAGTGTTATTTACTTTTACTTTCCCAACTTAGAGACCAGATAGAATATTCATATTTTACTTATCAAAGTTAATGAAACACAAAATAGTAACAAATATCATCTTCATAACTCATAAAATTAGTGGAATGACTTTCCCTTAGGTGCAGATTTATGAATGGAGTGCTTTAATTATTTGCATGCCCTTAGCGGAAGGTTTTAGGTTTTTTTTCTTTCTGTAAATAATGCTTACATAATTGTTATATAAAATTGCAGTATTGTTTTTGCATACTCCATAGCAATGCTGTTGTACTCACCTACAGGTGTTAAAACAATCAAATCAGACCTGGTATATGGAAAATTTTTAAGGTTTATGTTTGTATTCATTGTGAGCACGTTACAGTGAACTACCTATATGTATATGACATTGTGTAATATGTATCAGTACTCACAACTATGACATACTTATAAAGTGATTGAAGGATGGTCTTTATCCATAACTAGTTGTGGATATTAAAATAAATGACATTTTGTGAGCTAGATGAATACAATCATAATAAGTACCCACATGTTTTATTAAAAAAAATCATAAGCTGTCTTAGGAGAATAAAAAGAATATGCTTTAAGAAATGCCCTAATGGGAGATAATGGCAGAAACATGGTACCTACGTGTCAGTTTGCACTTGGCTGTATTGCATGAACCCTCCTATATCTGTGTCATTGTCCCTGCATTATTTCTGGGCATTAAGACATTTTGTTTTGCTCTTAGAACACTTAAGCCCCAAACTGCAGGAGAATCCTATGGGCAGCCCAAGGGAGAACCATCAAAAACATTGTAGGATTATAACACTTGAGTTTGTTTGACTTAGAAAAGGCTGGGCACAGTAGTTAGGAGACTGCCTATCTTCCCCGGCAAAATGAGGGAGATGTTTTTGCAAGGTTCATTTATTGGTAGAACAACCCTCTTGTAGAAGATATAGATATGGCCATTGCCTTAGCAGAACAGTTTAATTAAGGTATGTATTTACCTAAAATGGTGGGGAGGAAGGGAACTCAAATGTAGCTATTTTTCCATTTGATAGGCAAAGTAGTCAGAGATTTGTGTGGGTGAGATGGACGGCACCATTTCTCAATGAAATGTCAGGTTTTCATCATGAGGCTTTTCTTTCCCTCAACACCTCAGCCACAGAATACAGAGTAGATTCCTATCTCAAGTGAAAGAAGGACCTAGGTTTAAAAAAAGCTGTTTGGGATCAGATTTGGGAAAAAATCAGATCAAGGTTTACCTTGCAATTCTGATTCCATTATTAATCACATTCTGAAGATTGGTTAAGGACATGTCCTGGAATCGTGACTAGTTTGTCTGCATACTGCTTTGGTCCTGCAGAATTATTGTCAGAGAAAAACATACAGGTTCCTTACCAGAAGTATTTAAAAATTTGTAGTTGATGTAATAAGGAAAACAAATCGTAACTTGTGACATTTTATATCTTTGTTATTGTTCAGGTATTTCTAGTCACAGTCCTGCTCCAGTCTCTGAGACCCATTCAATCGTGGAAGACTAAGAAAAAGATTCTTTAGAGAAAGTACATGAGCTCTATAGGCAGAGGAAGCTACTTAAAACAGTGTTGAGGTTGAGGGTAGAGAATGCCAAATGTATTGTTCTCAGCATCTCCTTGAATCGGCAAGAGAAAAATAAAAGGTTGACTAATACAGTTCAAACATCTGGACAAAGCAAAGGGAATAATACCTAAAACAGCTCCAAAACTGACTAGTACAAGATCCAGATTATTTTATTTAAGATGCTGCCTAGCCAATCCAGCATTCATTTTACATTTGATGGCAGTGTTTTTTTAAAAGACTTCTCTGAAAGAGAGTGATAACATTCAAGTCTGTTGTTCATTTTATTGATGAATTGGAATTTCACCCTTATTTATTATTTTATTGGAACTTATAAAAGAAATGATCATCTCCAGGAAGTTGCATATTCTTACTCCTGGTGGCCCTTGTTGGCAAAGTGTCATCCTGCTGGATATCAGTGCTAAAATAAAATACGATAACTTCAAATAATAGAGGTATTCTTCAGCTGTGATAGAGGAAGGAGAGTAAGGTAAGCGACCCTATAGTCTCCCTGTGATCCAGAATGGTAAGAAAATGTAAAACTAAATATAGAAAAAGAGAAAGTTGGTGAATATATTTGCATATGCAAATTAGCTTAATTGATACTGCTTGCCTCTACAGGGATTTTTCATTACAAACTGGAGTGCTACATTGTTCAGCTCATATTGAGTAATTTAGTAACTAATGAGACCAGTTTGCACTAATTTGCATATGATAAATGAGCTTAATTGCAGTAAATAACTTGGAGGCATAATTACTTAATTTTCCTGTGTTGCACGGCTTTTAAGTTCACTTGTATGAACAACTCAAGATAATTTTGCATATTTAAATTAGTTGCTTTTAAATTTTCTTGAACAAAAAAAAAAAAAGGAACACACCTTATCAATTGAGCTGTAAAACAATTGGAAGTAAGGTTTACAGTGTTTTTATTTAAAAAGAAAAGAAAGAGAAGTAGAAATTTCTTCAGTCTATTGTTCACCTGTCTCACTTCCTTACCTCAAATAAGATACTGGCACTGACAGTAAAATGTTTTTAGTGTTGGAAGTTAATTCACAACTTCTGTTAGAAACTGACCTGAGTTTCAAATGAAATACATCTATGAGTGAATCATAACTTTTGAAAGAGGGTTTATGACAGAGATGTGTCTGTCCTTTATCTAATTTGGCAACTGAGTATTAGAGGAGTCAGCTCGGTCTCCTACCTGCAGGCTTCGCTCTGACCCTTGCATGTATTTTCTATCTAGATTAATGTTTTATCCTTAGGAACTTGGTTTCATTGGAGAATCTCGGTGTGGTTTGCCAAGGATTAGCTCATGGTCTCCACGTTAACCGAAGAATGTGTGTTTTATCAAAATCTCCATCCTCAAAATTGAAACACTAAAGCACACAGAGGTTGATGGCCCAACTATTATTTCACAGTAACTGTATTGCCTTAGCATTTCATTTTAAGGGACAAAGTAATTTATTATTCAAAATTAGAAAGTCATGTAATATCATATTTGTGATTGAGTATGAGAAGATATTTTATGGTTGTGAAAATTTAAAACCTGTCCTTTAAAAAAATCATTGCTGCTTTACCTCATTGTATATAAAAAACCATAGGAAACACTGGGGCTATTGATCTGCCACACTTTGGAAAAATAACTCATGAAACTTTTCTCTGAAAAGGTCAAATCCCATTAAATGTAGTATAAGCTTCCTGTATCCTTCAGAGGTGGGCCAGAACAAGTGCTAATACTAGAATATTCCAACTGCAAAATTTCAGTCCTTCATATAATAGATGCTCAAGAAATATCTGGTGAATAAATGAATGAGCAAAAAAAAAAAGTTCTTAGCAAAATCACAGTTAACCCCAGAGCCCCAGAGCTAGAGCCTCATCTCACCCCTGTGTTCCCAGGTCAGGTTATATCCACATCTTCTAGATGCAGGATGGAGTATGGGAGATTCTTCTGTTGCATGGATTTTGGCATCCATCTAACTTGAGTTCACATCCCGATTTGCTCACTTAGTAACTGTGTAGACCTAGAACAGTCTCTCGCCCCGGGCTTCCATTTCCTCATCTTTAAAATGGAGAAAATAGTAGCAAAAATTTTCTTGACAGGCATGTTGTGAGGACTGAATGAGATACTATAGTTGAAAGTGCTTAGTCCGGAACCTGATATATAGAATGTGTTTAAGTGTCTTCTAGTATTTGTCTGTATGTTGGGTAGTCCAGAATGATGCGCAAGGTCCTGAAAACTGTTAATGCTTCACAGTATCATTACCAATATCAAAATACAGGAACTTTCTTGGGCGCCTGGGTGGCTCAGTTGGTTGGGCGACTGCCTTCGGCTCAGGTCATGATCCTGGAGTCCCGGGATCGAGTCCCGCATCGGGCTCCCTGCTCGGCAGGGGGTCTGCTTCTCCCTCTGCCCTCTTCCCTCTCGTGCTCTCTGTCTCTCATTCTCTCTCTCAAATAAATAAATAAAATCTTTAAAAAAAAAAAAAAGAGAATCCAGGAACTTTCTTAATCCTCTCAGGTTAAAAGCAAGATAAATATTTTCATTGAACACAACATCAATTATCTGTTTACATAAATGATATCTATATTTGGTAGTATATACTAACTGGCTCACAATAAAAATTTTAAATATGGTGGTAAGAATGTATTTTCACCTTGAGAATGAAAATCGTTCTCAGAACAATCTCACTAGCAACTAGAAAAAGTAGAGTTTATAAGGGGACTCCAGAATCAACATTTCCTTTGGACTAAAATGGGATGTGCCATTACTCTTTTCATCATGCTGTATAGTCTCCTCAATTTGCCTAGAAAAGTGGGAATGAACAGCCAGTCAGAAGTCCAGAAGAACTAGAAGGTGAAAGCAGTCATCATCCATTGCTACAAATTATGTGAAGAGACATTGAAGTGCACATAGGATTCTTCTCATGCGTGTTGCCCCAAATCTATCATCTGTAATGCCAGAGAAGACATCTTTCCACATCGAGAGCAAAAGGGGGTGCTTCCTGGAAGGATTTTCATGATGGTATGTGTATCTGTGTGGCAGGTACATACATATCCCTTTGGGTTTTTACATACCTTACTGACTTTGATTTGCAGAATAGACATATGGCATTCTTCACTGACAAGCAGTATGAGAGGTGTGGGGAAGGGGAGTGGAGGGGTTTGAGGTAACTCTCCCGGTGGAGGAAAACTGGGGGTTTTGGCCACGTGACTAGGACTAGCACTAATAGTAAGTGAGGGCTTGCTAGCCACAAAATCATCTGAGATATCCAGGATCTAGGAAAATGAGACAATAAATCTAAAAATAATAGGCTTCCATTTAGTAAATATTTACTGAGTGCCTTATTTGCCTCAGAGAGTGGAGAAAATACTGAGATACAACGGTGAGTCATGGTATTGTCTCTCAGCATTCCCAGTTAAGCATTGAGAAGACTGATAACAAAAGAGACCAACACATTTCGGTGTAACTTAGGTGAGAGGCTTTTGAGTCAGTAATACCCGGGTTTGAACGCCTGATCTTAATTATGTAGACTTGGGTAACTTATTTATACTCTCAACGCCTCAGTTTTCTCAATCCCAAATCGCAATGGTAGTGATTCTCAGCCCCTGCCCTGCTGTAAGACTGAGATGAGACACTACACACAGCCCACTGCACCATGAGTATGCAACCGAAGTGGGCCCCGTGGAGCTGCTCCCCGACATAACTGGTGAGAATGTGACTCCCCAGCTTGGGGCTGGTCCACAAGCACTTCCTGGGGCTACAGACTTAGAGTTACATGCTTCGTCCCCTTCACCCAACCACACATACCCTTTTGAGTCTGGTGTTCATATCTGTGGGAGTTTTTGAGGGTCCTGGCCTCACTAGGACTTGGTGTTCTGTGGAGGGGTCCCATATGGTAGAGGTCGGGGAGGAGGAAGAAGAGCAATATTGTGGTTGGGCAGTTTTGTTTGGAGCCTGCTGTTAGGAAGATTGCTTCCAAGGTGTGGAGAGAGATCTTTAATTCTTTTGCAGGGCTAAGGGTTGCTGCATTATTTGGAGATTAAACTGTAACAGAAGGATAATTATACTTTCAATTTTCAGAGTGGATAGAGGTCTTAGCAAATCTTAGGGTTATGTGTCAAATATGAATATGAATAATTTCCTGATGCATGTAGATATCTGCAAACCTGGGCCATATTACAGTGTTCTGTCAGGCTGTAGAATAGTCCTTGGTGGTAGTCAACATTATATTCTTGTTCCCAGCCTCAGCTATGAATGACAGAATAGAGTGGCACCAGCTCATTATCATTTATCAGGGAACCAAAACACAGTCAATGTGGCGAGGGTTGCTTTCTCATCTGAGTATCCAGAATCTCACAAGCCTTTTGGATTCTGTGAGCTTTTGGGTTTGAGGAAACATTTGCAGGGGTGGGGTGGGGTGGGGTGGGGGTGGTGGTGATGATGTGCTTTGTTTCCCAAACTAAGGTGATTGCAGACACTTGTGAGCATCCCAGAACACTAGGATTCTGCAAAACACTTGGGAAAAGTCTGATTCAGAAGAGCTGAATCAAAATTAGTTTAAGATATTAAAAAAATTCTCTAAATACAGTAAGAGCTAGATTGAACAGATAATCGAACAGTTATTTTACAATAATGTCACATCTGTAGCCTACTTCACTAGCTTTTTGAAGACAGGAAGATGATTACCGAAGAATCTTCCGTAAGCAGTCGTCCCTCCTTGTGCGTGGATGTGTGCAGGCGTGTGCGCACCGGTATGTGGTCAAATATCTCTTACTAACTGCACAAAGTAAAAAAACAAAGGAAGAAATGTTGAAAAGTCAAAAAATGCAGCCACGAAAGATGAAGTAAATAAGAAAACAAGTATTTCTCACTCTTGGACATCTGTTTCCCTTTGTACATTGGACTTTCTGTAAATCAGCTGAGATGAAATTGTTATCCTTGTCCTTTGAAAACAGTTGTGGAAGGAACAGCTGATTTCAAGAGGAAAATTACACAGCACATTGTGGCTGATACGTGTTGGCAAGTGGTTTTCTTCTGAGCCGGACGTGGGTAATACTATGTCTATTACAAGACCGCAGTCAACAATACCTGTAGGCACTAGTAATAAGAAGGCACTATGGGGGTCCTGCTGGAGGGTACAGGGATTACTACTGGGCTCTTTTCTCTACTGCAAGCAGACACATACCTGTGGGCCGGCCCGGGAGCTGGGTCAGATGCTCCAGGTCACCAAGACTCCTGCTGTTTTTATTTTATTTTATTTATTTATTTTATTTTTTTAAAGATTTTTATTTATTGAGAGAGAGAGAGAATGATAGAAAGAGAGCATGAGAGGGAGGAGGGTCAGAGGGAGAAGCAGACTCCCTGCTGAGCAGGGAGCCCGATGCGGGACTCGATCCCGGGACTCCAGGATCATGACCTGAGCTGAAGGCAGTCGCTTAACCAACTGAGCCACCCAGGCGCCCCATTCCTGTTGTTTTTATTAGGTCTCCTAGTGTCTTGTGAACGTTAATTTCCAGACCCTTGCCAATTCAGGATCTGATGATTTAGGATTGCGAGGTAAGGAATCCATGAGACTGTGTTATTTGGTGACAGCAGAATAGCACCCTGCCTAAGAGAAGAAAAAGCCCATACGGTGTTATTTTGCCTCTGTTGGGGGAAAAAAAAAGCATTTGGGTAAATTAGCGAAATTATTATAAATATGTATTATCCCTGGATGAATAAAATGTGTATGGTTGGATTACCCGCACAGAAGAGCCTCGTCAAATTCCCATGAGGCCAGGTGACCGCTGCAGGAACTGTCCTGTCAGAGCAGCTCTCCCCTTATTTCTAAAGATTTAAAAAATGCAGGTGACCCTTTAGGCCATCAGAAAAATGCCCTCTGCAGTAATCCACTCTCATCCTTCATTTTAGGGCAATACAGTGTTTTAGGAAATTTAGTCTGGTGTGGAGATTAGACCGAGGGTAGAATTGACCTAAAGGAACAGAAATTTCTTTTTTTTCTAAGTGGGAAGGCTGTGAGTTCTACATAAATACAAAGGCAGATGATAATATCAATGACTATTTTAATTGCATCTTTAATCCATAAGGATAGTTCAATGACATTTTAAATTATACTTTTAGAATTGTAGTCACATAGGAGATAAAACTCAGTAACTATTTAATAATGCATAGTAAGATCAACTGTATTCTCTCTTGAGATCACGTTTAGGTGGACTGAATGTAAAAGCCCAATCCAGAATTTAGACAGCATTTAATCTTCTGGAAGACATTGTTGGATCTTTCTAAATATAAAGTACCCAAGCCTGGTCCTTTGAGTCGGGACCAGTTAATTTGGCTGAATGATGAGTTTCACTGGATTCACAGCTAAGCTGTATGATTACTACTTTTTTTTTTTTTAGAAGGAACTGGATTATTATAGATCAAACGATTCACAGTACTGGAAGGTTACTAAACAGGATGTGACAGACTGGTAACTAATTGATAATCATTTAACCTGGCTTTACCTGAAGACTACAGTATAGTGAAAAAATTTGTATTGGGGCAACATTGCAGGCTGAAATAAAACAATCCCTCCTCAGGACGTGTCCTATACTGAAATTGGTGGGATGCCTCTGTTGTTCCTGCTCATCGTGTCTTCACTGTAGCATATCTGAAGGATTTCATTTAAGTAAGAAAGGGAACTTTGTATGGGAAAGACTCACCCTTACTAACACGGGAATGTGGAGTAACTTGTGGATTCTCTAAAACTGAATGGTTAAAATTGGATCCAAGCACAAAGTAATTGGGATGGATGCAGATTTTCAATACAGAGCTATGCAAAGCTTGGGGGAATGATATGTATTCAGACAAGTTTATTGAGACTTACTCTGTGACACATATTCACTGAGCCAGCTGCTTATGTGCATTATCCTGGTTGGTCTCCTGGCCCATCTTTTGAATTAGGTACTGTAATCATTCCCATTTAAGGGTGGAAGAAACCCTGGTAAAGTGACTTGCTAAGGACCCACAGCTTTTAGTGATGGGCACAGCTGGTGTTGGAACCCGAAGTGGACATGAGAGAGACAGAGAGAGAGAGAAAAAGAGAGGAATTAAGAGGGAAATATTATGTATTAAATCATTGTACTGTTGAAGTTTTTCAAGTGACATACTTTAAGCTCTGGTTTGAATAGAAACTAGGGGACATGTACTTTTGTTTAATAAATAAATATTTGCCCTGAGCAGAAGACAACATTTTAAAGCTTGTCATTTCATTCCTGGGAAAGTATTTGAGGAAAATGACATGGCTCAGCCCTGTTTGCTGACCATTTTGTTGTCTCCTGCTGAGACTTGCCATTTCCATAGCCAGTGGGCTGTATTGAATCAGACGGAAGCAATAGGTCATTAACAGAAATGGAGACTTGGGACAGCCTGCAGAGGCTGAAAGACAAGCAGAATCATTTTGGGCCACATCAACAAAGCTGTGTCTAATAGAGTCTCATGCAACTATGTTGGAAGAGTTTAGCCTGATTTTCAGAAAGCCTTCAGAAACTTTAAAAAGCACGAAATGATTTCTCCCCAAAGAGTGCCATGCTTAACATGAAAATAGAGGTGGGAGAGAATACTCTTCTGGTTTCTACATGCTGCATTTTCTCCCTTAGTCCCATCCATTGAAAATAACTGTTTAAAAACCATTTAGTTAAGAAAAAAATCCTGATTTTGCCACTGACATATGCCTTCACCTTGAGATCTTTAACTCCTAGCATTCATCCAAAGGGAGATTATATTAAATTTGATCAATATCTAAATTATTAGGTTGCATTTCCTTGATCCTTGGAGATTGTTCTGAATTATTATAGTTGGGAGATGGGGATGGGGGGACAGGTTTTGACACTGAGATCACCGCCCATTATTTTTTAAAACCTAGAATACATAAAAAACCTAGGCAACATATATAACTAACCTCAAGTGTGGTCCGATTCAGAGGAAAAATACAGGCCCTTAATATATTCATATTGAACAAGTATTCATAGCTTGCTGTATAGAAGACACAGCAAATATAGCTATAGAGAATATTTAGGTGTTATTCCTTCTCGCAAAGAGTTTATAATAAATTTTTGTATTCTAATCTGGGATGAAGGGTGTGGATCTGGAGACAGGACCTAAAATGCCCGTGACCACATTTACAACTAAAACTTAGGAAACGGAATACCATTTGCAGGGCCAACTATCACCGATATACTTAAAAATTGTTCATTTAGATATACACGAATGTACCCATGTGTGTTTTTGGAAAAAAGAAAAATCTAAAATGTTATCATATGTGTCTTGTGTCTCCTACTAGATGGTAAGCAGCTTGAAAATAGCAATCATGTCTTGTTCATCTTCGTGTCTTCTACTGTGTTGTGTGCTCAGTAGGTGCTCAGTATGTTTGTAGAATGACTTGAATTTGTATAAACCATGCATGTGACTTCTAGCCCATTGATCATTAATTGCTTCTTCTGTTTTGGGCAGTGTAATTAAGTCAGCGATACTAAATGATTCCAAGGTGTATTGCTGTCACTCGAAGAAGACATTTACATGCCAGGCTCTTAGTAGGGTTAATGCATTATGCACCCAAGTCCCTAAGCACTGATGTGAGAATGTCCTTCTCGGCCAAGAGGTCATTAAAGAAAACACAGTCTCATCATAATGTCATTTTCCCCTTAATTTTCTGATTACTTACATTTGGTTTAGTCCTAATTAGGAATAGCTTTAATTGCTTTATCACAGTGATGATTAACTGTGCCCAAGTCAAACCCCTTTGAAAGAGAGGACAATTCCTCCTAAAGGCTTTGCATGATTGCACTTAGGAAGAATACTAAAGAGAGGAATAGAGGTGGTCAAACTTCCTTAAGGGCCAGTCAGTTCTACATTCCTCAGATACCTAGGGGTGATTTTTATGTTTGAGTTCTTCTGAACTGGAAAACATAACCTTCTAAATGTTTCTTTCCCCAGTATGTTATAATCTGCTACTTTATTTACATGAATCATTCTGCCAGAAGACAATACTGGGAATAAAATGTATGCCGGCTGTTCTCCAGAGTATTAAAAAAATAATAAACTTTGAGATCCACGTGTTCTCATGGAGGGAGTACTTGGCTGTGTTTGCCTTCCTTGTTTTCTGTTTGTGTGTGTAATGAGAGTTTTTGTGTTTTATAAATTAAGTTTAAAACACCAAATCTAGGGCGCCTGGGTGGCTCAGTTGGTTAAGCGACTGCCTTCGGTTCAGGTCATGATCCTGGAGTCCCGGGATCGAGTCCCGCATCGGGCTCCCTGCTCGGTGGGGAGCCTGCTTCTCCCTCTGACCCTCCCCCCTCTCATGTGCTCTCTCTCTTTCATTCTCTCTGTCTCAAATAAATAAATAAAATCTTAAAAAAAAAAAAAAAAACACCAAATCTATTTCATGCGAAATACTTGGTAGCACAGGTTCATTTTAACCAAAATACAGGCGTTGATAAAAGTGGTTTGGTTTCATACTTAAACGAAGGCACCCACCTTAGGATATAAAAGAAAGAAAACCGTGAAAATGTGCATTTTAATTCTGTAATTTAATTGCTACAAAATGGACAGATTTTAAGATTTTTCGTTTGAGATTAAATCATTTTAATCTGAAGTCAGCACCCAGCATTATTTTAAAGTTTCCATGTGTGTTCTATTAACAGTATCGTTGTACAATATTTATTATACGATTAAGATTATACAAAATCTTAATCGATTTTATGTTCCTCTCAGAAATACCAGCCTGGGGCGCCTGGGTGGCTCAGTTGGTTAAGCGACTGCCTTCGGCTCAGGTCATGATCCTGGAGTCCCGGGATCGAGTCCCGCATCGGGCTCCCTGCTCGGCGGGGGGGTCTGCTTCTCCCTCTGACCCTCTTCCCTCTCTTGCTATCTGTCTCTCATTCTCTCTCTCTCAAATAAAAAAATCTTAAAAAAAAATAAAAATAAAAAAAGTGCTCTAGCTTCTTGTGGCATCTGGGTGGCTCAGTCGGTTAAGCATCTGCCTTCGGCTCAGGTCATGATCCTGGAGTCGCGGGATCAAGCTCCGCATCGGGCTCCCTGCTCGGCAGGGGGGTCTGCTTCTCCCTCTGGCCCTCCCCCCTCTCATGCTCTATCTCAGTCTCTCTCTCAAATAAATAAAATCTTTAAAAAAAAAAAAAAAAGAAAAAGAAATACCAGCCTGTGTAGCACATTTGCATCTATCACCCAGAAATTGAATTGATGGAGTTCATAACCATCAAACAATGCTCATTTCTCCCCGTTCTTCCTCACTGAGGCATGGGGGAGACGCTGGGCACCAAGATGGAGACTCTGTTCATCCCTCGAGAAAGGAGTAGGTTTGGTCTGCACAGAAGGGAGGGTCTTTGCTTTGGCAAAGCTGGCACAGATGAGCAGGAGGACATGTCACCGTCAATTTATTATCAAGCTATTCTTTCTCCCTGGAGGAAGGCTTTAGAATTTTTCATCTGTGATGATTCACACTCAGGAAGCATCTCTTTGTCTCATTTGGTTACTCCCACCTGGAAGACAACATCCATCCGGTGGCTCATTTGCAAAGGAGCAAGTGAAGAGGAGTGATGTGTAGAGAAGGACCCTCCTCTGCTTTTTCTCGGGGTCGGTGCCTGTGCTACACAGCTGTTCTCGTGCTGGGGGAAGCTGCCACAGAATCCGAGAAACACGGACACGAATGTATCTGCCATGGTGCATTTTCTTGTCATGCTGATTTTCCCCGCTGGAAACTTGGTGCACAAAAATACAAGGTTTCCTGTACCCGTTTTAGACCCTGTCCTCTCTGTGTCTCATCTTTGGAATTGTCTGTTTGTTTTTTTAGTTTTTAAAAATTAAGAAATAGCACCAGTATTTTTCAGATTTCCCTTGGTAAGACTTTCACCCAAAAGCTGACGGAATAGGTAAATTCCCAGTGCGCTGCAGCGTGAGGTGATTATCTAGCTTACGGTTTCCAAACACACCGAAGTCTAGGAAGTGCCAACGGGTGGTAGCAGACTGACCCCCAGCAGAGAAACAATCAGGTCTAGCAGAACATTCAGCTGTGGGGCCAGCAAAGAAAAGCTGACGTCCAGATGCCAGTGCTTTGGAAATTTTATCTGGAGTTGCACATATGGGTTCTGCATCTGCTCGGGTTATGCCGGCAGTTGGCATCCAAATGACACAGCTACCGTGGCATGAGCAGGCAGAGGCACGACTGTGTGTCTGGGTCTCTGCTAAGACAGCTGTCAAAAGCAGTGATGGTAGCCTTATGATAGCTAATTTTCAGAGGACCAACCTGGGCTCTTTGATAGGTTTTAAGCACCCACGAGTCCTTTCTGAGTGGCCATCGTTGGAGGAAGGTGGCGACGGTGAAGAACGTATACCCGCAGATCAGTGGCACGCACACATTAGCACGTAGATAATTAGGTGGGTTTTTTTGGCCAGTGTAATAGTGCTCAAGGAAAATGAGGACCAAATGATTTAGGACAATGATTTAAATCCGTGCATGTGAATTGTTGTCCATCTTCTAACATAGAAAAATAGTTAACAAATCTAAGAGAGACTGTAAGCAGTTTTTTCCGCTTCGGTGTGAAAAATGAGACTCAAGTCCATAAAACATGAGTATTTGCCTTTCAGTAAGTACTTATCTCATCATAATTGCCCTAATAGCGAGCTGAGTGACTCAGCATAACCAATTCACCTTTTCATCTCTTGCGTTCCCCAGAATCCTTAAAAAGAGAGAAGGGTGCGTTTATCTCGTGTTATCTCAAGTTAGTATCTTGAACAGGAATGACCAATGGGCAAGAGTTATGCATCGGAGGCCAATTTATATCTCTACTTTCAATTTCAACCATTTGTTTATGTAACCTTCTATCTTTATTGAAATCATCAATGCCTGATAGATAACTGGATAGGTATAGGAAAGAAGAATGATTTATGTTGTTTGTTCTTTTTAATTTGTCTCTGTATTGGGAACCTATTTATCAATAGTTTTGGGGACTTTCGTTAAATTGCTATGCTTCTATTGTATTATAATAACTTTGCCAGCAAGTTATAAAAACATTTATTAAACTTTAAACATGTTAGGGAAGTTCACAGATTTTGCAAAGTGATATAAAACAGTGATTGACGTTAATAGGAACCTGGTGAGCATCCTTACATGCTATGTATATATAGCTGTATTCTAATTTCTCTTTTGTAGTTAGATGTTTTGGTGAAGAAAATATGCACTCTTAGCATTAATGACACTCTAGGTCATTTTTTGTTTTTTTTGAGATTTTATTTGAGAGAGAGAACACAAGTGAGGGGAAGAGCAGAGGGAGAGGGACAGGCAGACTCTGGGCTGAGCACGGAGCCTGATGTGGGGCTCGACCCCACAACCCTGAGATCATGACCTGAGCTGAAATCTAGAGTCCGACACTTAAATGACTGAGCTACCCAGGCGTCCCCTACTCTAGGTCATTCTTAAATGTATTTTGTCGGTATTTGGTGTGGCCTTGTCTGTGGTATTCCTGTTGATCTAGTGTATCCAGTCAGGCTTGATTTGGTTCCCCTTGATTTAGGTCCTTTGATCTTAGCTTTGAAACATTTATGTCCAGGTGAAGAAACCAACATGGGACCAGGACCTCAAATGACATGCCTGGTAAACCAAACGAGGGGCCTTGGCTTTATAATTTTTAGCTTGCTATAACGCAAAGGCTCACACATATTTACATACCTTTCCTACTCAGAGGTTGGTCTGTCCAACATTAGATGAGTAATTGTCCTTTTTTTAGCTACCTCAGGATTGTATGGCCTGGAATATCCTGTCCTCAAGGGGAATGGCCAGCTAAGCTTTCATGAAGGCAGCCTGGGTATTTGGGTTTGGGTGCTTAGGGTAGTACTCAGCCTAACTGAAGAAAACTATATCCCCGCCTCCAATTCCACTCCTCCCACTGGCAAAATTCAGAAGTCTGGAGCTTACCTGAGGAGAATTTCTGTGCTGCTCTCTAGCCACAGTGTTTGATTATCCCTTTTTCTGGCCTAAATGGCTGGTAATGGTCAGATTATGACTAAAAATGGAAATTCTCCTAGGATGTTGGATGTACTCCCGGAGGCCATCAAAGCAGGTCCCTGTCTTTACTCCGTTCAGGCATCCAGATGCAGAAGTTTAATGGCCTAGGGACTGTCAACACTTGTCCCTAAGTCCTACAGAAAGGGCAGAAGGGGAGAGCCATGGAAAGGGTGGTCTCCCAAAGTTCCCAGAGTAAAGGGTTGGTGTGGTGGTGGGTCCCCTGTCACAAGGGCCTCTCAGCAAAATGATGGTTGATCTATCACTAATTTGCATACTAATTCAACACATATGTATTTATCTAATTATTGAGTACTGTATTTTGCAATTAGATACTGCAAATGCCAAGAAATAGTTATGGTCCTTGTCTTTATGCATTTCTCCAGTCAGGCTAAGGAGATAGATATAAAAATAAGTAATTGCGATAAAATCTTTGAGGATCAGACCTAGAGTTATGAAAGACTCAAAAAGTAAAGGAAGACCTGAGGGAAAAGGCTTGAGTTCTCCTTTGAGAATCAAAGACGGTGCCACAGCCTGTGTGATCCTTGAGCGGGACTTGCTGGGTGGGTGAGTATGGTTCTGCCAAATGCAGAAGGAAAAAAAGACCCTCCAGGTGATGAGAATGGCATGTCCAGGTGCTCAAGGCTTTGTAAAGAGGTAGGAAGGGGTTCTGTGGGGATATAGTATGGGGGCTGTATGAAAGTTAGCATCAGCATTCTGTTCATTTTGATTCAAAAATTATTTATTGAGTGCTTGTTTGTGCCAGTCCAGAGTTAGACTTGAGGGATACCAATAAGAGTTCTCCCTCCAGGGAACATACAGTATTATAAGAAAGACAGGATTCACATAGTTACTTCAGCATGGTGGGTAAAAGAGGGTCAGGAGAGGAGTCCAGATAGAATGTCAGGTTGATACCAAATTCCAGGGCTTCGGGTTTGGGCTTTACCCAGAAGTCTGTGGGTATAATTGGGATCTTCACGGGAGGTGAATGGGGGAGGAAAAAGAACACGCAGGAAGGGGAAAACTACCAACAGAGGTTGGGAGAGTCTCGAGCAAAGGCGATGAGGCTTGAACTGGGAGGTGATTGTGAGATTGCAGTGTAGACGGAGCTGAGAGATATTTCAGAAAAAATAGTCTTGCTCTTCTTTACAGACTGGGAAACTAAAGCTTAGACAAGTAACTTAGTCAAATTCATAGAGCTAGCAAATAATAGAGCTGAAATTTGAAACCAGACAACCCAGTATGGAGACTGTGGTCTGAGGCAGTGGGTAAAAGAATGAGATCTTGAGTTTTAAAACAACAGATTTTTATCATGCATATTTCAAGGATCAATAAGGGAATTAAATAATATAACCCCTGTAAAGCCCTTTGCACCATGCCTGGCAACTAGTAAGGGCTCCATATCCAATACATTGATTACTATTTTCATCATTATTATAAAACCTTTGTCCTTTGTCTCCTCTTCATGAGTCACATCACCTCTGCTTATGCTGTAGACTCTTTAGATTCATAGAGTTAATGAAAGAAATAGTTTCTGCGAAAGATACTGTGAGTATCCTGTCCTTAAAAAGACAGATGTCTTGGTATTGTGTAAAATACATAACACATTCTTGGCAAGACAGAGTAAGGAGGTAAATAATGATAATACTTTAAAGCAAATGAGCGATCATTATTAATACATCTAGAATATAAAAATGTTAGTACTTGGAACAAATGTCACAAAAATATTCTACTGTGGGTACTTGGCTTTAGAAACTGTGTGTGTTTCCTTTAAAGTCCTTTTAATAATGACAAAGTCACTTCTCTCAAGATTGCTTTGCAACCAGCTTTACCAGGGGGAAAGCAGAACTTGCTATGGGAATGCAATTGGGTTAATTCACTGGCCTTCCTAATAACCCTCAAAATGCGTATGTTATTAGAGAGTGAACTTCGTGTTAACTTTTATGTTCAAACTCAAGAGTGAAAGAATTGGACACCTCAGTTTTGTTCTTTCCTTCGTATGTCATTTACAAAGTGACATTTGCAGTCCTCACATCTTGGAGGGCTCGAGTGAGTTGAACAGGGCTGTTGCTTGGGGCTAAAGCCACAATCTCAATTTTATTGCCTAAATTTTAGTGTGACATTAAGGTGAAGCAAAAAGGTTAAATTGATCTTAGTTATTCTTTATCGTAGGAAAAAAACCCAAGTTTAACTTAATACTTATGATTTCATTTTAGAGCTAAAGCATGATTAGCTTTCTCTCGTTTATAAAATAGAACTTTTTTTTTCTTTCTTTTTTTTTTTTTTTTTTTGTAAACCAGACACAATTTTTGAGTGAGGCGTGTTGTTTCCTCTCTTTATGTGTGTTCACACTAAGTGCTGGTCTAATTCCATTATGTTTTGACTTGAACATTAAATATTACCTTGAAGATACACTTCCCAGCAGTCGCGTTCTGATAGTGACATATTGTACTGTTTGAAGGGTGTCATATGGTCATCTGTCAGCCGAATGTTGTTCCATGGAAAGAATTTTATTCTTCAGATGTCATCTAGAATGCCTCATGTTAAAAAAGAGAAATCTAACAGTGTTCACAGAATCTGCATGAGAGGAAGTGAGAGGAGGCCAGGATGGACCCGAGGTAGGTAGAAAGGAATTAGTCCACTCAGAATACAGTCACTCTCTAATAAAGTTGAACTGTTATATTTTGAGCATTTTAAATTTGATGGGACTATATTTTATGGCAGAAAAGCGCACTCCTCCTTTAAGGACTTTTGATACCCATCCCTCCTTGTCTCTTGACTTGCAGACAAAGATGCCAACAAGATTCCTCCAGTAATAGGGTAGAAAAAAAATGCCACCTCCCTGCAAAAAACAGCAATCTGAGAAAAATGTAGGGAGACCAAGGGTTGCTTTATCGGAGATTAGAGTGTTAGGGAAATGAAGAACGTGTTCTTGCTTCAGAATAATTTGGCAGTCAATATTTCTATTGGTAATATTTCTTTCAACAGGAATTAAGATGCTGGCCCTTATCCAAAGACACCTCATCCCCTATTACATTATAGATCTGCTCCAGCTGTGGCTGCTTCCATACAGAGATGAGGGCAGGTCTAATAGCCAATTTGTAGGGTATACTGCACCAAGTATGTAAGCGATGGATGTTCCTCTCTAGCTGCATTTTCCTTCTCTCTAATCTTTGCCTGGAATATACCTAGAAATTCACGGGTGCTATTATTTTCCCATCGTTAAAATGCAGGGAAAATATGCATCTGTGTTTGTATGTTACCTTGCATTTTTAGGATCTAGTATCTACACCCACACTAAGAAAAGAAGGGTGACACCTGTTTGTTTCTTATTTTATTGCTGCATTTCGTTGCTGAATTCTCTCAAAGTTAAAATAACTACATTTCTTTATCCTCCCTCCTTTTTTTTTTTTTGCAATTTAATTAAAAACTGTGGTTCTGTTCCTTAAAAGAAAAACTAAAAAGGCACACTGTATGTCCTGAACTTTTTTTTTTTTTAACAAATGTGTAGCTTAGAACATTTGCAGATTTTGTTCTTCACCTGTCCCTACCATCCATTTATATTATGCCTCCCTTTGAACTATGTAATGTCCATCAAGGTAACAAGAAAGGGAATACTAAGGCCCAGAAGTCTGAAACATCATAATACCAAAGCAAATAATCAAATATGAAGAGACAAGAGTAGGTACTTAAGCAGAGGGAAAGTAGAAGTCCATGATTTTTGGCCTACATCTTAATTCACTACCAACATTATTAACTTCACTTTCATTCAGGTTCATGATATCTCAAAGGCTTTTTCTAAGTTTTGATAGAAAGAGAAGGGAGAGAGAGAAAGATAGAGGTAGAGATGGAGACAGAGGGAGAGGTGATATTTTTTCAGGGCTGAGAAAACATTATGTTGAAGTTTTTATGGTCAGATATAGAAAAAGCACAAAGTGAGGCCAATGGTAATAACCTTGCAGTTAATCCTGCGGGATGCCATGTTATTTTTCTTGGCTTTTCCGGAACTTCAGAGAAATGTTCACCCTTAGGTATATTGATGGCAGCAGAAGGTCTTGGATCAAACTCCCAGATATACTTTATCTCCCACATACCACAATTTTAAAATGACTAATTGAATTTCACATGAAGAAAGTAGTTGTGCTGATGAAGATGATCCCAATGAAGACGAATAAGAACATTTCCTAATAAATCAGCAACTAAAACATTCCTGGAGCTTTGTTTTCAGATTTGGGCTGACATTTTCAGTTTAAAGAAAGCAAGTTAAAGTGACAATTCTTATGAGATTATTATATATTTATTGAGAAAATTAGTTTGACTAATAGGGTTATCTTAATAGTTCAAGGATAGGCGGGTAATAATCCTCTTGTTGCAGTCTACTTTGTACAGAAGTAAAAAGTGGCTCATTTTTCCTGCTCTTAAGATTACCCCTGGATTGTAACATATATATATTACATAAATATAAACTATACAACTGTTGAATCACTGAGCTCTACCTTGAAACTAATAATACACGATACAGTAATTGAATTTAAATATAAAAAAATAAATACAGAGAGGGAAAGGAAGGAATTAATATTTCCTGAGCATCCATCATATGCTATATAACTGAGCTCTTAACATTCACAGTCTCCCAATGAAAGAGCTGTTAGCATTCCCATTTTATAGATAAGGGAAAAAAGGCTCAGGGTCATTTAGCTAGTAAATAATGACCATAGAATCCGTACCTAACCCTCTCTGAGCCTGGGGACTATGCTTTTTTTTTTGGCATATAAATTTTAATAAAAAAATGATGCAATAATAGCTTAAGAAGTATTGAAGCTCAGAATTGGACTCAGAGTTTATCAGCATAAGACCTGTATTAGTATCATATTTCTTTTGAAACTAGTAGAACATTCTTTTGTATTTTGTTATGACTATTTCTATATTTCCCAAGGGTCTGAAAGCCTGGAAAACCCCTAAAAGCTAGTAGATAAAATTCTGTTGTAGTGTGTTGTGTGCATAGTTATCTACTAGAACAGGGACAGATTTTACGTTTTGCCATTCATGTTACCCTGTTTTCTCCCTCACTTCTGGTCTTCTGCCAGTGGAATTTTGCCTCTTTTTGCACTCTATGTTTTTTCTCCCTCTCCTATTCTGTGTCTTCTTAATGCATAAAATGTGAACTTGGAACCTGGAGGTTAACAGCAGAAAATGATCCTATCAGTCTTGTGGCCGTGGCCGTGGGTTGTGATTTGCTGAGCATCTGCCGGAAATCGCATTTGCTGGGGTGAACTCTGGTAGATGCGGTCTCCCCCTTAAACCCTCCTTTGTGATATCGATGAGAAAATGTCCTTTCTCTAGAGTACATTTTTCGAGGTAAATGTATTTACTTTAAAAATTATTTTGTACTAAATGATACGGCAGCATTTCGTATGTGTTGAGATGAGTGATGAGCGGGAATGTAATGGCTCAAGCCTGTCTGTTAGCAACCTGTTAACAAAGTGTACCTATCTCAAGATGCTTTATTTAATAGGGGTCATTATTAATTGATGATTCCCTTAACTGAGCAAAATGTTACCTGTTAAGCTAGGGTCAGCCTATGTACTGATAATTTTAAAAAGCAGTGAGGGAGAGACTTCTTATGAAGATAGCTGAATAAAGGAATAAGGAAGTTCTGTAAAAACAGCTACTACAAATTTGCATTTCTATGGATGGCATACTTTAGCCAAAGGATAGAAGTTACTCAGAGCTATAGCAATGCATCACATCAAGCTCGCTCTGGTGGCAGGATTTGCACCACTTCTGAGGCCCATTGTCTTCTGCTTCCAGTTCTTTCCACTTTAGCTAGCTGCTACCAGTAAACGTGTATTTTAGGTAATACTCCTGTCTGCTGTTGCAGAAAAAGAAAAAGGGAAGAAGGGCTAGAAAACTGTATTTACTCATGTAACAAACTGAAGTAGAGTTAATTTTCAGGTCTGTAGCTGAATTATTAGAGATTACTATGTTACAAATAGCCAAAGAAGGGCCTCTCGCCTGTGTGGTGATGCTGTCAGGAACCCCGTGGCTGTTGGCTCAGTTCATGATGTATTATACCGCAGGCATTTCAGCGCTCTCGGGGGATCTCTGGTCCTACCATAAGGTCAAGAGTTAACTACTTGTATTTTAGCTGTGTACTGCTATCAGTACCGCTCCTATGGAAACCTCACTTGACGTCATTTTTGAATCTTTGTGACTGTAGTCAAGCTTTAGTAAAAGTCAATAAGAACATTAGACTGTTGTCTATATTATTACTTGCCACTTCCTGCCAGCAATCCACCAATTCATTAGCAGAGAGTTTTGGAACTCTTGCTTGATTATTTATGCAGTCAATAGCAAGGCTTGTCTGCATTCATAATTGTTTGATTTTATGGCCTCTTCTTTAAACAAACATTGTCTATGGTAATGTGATGCCCTGATGGATGGGAAAGGTTTTGTCTGTGAATATCATTTAGATAATTAAAAATGACAGATGAAATCGCCTGCTGTCTTGACCTGTACTTTGTTCCCTCAGTGATGCTGAAGAGATGCTGATTGCTGTCAATCAAAACCCATTGGAGGTTTGTAAATTCTGGCTGCTGTGAACTCTGACCCCCACTGTTGATCTGAAATAGATAATAACCTTGAAATTCTATTAGAATTTAAAAACAGTTTTACTAAAGGGGCACAGTATATATTTCTTTTCCTCTAGAACACAGTTACTTAATGTCACTCTTTGCAATACCCAGAATTAAAGTGAAATATAATGCTTAGCAAAGCTTGATGTAACAAATCCAAGCACAGATCTTATTCTGTAATCCCAAACTCCTGATTAGGATTCCCATCTTCTGGCTAGGAGAGGATACAAACTTTAGCTTTTGCTACTTCACTGTTAATGGTTAGAACTTTGTTGGTGGTGGTGGTGGGTTTTTTTGTTTTGTTTTGTTTTGCTCATGTTTACTAATTCTGCTATTGAATGAAATGTGTTCAGGCCAGCATGATTTTCATTTAGTATATTTTCCCCCAAATTTATTCTATAAATCTTTCAAATCACTATTTTTCCCAAGCCAAAGGAAATAACACAACTAGAATTTTGAAGACAGTAGAGATCCAAAGGCCACTGTGTATGCCCAAAGTTCTCAACAAACATCATCAAAACCTTAGGTCAAGAGATCAGGCTGATAAATACATTTGCCTTGCAAATTGTTCTTCATCGTCACCCAGACACTTAAAACATATTCAGAAGCCCCACCAGTATTTAAAATACACACACAGGTAGATGGTCATGGGAATGGAGGAAGAGAACACTCGCTTTTCTCAGTATAGGAACCATCAAACTGGCCAACAGCAAAAAAGTCATTAGCAAATTCTACAGGCTCGAAAATTATAATAATTAGGCATTGGCAGTTTTTAGTACACTGGTTGTAGCAAATGTATATAATAGCAGGAGCAGTGCAATAAGAGAATTGCAAATAGCAGAGATCTCTTGAAAGGTGATTGTGAAGTAGTGTTGGTTTTTCTACTAGAGAAACTTCTTCAGAGTTTAATGAATTTGTGAAGGGTCATATGAAGAGTTATTATCATTGTTTTGCATTTTGTAATCAGATACTTTGAAATAATATTAGTTATGTCAGTGCCTCAGTGACAATGGAAAATAAATGTTATCGTTGATATTTGGCAGTTGATGAAAGTATCAGAAGCATAATTCTTACCTTTATTTTGAGGGCACTTATCCAGAATCAGCCATTAACTGTCTAAGGATAATACTCCTTCACAATTCAGGTGTTCTTTTTTTTTTTTTAACCTTGGTAAATGAATTTTAGATAAATTTATTATTGCCTAAAAAAAACTAGTACAGTCAATATAAACATAAATATATCTATTTTTAAAACCTGTCTTTAACAGCTTAGCACAAGTCTACCTTTTCAGTGGAGCTTTCCTGTTCTTTCAAGTCCGCTGGGATGGCCTATTCCTCTGACATTTTGGCACTTATTATGTTTTGCCTTATTAGCACTTTCATTTATTCATTCATTCACTCAATCATTCACTTTTTTATTCACTAGCAAGTATTAATTAAAGAACGTTCGGGTATTAAGCACTTTCCATAGCACTAATTATTCTGCATTTTCATACTATCCCCCCAGATAAATCATAGGCAAATGGACGTGAACCCCCAGTGTTACCTTCATAGTTAGACAAGGTTATTCCTACTCCTGCATGAGTATCTTTATGTTTCTTGAGTGGCTTTGCCCTGGCAGGTTCTCAGGAAGCATCTAATCAACTTTTGATATGGGCTTGTTTCACTTGGGTCTTGTGAGAATGAGAAGTGAGAAAGGGAGGCTGAAGAGCCTATGAAATTCGTTGAGAAAAGTAGCCTTGCAAATTCTGTTAGCCCAGGCTCTATGGCAGTTTCTATAATGAAGGTCGAGTCTTGGCTCCTTTGGCTCATAAACATCACAACCGTAGCTGAACCAAGGATGGGATGACTCAGCTTTCATTTTTCTATCCCAAATTTGTCTCCTTGCCTTGCACCTTTAACATAGCACCATTTGATTTAATGATGAAAGTACGGTCTCTACTTCCCTTGACTCTGGGCAGGGGAGAGGGTCAAACATGTGAGATTTCAGTTCAAGGACAATATCTCAATTATTTTATTTTGACTTGGTGCATTACAGAATTCCATGTTAGCTGTTGGGCCGATTAAGTTTTGTATGCCAGAACAATTACTTGTTTCAGATTTAATTCATGCCACCTCCACTAACATTTTAAGCCTGTTTGGTCAGGAGAGAAAACCATTCAGCTACTAAAAATCCTCATGCTTCCAGGCCTTTCTGTTCCTTCTTCTGTTCCCTGTAATATCATATTCACAAATCATAATCTCCTAAATCCTAAATTTCTTGGCAAGGAATTTTCATGCTTATTTCGTCCACTTTCTTTTTTGGACCTTTTATGATGCTTAAGACACATTTGAAAGAATCTCAGCTGAACTTTATTACCTTGTATTCACTGTATATTGAGTGTATACATAGAACACATC
Organism: Mirounga leonina; assembly: GCF_011800145.1. NCBI lineage: Eukaryota > Metazoa > Chordata > Mammalia > Carnivora > Phocidae > Mirounga > Mirounga leonina. The sequence goes on along the minus strand of NW_023270827.1, from coordinate 2,426,675 downwards.
TGTCTGTGAGAAATGCTTCCAGTCTGACACAGCATGCACAAATGCTTGCTTTATGGGAATTTCATAACCTATAAACATGTCCAGTTATCAGTTATTCCATGGTAACCTTATTTTGTTGCTTAAGACTTCCATTCTGTCATGGGATGTGGATGTGAATATAAAATGGTGATGTTAGAACAGATTTTCACAGTATAAGGGGAGGAGGTCAAATCCACAGGGAATGGTAAGCTTGAGACTGAATTAAGAAGAGGGTGCTTTTTTGCCTTTTAAAAATAAGTTGTAATATTGACATCTTCAGAGGCCACTTTGTGCCGAATGCATGCCCATTACAGATCCACGACTGGCTGATGACCCAGTGTTCTGTGTCTTAGCTCTTAGAAGAGAGGCTTATAAATGGAGCTCTACAGAGCGATGGAGCTTCTGCTAGTCCTTGTTAAGCACTTATTAAGTGCTCCGTCACTCTATGAGGCACTTTCAAGCTGGCATCCTCTCCTTTATTCTGTGTTGAAGGCGATGAGGGTTCCCATTATTCATATGGAGAAACTGAAATTCGGAGAACCTAGGAAATACGCTCCCCGTCCCACAGTTACGGAGCAGGAGAAATGGGATTTTGTCTTTCATTTTTCTGAATCGAAATCCAGGGTTCTTTATGCTACAACCCAGCACGTCTAGGTGTATCATTACATCAGCACTTTATTCTAATGAGTCTCTTGCATGAAGTTCATAATAATAATTTTTATTGTTGCAAATAATTGCCCGCGGCACCATGTGTACCAAGTTTTCTACCAAGTGTCTTAACTTAATTCAGTAGGTTCTGCAAAGAAATGGAGGAGGCAAGGATTATCTACATTCTGGGCGTGGGAAAACTGATGTTTAGAGATCAGCTCATCCCAACGCTCTTGACCATTGCACTCTGAGAAGTAGCGTGTATACAGCAGAGCCGACAATCAATTAATTGACACCCTTGCTGCTGGCCCTAACAGGATACGGTCCTGTCCGGGTCAGAAATAGGCATGCGGGTTCTCTGATGATTTAACTGAATTCCATCCACTTGGCAGGGAAGCTGGTCATTTTTGTTTGGCTTCATTTTACCAAGTTCAGCCAAACTGATTTATATGAATCCTCCAATGATCTCTTCAGTATGCCTATGCCAGAAATTTTGTTAGAGAAACGTCCTTTTCATTTCACCCTCTCAGGGAGGGATGATTAAGAAAAATCAAGTGCTGGTGGCAGGTGTGTCTCCGAGAGAAGGTTTTTCCTACCTGATTATCCAGTTGTTTGGAGGATGGCAGTTCAGACTGCTCAGAGTCTAATTCCCCAAGATTAATAATAGCAAGGGAAGTTAAATGAAGTAAACAGCACGCCACTCTGTACAGGGCCCCAGTCAAAACCACACTACCCAATTCCCCTCTGCTGTTGGGGAGATAATTACTGAACCTTTGTTCACATGAAGTAAATGAATTTTGAATCCTCTGTATATTTAATTATCCAAGACTGAACCTTTGTTATTTTCCTTAAAAAAAAAAAAAAAAAAAAAATCCAGGTAAACCTCTGTGGTATATTCTGAGCACTAATTACTTCCCCAAATCTCAGCACTATTTTAACCTGCTCTTAGTAATATGCTCTAAGTGTTATTGGATTTATTAGCGTGCTTTTATAAGAGCTTCCTCTTAACAAGGATGTTTATTGTGCCAATCTCCTTCTGGTTTACCGTTGACTTTCTGTTTGTCCCTAAATGTATCTTGGCCTTAAATAAATAATAGATTTCTTAGAGATTTGTGACAGATCTAAAAGAGTAGATCTGTAAAATACTGAAAGTACTTTGCCCATGGATAGGGCCCATCTATTCTTTGGAAATGGAATTTTTATGGCCCCTGTCATTATTCTCAAATAGCAAAGAAGTGTTGATTATTCATTTTGAAGAGACGGAGAGAGTTTAAAATTACCAAAATTTGTTTAAAGCACATAAACTCTACATTTGAGTACAAAGTGATTTTTTTTTAATTCTGAGGGGCTCCCAAGGTTGTATTTTGCTACAATATGAAAATTAATTGTGACAATAAAGGCCATGATTATAAGCCTTTCACACTGTCCCACTGTGACAATTAGCTCCCAATTGTTAGACCATTTATTTATTAGAACATTAAGAATTGGAGCTGTCTTGACTTGTAACTGAAAATAGATTATTATTGAGGTTGCTTATGAACCCAAAAGACACACCATAAAGTGTTTTATTGGTTGAGGATAACAGTGTGTTTCGAGATAATACAGTTGGGTCACCCAACTGATGGATTTCAGGGGCTACGTGGTAAAAGGTGTCTAACAGGTGACTTTCCTCCAAACTCTGTCATGCAGCCGGGTTTCTTTAGTGAGAATGAACTTTTAAAATAAGTGTATTGCTCGTGAAGAGAGTCTGACTTGTGGGCAGCATGATCAAAGGGATCGTTTTTTCCTTAGGAACATGGAGAGCTTGCCTCTTCCAGGAGAACAAGGTAAGGCAGACGTCTCTGAAAGTATGCAGGCTGTTTCCTAAAGAGCAACAAGGAGAATGAGGAAAAAGCCTCCATTAAACTTTCAAAGAGACATATGTTTCAAACAGACTTGTTCAGCACTAACTCCCTCCATAAAGGTGCAGCGGCTTTTATAGATATCTCTGCACTCGGGGATGGACAAGCACCACATGCCACGAGGAGGAAGACATTACAAAGATAAACAAGAAATGCATCGAGTCCTTTCTCCTGATTTGTGGTAGTGGAAGTTAGGTGCCCCTCTCCCCATCCAACTTATCCCATGGAAGTAAGTCATTTCCTTTTCTTTGTAAGTAGTTATTTTGATTTTTTTTTTAACTCACTAGCCTTAGGTCAGGAAGATTTCTTAATATTTACTCTACATCTGTATTCAAAGACAGTATAAGGTTGTGGTTAAGGGCATGCATTGTAGACTCAAATTCCCTTTTTTCGGTACCAGGCTCAGCTAGCTGCCTATTAGCTGTGTGATCTTAGACAGGTTGCTTTAACCATCTGCCTCAGTTTCCTCAACTGGAAACCAAACTGATATTTAAAGTCTGAAGGGAGAAAGCTTTTAGAATAATAGCAGACACATAATCCATGTGCTATACACAGTAGCTGCTATAATAATACTTTATTCCCCAAAATAATTTTTGGTTACTTAAGCAACTTTTTGAGGCTTATCAGCAAAACAAAACAAAACACTGTATTTGCTGTTTCTGATAATAAACTTGTCATTTTCTTTCACCTTTGCACGTTTTATAAGAATTTCCTTTATATTTGTAAATATAGCTCAGAAGTCCATTATAGACTAAATATCTTGCTTAATTCAACATACATACTTGTCATTAAAAGGGATTAGTGAAATACCTGAATCGAAGCACTCAAGCTCCAGAAACAATATCTGAATTCCGAGAAAAGAGAATATCTTGAGGGATATAATAATAAATACTCACCTGAAAGTGTGGAAATCGTGCTCACACCCTTATCCCTGTGGAAAATCCAAGTCAAGTTCTGACTTGTTGGGGCTAAGAAAGAGTAAAAAAAGATTTCTGGCACTATATGGATTTATTTGAAATCTCAAGTCCCACAGCATTAAGTAAAGGCTAACACTGGTGATTGTTTAGAAAATTAGAGGTATAGTCTTGCTGTAAAATTGTTCTACTAGTTTTATTAATGGACCAAATTAACAAAAATACAAATGGCTCTGGAAAGAATATGGACTAGGATTTAGATAAACAGCATAACCAGAGACACTTCTTAGTTCGATTGGAGGAAAGTTCGAGTGTAAAGTCCTCTTGCCTGTTCTAGACAATTCACTTTCAGTGGCTTTGAGAAACATTTTTAATTAGATGACTTGTGGTGTGTACTTGCCCATAGGGGGGAAAAAAAAAGTCATACCAGGCATTTTATTAATACCTACCTGGGATTTCAGTTTTATCAAAGTTGACCTGGGTTGGAAACCAACTTACATGCTTTTGGTCCTTTCTCTTATGATGCTTTTCTCTTCACTTGAGAAGGGATTCCCAAGTGGGAGGAAGAAGCCTTGATAGATTTCATACATATTAGATACTGCAGAACGCAAAGTTAGGATGGGCAAGTTAACATGCAGTTTCCAAGACATCACAAAATTGCCTTTTTAGAAATCACTTACCCCCTCAGAGCGTTATGAAAAACAGTCTTGGGATATGCCTTCAGCTATTTGTTGACTTATTTCCAGAAATCTGGCAAGTCTGAAATTTGGATTTGCACTGTCAAGCATCGATAGTCAGAGGCCAGTGCAGAGAGTGCAGGATGAGAACCCACTTCCCTTCTGGAGATGTTTGTTACCTTGGCCACGGTCACATTCCAACCACAGGTCTCAGTACTTCCGGGAAGCTCTAACGACACCTGCCTTACTTCCACGAAACTGGGATTTGTATTATTTGATAGGGAACTGTTAAATAGAGAAGGTTATTATTTGGTGGGTCCTCTTCTCAAATCTTTGGAGAGTGCATTATGGGAGGACATTTGTCATGTCTCACTACGTCCCTTGTGGAATATGGAGTCCGGTTCGGTTCTGGCCTTGCCTCTGCTGCGTGTCTTTGAGCACATTTCATTCCTCATTGTAAGTGGAGCATAGTAAGAAGGCCTTTTGTGAGAGGAGCGTGGTATTTTGAAGGTTAAATGAGATGATGCCCATAAAGCACCACTAAGGAAGTAATCAATATTGGTTACTATAAAATGTATGCATTCAATTTGTTATATTGTATGTTTTCGTTGAAGACTATACAACTGCCCAACACCCTGTCCAAAGGCCTTCGTTGCTGGAGGTGCTAACAGGTCTTTGGTGGGAACTCTCCCGAGCTGTGTAGGAAGGAGCCCCAACGATGGCATTGACATGAGAATCAACTCCATTTCAAGTTAAAAGACTTGTGCATTTTTTTTTAGGTCGAAGGAAAAAGAAATGTAACCTCTGTGGCCTGAGAGGCCCACCAAAGACCAAGGCTTATCCCTACAGACAGATATTCATCTGGATATGGAACCATGGCTGGTTTCATATCCACCATGAGTCATACAATTCAATGTCCAGTACCCATTCCAGGCAGAAAGTCCTTTTGTGTTTCTAACTTAAGTATCTCATAATAACGGAGTTCATTTCTGCTTTCCTGATACTTGGAGTCCCTTTCAAAACCAACATCCACTCACTTTAGTGGTGTCCTGTGGCCCAAATTCTTCACTGCCATTTTTCTTCACAATCTAAAAAGCCCCATTTAAAGTATCAAAGATAAATTAGGACGTTTCTCCAATATCCTCCATGTCAAATGAGATTTTAAGTAACATGACTGCCAAGAAATGGGTTGAAAAAGGTAATACTCCTGGGACCTGGACAACCTCTAACTATACTTGGGAAGCACATCTCTAAGTAGGCATTGGAACCCACATGCTCACTTTCCGCTGAGCTGGCTCTGGACCGAGCTAGCAGGCCTGCCCAGTCTCTCCATGGTCACAGTCTTCTCCTGACTTTCAGATCAGGGAGTAAGAAAGCTTAAGAATCACCACAGTGGCCTCTTTCGTGGCCTTCCTCAACTCCACCATCCTCAGGAGCTGTAGCCAGTTTCCTGCCACTCTGTCATCATCCTGTTACTTTTATATTTATTCATTTATGCATCCTCTCGTTGAGTATAATGTGATTTCTCTGAGCTTAAGTGCTGGCTGCAGAGGCCTTGGGCATTGGCGCAAAGCCCCAGGAGTCTAACACTGCAGAGAAGCATCATTTTTGACAAGGGTTACTAAGCGGTCCTTCATGTATGCTAGTCTGGTGGCTGATCAAGTTCTAGCAAATAATATAGGGGGGAGAATCTCAGCTCCCCCTGTGTGGAGTAGGGCTGGGGAATAGTGCTTCTGCACCTCTGTAGGTGAGCGCGTTTATAGTGGATGCTGAGACCCGGCATTGGCCGGGACGTAACAATTTTGAGATCAAAGAGGAAGCCCAGAAGAGATCTGGGAACAATAGAAAGGCACCAGACAAAACCTTCAGTCCCAGTTTTCATTTTTCTCAATCATTGCATTTCCCTACAATGGCAGCATTTTTTAAAAGAAATGTTTCCAAAGCTACAAAGCTTTGAAATATTAAAGAGAAATAAATGAACCAGAACTTGGGAAGTTCGTTTGCTCACAGGAAAATTGTGGGGTTTCTTTTTTCATTTGAAATTAATGTAGAGGCAGTTCTCCAACTAGAGTGGAAAGCTTGTTTGTTTTTGTAAATAGGCATAAAAAAAAGACCATAGAGAATGTGTACCTCACTCTTTGATGCTTAGCAGGAGGTTTGTGATTTTTTTTCATAACTTAGGCCTAAGAAAAATGCAATAGTACAATACATCACTGATACAACAATCTGATAGATTTATAAAATGTTTAGTGAATGTATTCTGCTTAGACCAGCAGGAACACCTGCTTCTATTATTCCATCACTGATAAAATGGTAAATAGCTTATGTCAGTCATGCAGCTTGCATAAAGCCACATAGTTTTTTGTGGGGTTGGCCATTTGTATGGAATTATACAGAGTTTGTGTCCAATCTCTTCGTTAAATGATTCAGTAAAATTATAGGGTCATAAATGGACAGTGACACCATTTTAATCTTAGTTTGTTTTATCTTTTCTATCCACTCCCTACTTCTTTTGATCGCACTTCCTGCAGTATAAACTGGAAGATGCACCTTCAGGAATTAACTGTTATTGTTGTCCATGGGTAGTGGTGGGCACCTAGATGGTCAGCCTGATGTCATTTCTTTTTTCTTTTTTTTTTTCCAGTACAGTTTGATTTCTCTCTTGATCAATGAGAACTATAACTTAAAATCTGACAGTCCTATATCCTCCCACTATCCAATTTAATAAAGCAGTAACCACCAATATTTGAGAAGAAAAAGTGCAACCATATTCAGATGTCATAAAGACAGGGCTATAAAAGAACAGCTCTTGTGTTGCTCTGTGTCCCTCCACTGACCTGGGCAGTGGGAGGACACACTTTTCTCCCAGCTGAAAACACTTTCCTATTCCAGCTGGAAGGACCAACAATTCCTGTTGCCAAGTCCAAACAGCACCTGGTGTTTCTTACTCTCCTTGGACTGAAGGACTTAGACCAAATTCTTCACAGAGGTGTGAGTTCTTGCTGGGACACCACAAGTGGCGGGCATTCTGCTTTTCCTTAGAAACTTGGGAGGAAAAACCCTTAAATGTTGAGGTCTTCCCCTTTTACTTTCTTGGCTTATGGAGTGGGCCTCCGGTAGTGAAACTGAAACACAGGACACTGAATAGACTAGGATTTTACGGCTGCACGATGTAGTAGCACATAGGCAGACATCTCTCTCGTTCAGACAGACTTCTGTCGTTGGTACTGCTCTCCCCTCCTTTTCATTCTCTTTAAGTCTTATAGCTAGTCTAGTATCTGTTTTAGTGCAGACCAGCGATCTCAAATACTGTTTATCTCTTCTTACCGGTGGATGGTAAATATTTTCATGCTCACCGAGATGCATGCCTTTTTAAATCCGTGACCTAGTTTTTTACACCTTTGGCTATCAGATTCTTGAATATTAATTAGAGACCACGTCAGCTTAGATATCTACATTTAACAATGCCTGAAAACTCTATATAATTTAAAGATCCTGTATAATAGTGACTACATGAAAATGACATAGGAGTTTCTGGAGCATGATAGGCTGTTCCCTCTGGGATGAGAATTATATGCAGTTTGCTCAGTTTAACTTGATAAAATCAGGCATAGAACATAATCATTGGTTTCTGATGCCCAGTTCCTCCTCCCTGGAAGACTGGTAACGTGAACAAAGAAATTTTCGCGTCTGGTCCAGTCTTTGTCTGTCTCATGTTGCTCTTGTTCTTCCCGTCTGTATTGCAATGCCTGCATCTATCTTTGGGGCCTGTTTACTAAACCCAGAGAACCCTTCGTTTATGCTTTTGCATCTGCGCCAGCCCTTGGTCTTGATCAGTGGATTTCCACAGGAGGCTTCGCTTCTGGTATGCTCTGCACAGTGTTGGTTGCCTGCTTTCCTCTTTGGTGGCATTGGCTGAAAATGGCTGCATGTTGCTGCAGCTCTCTGTCTCAAGTGCCTGGATGACCTGGACCTGTGGTCTTTGTCAGCTGCCTCCTTTCTGCACTGTCAGCATTTGGCATTGCTGTGACATGGGGGTGGGGGAGGGGATGCAGAAGCCCTTGAGTCAAGAAGAAGTCACTTCTGAATAAAATAAGAGCTGATGTGGGATCTTCCATGGGGCAGAGTCACCGTGCTATTTGTGAAGGATGTTTTCCTCCTTCCTCTTACCTCAGAAGTAATTTGAAAGTGAGTAACTCAGTGTTTCATGCTCTCATGCACTGACTAATAAATAATCAATATAAATCAACTGGACAGGAATGAAATCATGAAGCTGACTACTACTTTGTACACTGGGGGGGTCTGAGACCGCATCAGATCTTTGCTATTGAAGGCTTCCATGAAGCAACCTCTTTTACTAACTCCAACTTGCAGACAAACCTGAATTGTTTACATTATTTGATGGTTATTTTGCTTTGCCTTCAGAAAAACTTTTTTAAAAAACCTAGAAAAATCCCATCTTTAAAAATCTCATGGTGTCTATAGGAGCATGGTGAAGATTCATCACAGTTTTCTTTTTCTGTAACAATAGGAGATTTAAATTAAGGTGTTGGAAAACTATTTGCCCCCACCATCCTAACACACTGTTTAGAGTCTTCTCCTGGATGGGTAGCATTGAACTCAGTCTCTTACTGAGGGTGTCTTGCACTGCATTCCTTTTTCAGATAACTGTGTATGGGAAGGTCCCTTTATAGAAGGGTACTCATTCATTCACAAATAGGAAGAGTAAAAAAAGTCAGTGTATTCATTTAAATCTGATTAGGATCCCCCTTCATTTTTTTTGTATAAGCCCACCTTCTTGGCAAATAATAATAATAATAATAATAGTAATAGTAATAATAATAATAAAGAAATCTGGTAGTCTATAGTGTAATAAACTTTTTACCCGTAACATAAGAGATGAAGGAGAAGAATGCCTTTCAAAAGAGAACTTTCTTAACCTAAAATATATGAAATAAACTAAACTTAAACTAAATATATGTCTTAACTAGATTGTCTTAACTAAAATATATGTCTTAAAATATATGAGTAAAGTAGATGTATTCAATGTCTCGATAAGAATATGCATTCAGAATTAAAGCTTCTGTTCTTGGAGCATAACTATGATAGCAGAATCTATTGCTTTATCTGTTTATGGTCAACCTGACACTGGTAGTGTCTCTCAGAGTATTGAGACATGCCCTGCCCGCCTCTTCTCTAAGCAAAAGAGTTAATAAACATGAGCAGGTGTGTAGGAAGAGAGTGGAGTGTAAAAGGGAGGAAGAGAAAGGAGACAAAAGTAAGAATTGGAAAGAATTACCAAGAACAAAAAAGATTTCTCATGCTTTTCTAGAAATCCATGGAAGAGTTAAGAATCTGTTGGTCATGGGTTCTGACCTCAGTGTCTGTGAGTCTGGTAAAAGCTGGTGTGTGCTCTTAATACACCTCATGGGTATCTGAAAGAAGAATGCCAAGAAGGGGATAATCCTGGGCTGGCTGGTTTCCTTCAGCCCTTCATTCGTGCCTTCCCCTGTTCCAAAGAGCATAAGTCAAAGCGTATCTCTTCATTTAGTCAGATCTGTTAGGTAGCAAAGTAATCTTATTCAAAACTGCACTTAAAAATACGAAATCAACACCATCGCATGAAGCTCACAGTATGCTGTTTCTGAGAGTTTTTCCTCTCTGCTCACATCTGGGATGGGCCAAGTACACTAGTTTTAATCAGCTACTCCATTTCTCTAACCCAGAATCACAATTGATGAATACCTTCAGAGAGAGTGCTTGGAAGGGCAGACCCTTCTAATGACTTGTTAGCTTAACAATAAGCCACTGAAACTCCTAATTTGCCTATAAACACAATCCCACTGGCATTACCCTACACAGTACAGTTCAAAGGGCCTAATAACTGCCCTGTTCTTTTACATGGAACTGTTTCAACCCCTGCTGAGATCTAGAAGATTAAGGATGTAAGGGGAAGTAAAGCTTCATTCCCTGTAAACTTGGCTCAAGACCTACAAATTATCTGTGGTCGCTAATTGAACTCTTTATTTCCTCCTCAGTGAAGCTCTTCAGTGGATGATGCATTTATGTGGTTTCCATTTCTGCCCTCCACTGGATGATCTGCATCCCAATCTAGAGGTGGTGGTGTCCTTTTTAACTCCCCACAGAACTTAGAAAGCCATTGCAAAGGCACAGGTAACATTCTTCTAGACTAGAGAACATCTAAGAAAGTCATCTCTTTCATTTCCACTGGACCTAGGTACTTACTGGTCTCTAGTGTCATTGGTGAATACTTTAAAAGCTCTTCCGAGCGGAAGTGTGAAGTCACTTCTTCTGAACTAGCGTGTCATTTCCTCCCAAGACCTATCCTTTGATATTCAGGTCTAAATTAAAGTAACTCTTTTGTGGCACCTATCGGAAAATTTCTTCCAATTTTTAGTATGATGCTAGATCATATGATTTATCATTTTTATAATAAAAAAAGTTTAAGTATCAACAATGGCATATGGTTCAGTATAATAGAAATGGAGACTGGCTGGTTCCCAGTCTAAATGTTATTCTCTTGTCTAAGTGCAGGCGAAGAAATGACTACATACTCTCTTCTCAGAAATTTCAGTGCCTTTATTTTTCTCAATTTTCATTGTCTCTACTTTTCTTCAATCCTGTTTTCTCTCTTTCAACTTCTATTTATAATGAATAGGAGTACTAAACAGAGAACCCTTGGGGTTGTGGTCTTTCCCTGCCCATCTATTATAAGGGGGAGAAATTGTTCTACCCCAGATGAACAATTCACTGCCTTTTTTTGTAGCCAGGCTACACTTAAGAAACATGGATGGTATTGGTAGGGTGCTTCTCCACAGCAGTAGATCTCTCATGTGGGTGGCTAAAATGAAAAAGAAAACCTGAAAAAGTTCTGACTTAGCAAAATAAATTTTAAAACATTGCTTCTTTGATTATTGAATATGTAAGCAGGCAGAAAATAAGAAATCCCACTGTGGAATTTACTACTGTGAAATACTATTCCTTATAACATTTTTTAATTTTTTTTATTTTTAAAGATTTTTATTTATTTTTTGACAGAGAGAGACAACGAGAGAGGGAACACAAGCAGGGGGAGTGGGAGAGGGAGAAGCAGGCTTCCCGCTGAGCAGGGAGCCCAATGCGGGGCTCGATCCCAGGACCCTGGGATCGTGACCTGAGCCGAAGGCAGATGCTAAATGGCTGAGCCACCCAGGCGCCCCTCCTTATAACATTCTTTATTAATGACTATAGAAACACAATTCATAATACAGTTTCAAAAATGCTGGTTAGAAGATGTTGTAAATATATGTGATTCTTTTAGGCAAGGAACTATAGAACTGAGTCTTCTTTCCCATATTTTACCCCTGATGTATCAGTACTAGATTGTCCTCATTTATAAAGTCTAATTATTAAAACTTGACTGGTCCTCAGGAGTTCTCTCTATAAGTCTTCATGGCTATATATTTAACTTTTCCTGTAAGAGTTGAGTCCTTTCCAATCAGTTCGCCCTTGGTTAAGGATTGGTGGAAAAACATCATCCTGAGGTTGAATATTTCACCACTGGCCAAATGGTTACAGACCATCCCTGATTCAAGCTTGTCCTAACCTGTGTTTGTTCTCATGCCATGCACACGGAAGAGGGAAAAAAATAACTCTGCCCTTTTTTTTTTTTAATCTGTTCTTTTTGGGAAACAGCCAAACATCCTTTCATAATCAAATGCCTGTATATCCAGAGGCCATTGGCTACAATCCAAACATTTATTGGTCATTGAACACCTTGCATGAGGTAATTTTCAATTATCTTATTAAACCGGAACAGGGATCTGGTCATGTTTCCTTTGATTATAAATGTAGCTCATGTTCTTATTACTGTTAATAGCGGTGCTCATGGGGTGCCAGCAGTTTTCTGGGCACTGTCCCATAGGAAATGCTGCCCTGTGTCCTTTGTGAAGAAAGGCACCAGGAACAAAGAAGCTGAGGGTGGGACCCTTTCAGTCTTTGTTTATTTCAGAGGACGGAGGCCTGAGATGGGTAATTGCATGTGACCAAATATGGTGGTGGTGTTTGATGGCATGACTGAAGTTTGAGATGGCTATGATGGAGTCCTTGGGAGGAAAGTGGAGAATATGGAATGTCTTGAGGGAAAATAACTATCAATTATTTTGTTGATACACAGCTTTGTCTTTGGACACATGCTTAAGCAGTGGCAGATCAGACCAATGAAGGGACTTGAGAAGCATAAAACTTCTCATCCCAGGACTTCGAAGTTCACCCGACTGAGACATTCATTTAAGTGTTTCCTGCTTTCAAATTAAATAATTCAATTGCTTTATTTGCCTAGAAATTTCAAGGGTAGGGCCCATGCCATAAGGTACAGATGATTGTTTTAAAAAAGCTTAAAAATGTATAGGCATAAGTTTATGGTAAGGGGGAGTAGAGGAGCCCCATTGAGTGATTCTAAGATGGTACTGAAGGGATAATAGCTGATAAGAGGAGCAACAATAGAAATAGAAAATCTTAGTGCCCATAATGGGAATTTATCACAGAAGAATAATTATTTTCTCATTCTAGTGGCCTTTATACTAAAAACAAAAGCAACATCTGATCTATATGAAATATAAATGGTTATTATATATGTTAAAATCGATACATGTTTTAGGTTAAAGGGGTTTGTTTCATTTTTATTTATTTTACTTTTCATTACTACATTTTCATAATTTTAAAAGATGACAAATCACTTCCCTGTCTCTGATCTTCTTTGAGTAAAGCTCTAGCTTAATAGAAAAAAAAAAAAGGTACATAATATAATTAAATATTTCTGTGACTTATGTCTTTTGTAATGTGGGAAAGCCCGGTTTATTCAGATCACAAGCTTATTTGGAAGCAGAAAGTGCAGAAAGTTCAGTGAGATTGATGCATAAACTATGATTCCAGCAGAGTCTGTCCCTGAGCCTTTCTGTTCTACTCCAATTGAAAACTACAGAAAGGAGTAAGAATATGGACTTCCAGAGCCTACTAGAATGGAACTGCATCACTCCATACCCTAAGTGAATTTTACCAAAAAGCTCAATACAGCAAGCAGCTGGAGAGGATATCACTGTTAAAACATCAAACACATTAAAGTATTCTGCAAGGAATTGAAGTGCCAAAGGAAAGAATGCATCGAGTTTGGAATGACGGGGTTACTTTACTGCCCTGTTTCTTGGTAGCTCCAGTGTTGCCAGTCCCAGGTCTGGTTGCTGGTTTTTGTTTTGTTTATTCTTTTTGGTTTTTTTCCAAAACTGCATAAATAAAATCAATTTATAAATATTTCATTAATCCTTTTCTGGTCTAGTGTCATGAAGCTGCATAAGTCCAAGGAATTAAAAATAATAAATAAAGGAAACTCTTGAAGGAGTCTTCCTGTGGTACTAAAATTTACCAAGTGTGACCAAGCTCATGCAGCTTTTCTGCTCATAGTTAAATTGTAGTGACAGCTAAAGTTTCCAGAAGCTTAGATTGGATGCAATACATTTAGCTTATTTAAACTTTTGGTGAAACTCCTCGATTTTGACATCATTTATCCATCCCTTTCAGATATGCCCCAGTGTTTCAGGCTCTTTTTTCTCACACCAAAATGATTACCACCCACTCCTAAATTGTCCCGTCTTCCTGCCTTCGGGTGCTGGTTGATTTAATCCATCCTAAATGCAGTCCTTGGATTAATAACCAGAATATGCTCATTATTTTTATCTATCTCCTGGTTTAGACAACAGAAAATTTATGACTCACCATTGCAGTCCAGACTTCTTTTGTAGTTCTTCAAGGTTCATTCTGTAGTCATCCCAAAAATGGGCCTAAACCTACCTTCTAGCTCAGGAAGGAAAAAAACAAAATACCAGCTCTGCTCAGTGTTCTTGGGTCTCTTGTGGATTTCATGGATGTGCCTTCGGAGCCTAGACTTCGAACCAGTCCTTCTTAGTGCCCCTGGTTGACCACTTCCTGTTAGCCGGAGCTCACACTTTGGCTGAAACCAAGTTTCCATCTTTGGTTTTGGCCTATTGGTTTTCAACTAGGGGTGATTCTGCCCTCCAGGAAACATTTGGCAAAGTCTGCGGTCATTTTTGTTGGTCCCAATTGGAGACTTGCTATTGGCATCTAGTGGGGAGAGGCTAGGGATATTGCTGAACATCCTGCAATGCACATGACAGCTCTAAAAACAAATTTTCCAACTCAAAGTGTCAACAGTGCCAAGGTAGAGAAACTCTTTGGTCCTATTGCTCACTACGATTTGTCTACACTTCAGACTGGCTCTTTTAATAAGGTTACCTGCCACTTCTTGAATGTGAATTGCTTGCCCCCCTCCTCTTTGCCTTTGCTCCTGCCCCTTTCTGTTTGAAATGTCTTTCCGACCACCCACAAGTGCTTTTTAATCTATTGAAATTCTGCCCACTTTTTAAAACTCAGCTAGATGCCATCTACTCAAAACCAAACAAACAAAAAAAACCCCACAAACAAACAAACAAAAACCTTCCCGGGTCATTCCACTTGCTACTGATGCCCTCTCTTCTAAATTTCTATAGTGTTTGGTACTCAGTCTGATGCTGTTATGGCAAGTCACCTTGTAGGGTGGTTATGTCTGTCTTATTTCCCATTTTAGATAGTTCTAGATATTTAGGTATTTTATAGCTTGATGTACAGTGTAAAGCCAAGCAACACAGCACCCTGAAATTCTATAGAGTTTTGCACGTTTTTAATCATAGCAGAATCACAACTTAGAATTTATCTTTTTTATCATAACATTATGATATGCTTTTTTTTATATTGCTACAAAGTCTCCAAAATTATTTTCAATATAATAATATTCAATTGAGTCGATATGCTCTAATTGACTTTTAACTAGTTTCCTCTTACTTTAAAGTTAACTGGATTTTAGTTTTTGACAAAATAATACCAAATTGAATATCTTTGGTATGTAGCTTTTTCCCCCTTTCATCTGCAGCATTCCCTTTGAACTAATTCCAAGGAATGGTCCAAATGGTGTGGTGTGTTTTTATTGCTAGTGATATGTATTGCCAAAGTTATTCCAAAGTGACTTACCAGTTAAATAGCCAGCGACAATATTTAAGGAAACTGTATACTTGAGTCAGAAGGCCCAGGTTCAAGTGACATTCTGATTTTCATTAATTATATGGTCTTAGGCAAACCACCTAATCTGTTTGATCATATTTTCTTACCTGTGGAATGGGGATAATGAACCTGCATCATAGGGCCATGAATATCAAATCAGATAATATCTTTGGAAATAAGTTGTAAACCATAATTACCAACGTTCATTCAATAAATATTTAATTAAAGACTTCTCTATCCCAGATTCTGTACCAAGAACTAGGTAGGGATACAAAGACACACACCGTCTTGGTTTCAAGGAGTTCTTCATCTAGTGCTATGTAATTTTCAAAATATTATTATTTTAGGTACTAAATTGAGAAGACATTACTTTTTATGAGGTACAAGGGATTAAAAGTAAAAGCTGTCCATGTGACAGGAACTACAAATATGAAAAACCCACTAACTTAATAAGGTCATTATTAGATTTCTTTTTATATCGCCTGGTCAGTTTATCTCTCTAGCCTAAACCAGAACTGCATTTTCTTCTGGAATATAGTGTTAGGGGTTTTGTGTGTGTGTTTGTGTGTTTGTTTTACCCCCTCATATGTTATGACAGCACTTTCCTCCTGCTCTACTCAGTTGTGAACTTTTGTTCTTCATTCTGCACTGCCCCCAACCCTGGGAAAATTCAAAGCATTTTTAAAAAAGTTCCCTTTGCTACTGATGGCATTTCTTTATCCTCTTCTGAGTCGCAGGTCTCCAGAAGCTGCATGAGGGCATGGCCCCACTTGTGGCTGTTTTGTGACTCTCCCATCAAGACTGCTTTGCTTCAGAGTAGCTGGGAGTATTTGGGAACTCCACTGTCCTTAGATCTATCTTTCGGAAATAGGTAATGATTTTCCTGCCTTTGAATGTAGACCTGTGGTGAGCCCTTTAGCTCCTCATCTCCAAGCTTGCTGGGCCTCAGAAGCTGAGGATACAGAAGTCACCATAGGAAAAGACATCAGAACTGGCAGTATCAGAACTGCTGGTGTGAGCTGACAGTGCAACAGGAGTCCTGGCCTAAGGACCAGAAGCCACAAAAACAGATAGTTCATGAGCAGGGGCAGCTTATGTGGATGGAAGTAATAAAAAATGTTACCACTGTGTCTGTGCTCCCAAAAGACTCCAGACCTGCAGAACGCATAGTGTTTTTTTCTGCCTGATCTAAATTCTGCCTTCAGCTACTTGACTGACTTAATCACATCTAGGATCTTAAGGATTTTAGAGAAAAATTTCCTTGTTTCCTGATTGAGCTCTGGAGTCATGCCCATCTCTTTCTAGCCTCTACCCATTGTTGCTGCTACAATATACATATAATTCTTGACTTATTCTTTTCATATTGGTCATAAATGAAAATCAACCTTCCTCTTCTGATGGGTATTTTTTCTTTCCTTCATTTTTACTTTTCTCAGACTCGAGGAGAACAAATTATATCCTTAGTTGGAGGCCCATGCTCTGTGAATATTTTAGTCTTTCCAGGCATTTTAGTTATATGTGCAAATGAAAAAAAAAGCAAGCTTACAGATTGCAGGTGCATGGGAAGGAGTGGAAACATTAGGTTAAAGTACCTCCCACAACTCACTTCATTCCAGCAACAAACATCTGTTTCCTTTTCTCTCCTCCAGGTCAGCAAAAAGAATAAATGAAAATTTAGTTGGTGAAGAGAAGTAGAAATCTTTATTAATCTCTTGTCTTCTTCCTTTTCTTAACCTACTAAGTATGTCAGTATTTGGTATTTTCTTATTTAATATTAAACTTAAACCACAGGGCATCCCTCTGAGAGATATTGAATATAATATACTATATTTATTATATTTATTGTAAACCTAGAATATCAATTAGTAGGTTGCTTCAATTATATCATCAGTGGGTCAGTGACAAAAGAAGAAAAATTCAACCTCTAATGAAAAATCTTCTTAACTTCCTACACCAAGCATTTCTGCTTCAACACTCCTGTCTTTTGCCCATTACTGACAGTTTGTACTTCAACTCTAAGAAACAGCTGAGACTTTAACCTACAATCCTTTCTAAACCTGTATCTTTGCTTTAAAATTTCTTTTTGAGAATTTAATTATTGTCCTGACACAAATATAGTACAAGAAATGGTACCCTCTCAGAGAAGAATACTCCACAGAGAGGAGTGGAGGGGGGACAATTTGAGTAGGGTTAGCTCTCCCAGCAGTGGCAGGCAGAGCTCTTGGATTCTGATACTGTCCCTTCCTCATGAATTACTGGGTCTACAGAAAACAATATACTTTTAAACAATAAAGGTCGTGGAGAACTGCCTTTTGGGTGTAAAGTGATGATGGGTGTCTATGGTAAGAACAGATAAGAAATTTGAATGGTGGAATTCCCTTTTCCCCCCTCCTGCCTTCAATCCCTAAAATATGCCAAAAGAAAATTCTCTGACTTATGCAGTATGAATTCAGTGTCCTAGTTTTTCCTGAGATATGTCAAACACTCAAATTTCATCAACAAATCTATTTTGTAACCGAGGCACATAAGACTATATTTATGCCCATACGCACATTTCTCATGCTGTAGATGGACAGGCTCCATGAAGAGCCTTGGAGCTCTGTTGAAACGATGCCAAGTCCCCTTCATATAATCTGGTAGGGAGAGTTTATCTGTAATTTTTATCCATAAGTGGAGGCGTTCCCATTCTCACTTTGTTAATCTTGTTGAGGAGATTGCATTCTTTCCAGGTAGATTCTTTACATTGTTGCACAGACAAAATTGTTCAGGGTCTCACATAGGCCTCCTTGAAAAATCCCTGAACTCTGCAGAGGGACATAAATCCACATAGGCAAAGGACAACAAGGAGGAGAGGCAAGAGAACATGCTTGGAAATCATTTCTCACTAGTATTTAACAAGAACAAAACCTTTTCTTTTCCTTCTTGTTCCTGGATTGGATATTTTCTGACCTTTCAGGCTTAACCACATCCTTGCCTCTTTGACCAAGCCTTTTATTTATTTTTGTCCTCTTAAATGTTTCTGTCCAAATCGTATATATTCTTCAAAGTTCACCTCAAAGCCCATTTTGCCTTCATGGAGATATTTTTGATATTGTTAATCTTAGTCATATTAAATACTTGATTTAATCTTCTCTCCTACTATTCTGGATGTAAATCACATGCACACACATAGAGGCTGTAGCATATTTGAGACACAGACTATGTCTCTTAGAGCATCCCACTGAGTAATCTGTGTATCTTGTCTTCACTGTGGTTTCTCCATAGCCTAGCTCTCTCATATTTTCTGTCCAAGATATTCATGGTCCTACATGTAAAAATTTCTCAGTCTGCCAGTTCTGCATTTCTGATTCTGCCTGTTTCATATTCACACTGTTCCATTTCTCTCCTTCTGGACAGTATATATCCTTTGCATCCTGTAAGATGATGCTCCCAATTTGTCTTTTCTAGAAAGTTCTCCTTGATTAATACTCTCGCTTTCAAAAACATTTTCGATTTGGTTTGCTTCAGCACTTATTGTTGCTCTCTGTGATACGGAGCCAGCCATCATGGTCCTATTTATTGCTCTTTTGGATTGTACGATACTCGTTTCTTTCAGCTCTCAAATTCCATAGAGCTCCCAGGATACTTTTGTTACCAGCTATATGGGAGCACCTCTGCAGCAAGCACTTCTCTTCTTTTTTGTATTTTTAAAATCAACCTCAGCACACGTCAAGCATACAATAACTGCTTATGAACCAACTTCATCCACACAGGTAGAAAACTACACAAGATGACCTAGGTTTCACTGTGCATGATTTAGGTTGAACATGAAGAATAAATTCCCTGATTATAAAATTGATTGAAGGTGAGAACAAGGTATTGAAGAACAATAAGGACTCTATTCCCTGGAGATCTCTAAAGGGAAAAAAATAATTTATCTTGGATGGAGTTAGGGCACTAGACTAGAAGATGTACTGAGATTTTATCTGGCCCCAGGATTTTATTAAACTCTTCATTGATAACATGACTTTCATAACATGTTTTTCTGGTAAGGGGTTTCTGGCTTTATTTTTTCTGTTAAAAAATACTAAGTAAAAATAACATAGGAAAGCTTAAATTATTTTTATAATTAAATATAGACTTGGAGTAATTGAAACATGGAGGAACTACATGTTTCTGTGATATATTTGTCCAACACTATCGAGTACATTTTGTTTTGTTTGCTTACCCTCTTCAAAAATCCAAGGGAAAAGTATAAAAAATGTTATATTTTCCTGCCTAGTGAAATGCAGTATTTCTATTAGAAATAGATTCTTACTATTCTTACTCCATCATAAGAATTAAGTTTCTCATTTTGTAGAGATCAGAGAAGCTAAAAAGTGAATCCAACAGTTTTTTCCTAGAATTTAATACTTTCTAGTTATGAATATTAGCATTTGTGCCTGTATGCATATTTATTCTGAGATTTATGTTTTTCCCTTTTAATTCATTTATTTTTGGTTGTTTTAGTATGGTTTCCAATTACAGCAATGAGATTTCTGGAGAGAAAAAAAAATTAACTACCAATGAGATGAGACTTTGGCTTTGCTTTCCTGAATAGCTTTTATTTTTATGTGATTCTTACTAGCGAAATGGTTCTAAAAGTTGGTACTTCATACTTTCAGGCAAGTGTATGCAGGACGATATAATTAAGAACCCTATTCATGTTAATTGATTGATACAGATTTTATAAATAAAACTTTAGAGTGCGAATCTCTTTTATCTCAGACTATGGAACATTGCCACTGATAGCTAGAAATATTAAATGCATGTTCCTGGAAAATCCTCAAAAATCACTTATTTATGAAATAATAGTTTTGAATAGATAGCTATTAAAACCTCTATCGTAATAGGAATTGTCACTTTACTGGTAATGGCATAATGTGGGCTAAATTCTGTCCTCTAAGACACAACTACAGTGTAATAACTGATTGGACGTGAACCCTTACATGTTCCCTAAGAATTCCTAATTGATATTGCATGACACAATAGAGAATTTGTCATTCCAACTCTGTGTATTTTTTTTAGAGCGGTCGGGGAGAGGTAGAGGGAGAGAGAGAATATCTTATGCAGGCTCTATGCCCAGCATGGAGCCCAACTCGGGGCTTGATCTCACGACCCTGAAATCATAACCTGAGCCAAAAGCAAGAGTTGGACGCTTAACTGACTGAGCCACCAAGGCACCCTTCGGTTTGAGTATTTTCTACCTGTGGAAAGGGGTTAGCATGCCCAAAATAAAATATCCCATTGAAACATTTGAAGGAAGATGTGTTTGGATTCATATTAACTGTTTCCAATTGTTCAGAAGAACAAGGACACCAAGACCTTTCTTTTGAACTATGTTGCCACGTTAGATATCACTACTCCCCCGCCCCCTGCCATCGAAGCCCCATCAGATCAGCGATGCTATTGTCCGTGAAAATATCACCTTCATTTCTGAGGACAACTTTTAGAAATTCTATATCAACCTGGTTAGTATGAGTGCCTTTCTGAAAAAAAAAAAAGAAAGAAAGAAAGAAAATGAGATTGGCATAAAGGGGAGCTAGAAAAAAAGAGTCATTAATAAGTCTATAAACATAACTTGTGTTTGCTAAAGATCAGAACTGTTTTCAAACTTTCCTTGATGGAGGACTTCTCTGTCTTCCACAGCATGTTTTCCTTCTTATTGATGGTTTCAGTTCCCCTGGAATTACACACACACACACACACACACACACACCACGCATGCATGCTTTACTAATGCTGAAAGTTTGTAAGGACATAGATTGTCAAATACCAAAAGATGAATCAACCAAAGCAATGCAGGATGTGTTTTCAGAAATCCACTTCTAATTACACACAAAATTAGTTCAAGAGGAACCAAGGAAGTCGATATTTACCTAAAACTTTACAGTTTATGTCCTCTGCAAGCATTTCCCCACCTAGTGCCCCACCTAATCTTGTTGCTAGGCCTCCATATAACCTAAAAAGTAATTGATGTGGTTCCCCCTTTGGCCACAACTATCCCAGGGAAAGGGCTGATAAGCAGTGAGATTATTAGCAAACAAGAGGAAGAAAGATCAGAGGCTTAACAGCTTTTCACCTGGATACGTTCCTCAGAAAAATCCAAGAGTGTGCCATAAAGAATCATAATTGATGACGTGGGAGCCTTCCAAGCCTGCGAGGTACTGCCAATGGGCAGTGTGTTAACCACTAATCCAGAGAATTTCCACAGAGCTATTTTCTGAGGCACTGCAAATAAACTGTTTATTTTTAAGGGACAGTCAGGGCAGTTGAATATTTTCACAAACATTTCCATGGACTCTTTGCTTTCCCTCCCCTACATTCCTTTCTATAAAAATATTTATATTTCTCTGTTGATGACTTTTAATAGAATATGTTAGTATAGTTGCAAGATTCTTTTTTCTATTTAGGAGGCCCTAAATTTGGATATATATGTATATCCTAATATATATTCTATTAAAGGTCATCAACAGAGAAATATATATATATGGGGATGGGGTGCAGATGGAAGAGAGATGCTTAGGAAAAGTCCTTTTGGAGTTAAAACACTTTCATTTGAATATTTCCGTGATCATTGATCTTCCACTCAGGGCTCCATTTATCACTTTAGACAGCCCTGCTCTTGCTTCTGTTTTTTAATATGTTACCAGAGGCTTGTCCTACTATACACAAATCAGTTACTTTAGCATAAATTCGCCTTTGTTCATGGGTTATCAGTTATTTTACCTATGGGGCCAGGTGCTATGGATTATAGAAAATAAGATAAAAGCTCTCCACCCACAAGGTACTTACAGTCTCGTTGGAAGGACAAATCATATATATATATATAAATTATAATATAGTGTATTAAGCACCAGCTTAAATTGATATTGTAAGGCACTGCATTGTGCATGGTGAAAGTCCAATATCTGATAAGAACAGTCAGAAAAAAAGACAAAGAAGAAAGAAGTCCATGTGACTGGCTCATCAAGGAAAAACATCTAGGCTAGGCATAAAGGTAGTCTAGGGGTGGGCGCCTGGGTGGCTCAGTCGTTAAGAGTCTGCCTTCGGCTCAGGTCATGATCCCAGGGTCCTGGGATCGAGTCCCGCGTCGGGCTCCCTGCTCTGCGGGAAGCCTGCTTCTCCCTCTCCCACTCCCGCTGCTTGTGTTCCTGCTCTCGCTATCTCTGTCTCTGTCAAATAAATAAATAAAAAATCTTAAAAAAAAAAAAAAAGGTAGTCTAGGGGTGATGTGAGTAATGAGATAGATAGCCTTAGGGAAGGGACCAAGGTAAGAATACTTTTTTTTTTTTTTAAGTAGTCCCAATATATTGGTGTAAGATCAGTCCATTTTTTCACTGTCTACCTGCAAATTATGTAAATTTATATAGAGATATGCTTTGCTGCTTCAGAGTCATCAAAACTGTGATTTTGTGGGTGATGGGTAAAGAGCGTTACCGGAGAGAAACTCTGAGAGAAACTTCATGAGATGCTGATGGAGAAGGTGAATCTTTATTTCCTTGTGTTCATAGGAGTTGCTTCTCCGAAAGCATTTTATTAAATCTTTTGGTGAAAAATTCTTGTTTAACATCCAAGAATGAGACTAGAGGAGAAGATAATCTCCTCAGATAGGAAAATAAGAAGATAAAGATAAATTTATTTTTAGAGGGAAATCTTCACTTTCTGGATAATTAAAGTGTTTTTCTCTGATAAGGAGCTGAGAGTAACAATTTCCGGGTCTTATGATAATCTAGTTTGTCTCTTTTAATGATGAAAAAAAAAAAAGAAATCCGATGAACTGGCTCCTGAAATAGTGAGAAGCGAAGCGGGAGAGAATTGGGACAAAACAGGTGTGGGAAATGTGGGAGCTCCCGTCATGTCACCGATTTGGAGTGGGAGAATATACCAGTGTTTGAAAGAGGCTTGCCTGGAAAATACACTTTCAAGTTTTTTTTTTTTTTTTTTTTTTTTGAACACTAGAAGCTTAACTTTAAAATGCAAGGTATTTGTCAACATTATCTGAAACACCGGACTGGAGGCAAATGTTCGAACATATTTGTTTTCTTACAATTAAAGTTAAGCTGACATGTTGAAAAGATGGTCTTCAAAGACATTCAGAGGCTGCTAAATTTTTGTCAATAATTAGTCTTCACTTTGCTTTTTAGACAAGGAGTCATATTTTTTTTCCTCCTCGTATTTGCCAAGTAAGGATTTTCACTTTTAAATTTCCTCATCCTGGTGTTTGCATTTAAGCATTTCAAACAGACTCTTCACCCTCAGCCGCCATGTGTAGTACTGTATTTATGCATTCAACTTCTTACTCAAGTGATGCTATTTTTTCCTGCCTCAGCCTGACAGCCACTAATAATAACACATGAGGACAGTCAGACAAAATGAAGACAAATGCTGCTTGTCGCAGCAGAATCATAATGTCTCCAGACTCAGTAAAGACAGTCTAACTGTATGTGGATGCTCTTTATAGCTTATTTAGACCTGTGGTTTTTCCCTGTGGTTTTTTTTTTTTTTTAAAAAGCACAAACATTGTGCAGAAATACATTAAGGCAACATATGGGCCTGTTAGTTAGCCAAAACAATGTGGAACCATGGAGAATAGAGCTTGCAAAGCACAGATGGATACTGTAAAAAATTCATGAGTGGCATAACAGATCTAAAAGGTAAATTTTAGTCAAAATTCAAGTGGAAAGCCTAGGAAATACTTAAGAATTTGGCTTTATGAGGTTTTTCAAATCACACAAGATGAAACATTGTGAATATTCTGCAGATTTGTTTATGCCATAATGTGAAAATCAGAGCTCATCATTCAACAATAATTATGTCTATATAGATTCATGCCATCAGAAATAGATTGCTGATAAACAATAGCGCTTTGCTTCTATTTGATGTAAATGCCACGGTATTAAATATCCATATTATTTCCAGCTCAATATTAGAAAGTGTCAGTCATTGTGACAAGTCAGACAAGAGGAGCTCATTGAGCAGTCCTCTGTGTAGCCAAGTGCTGTTGAATAACCAGGTTTTCATGCTATATTACTTTGTTGTTATAATTGAGTTCTAAGCAGTAAATTGGCAAATCATTTTGTCCCTCTTTTACATTTGGTTCTTTTAACCAAAACTGAAGCCTCAAGGAGACACTGGATTCTTGCGCGCAACACAATCGATATGCACCTTGAATTTTGCAGAACACTTGTCTTTTGAAGTTGTCATTACTATGGCTTGTCATTGTTGTCTTAGGGAGCAAAAAAAAAGTTCTCCAAATCTGTGGGACCAGCCTAATAAAGGTATGTCTTTGAGTCTCACTACAGCCGATCTCATTCATAAAATTTCCTTAAGAGTAATTCGTGAGCAAGAGAATTCTGCCTAGTGAAATGATTCATCTGGGTCCTAAATTTTCAGTGGGGTGAAATTTGGAGAAAAGCAGAAAGGAAACAGGACTGTTCAGTACATCAACCTTAGAAGCATTTCCCATTCAGAAGCTTTCAGATGTCTGGTTGAGAATGATGCCATGTGGAATTGAGTTATGTTTTGTCATTTTGTTGCTAGAAAGGCAAAGCATAGTAAACTATTCTCTGTGTAAAGGTTTAAGTGATTTTCCAACTGATCCACTAGATACTTTAAAAATCTTAAACATGGGATAGACAAGTTATATTGGACTTTCTTTATAGTTAATGAGATTGTTTTTGAAGAGATTTACACAGGACCTCATGTACCTTGAAAAGATACTGGTACATTATTTAAACAACCAGAAAATTATTTGACACTAAGAAGAGAGATGATTAGATTGAAGGTAGACATTATGAGCAGAAAGTAAATGAGATCACTTATTGAATTGGACTAAATTTTGAGGGTTTTTTTTTTCTATAGGTAACATAAAACAGAGTAGGTTTTGTAGCTGGCTCTCTATTCTTGGCACTAACGTCCTTGTCGGGACCTGGAGACAGCAAATTGAACTTTCTGATAGTTGTCCTAATAGCCCTTTTAGGTGGTTTTTGGTGTCCTTAGTGAATTAAAGTTTGCATTAGTGAACCCACTGAGCAGCGGCCAAGACTAATTCTCGGCTCTGAATGATATTTCACACATTGTCAGTTCTTAGTAAGTGTTATACGATAACATTTTGAGATCCTCATCTGAGAGTTGATGGGGAAATATCAAATAGCATATATGAGGTTTGCCAACTAAGTTGAGCCCAGTTCAAAAGTAGGTCGTAAGGTATAAAGATGACAATGTTGTGTCTCCTTTAAATATAAAAGATAGATTTACTCCTAAAATTTCACAGTGAGTCTAAGAAAGATGCCAAGCAAGAGAAAAGAATGAAGAGGAGAAAGAAAGGAAAAATAAAGGGATAAAGTTACAGGGTATAAAGAAAGAAAGTAGAACTATCTTTCCTTCCCTACTGATGATACCCCATCACTATGGAGATCCGAAGAAAGGTATGGAAAATGTCAGATGTATTAGAAATGGGTGTGTGTGTGTGTGTATTTATATCTTCTATTAAAACACAAGCTTCATGAGGGCAGTCTCACTTTTATTCATTGCTATGGTCTCTGGACCAAGAAGAGTACCTGCTACAAAGTAGAAATTGAGTATTTGTTGAATGAATGGATTTCTTAGGAGGCAGTTTTCCATGTGTTCCCACTATTATCTAGGAATTACAGTAGCCCCCCCCCCCAAAAAAAACCATGGGGGATATATTCCAAGATTCCTGAGTGGATGCCTAAAACTGTGCATAATGCTGAACCCTGTATATACTTTTTTTTCCCCTAGACTTACATACCTGTGGTAAAATTTAATTTATAAATTAACAACAGCTAATAATAAAATAGAACAGTTATAACAATGTACTGTAATAAAAGTTACACGAATGTGGTCTTTTTCAAAATATCTTATTGTACCGAATTCACTGCCCTTATAATGTGAGGTGATAAAATGCCTATGCTACGATATGAAGAGACGTGAATGATATGGGCATGGCAATATAGTGTTAGGCCACTACTGACCTTCCAAGCATAAGTCAGAAGAAGGATCATCTGCTTCTAGATAGCAACTGATTGCTGAAACCATGGGAAGCAAAACTGTGGATAAAGGGGGACTACTGTATAGATTTGTTGATGTCTCTTTAAAAATATTAGTTTGGTCAATACTTAGCAACTAAGACTGCTGCAGAGTAACGCATTATAGCTCAGAGAGGGAACATCTGGGGTGGATGAAGAGAATGGGCTAGAGAACTTTCTAAATTCAGTAGAATGAATTTGCTTCTTTCCTCTGGTAGAGGAACCCATAATAGATCGTTTGGTTTATTTGGTATATAATGTTTGAGGAAGGGACCATCCAGCAAGAAACATTTGGTAGGGACATACTTAACATTTCTGAGAAAATGAAGAGTCCATGACTTGTCTGTCTCTATAGTATGAAGGGTGGAATCACTGGACATTGTGAAGGCAGGTGAGAATCCTGCACCAGCAGTTTGGTGGGCAAGTTGGATTGCCTGAAGCAGTCAGGAATTACAATTTCAGACCAGAGTAACCAGAGACCAAGAAGGGCACAGAATTTATTGACAGTCAAGACATTTTGAATTGATTCTCCCTGCTTCCAGCATCTTTTTGCCTTTTTGTGGGATTCAAATTATTTAATTTAATTTTGCTTAATTTATGCACTACCACTAGATTCACTCCAGGGAGATGTGAGTTGTAATTGTTTGCCTTTGACATTGTCTTCCAACACAACAATTTTGCTCAAAAACCCTTACTGAAAGTCACCAAAAGCAGAATCTGTAACAGGAAAGGCACATTCTTAATTCTGATCCCACCTTGATCAATGTCAGAGTAGCATGCTTGAGAAGTTAAGTTAATATACATATTAATATCCACTATGTTCATTATTCCTTGTATAATATATATGGCATTTTTAAGGAAATATTGAAAAAAAAGAAAACGTACTTTAACACACATATAATGAGCACCTATTGTATGCCAGGCACTGAGTGATTCATTGGGAACAAGTAAGTAGTCAAGAGAGGAAAACAGACTTTCAGCAAAGAGTTACAGATGTGATTGACACTAAGGAAAGGATGCTACAGAAGTTTATAAGCAAAGATATTTAACTTAGGTCAAAAGCAAGTCAACAGAGCTTGACAAGATCAAGGAAATTATGCTGTAGTGAGAAGGAGTGACTTGAAATAAAAAAACAAATTTCCTTCCTTCCTTCTTTCCTTCCTTCCATAATTGAATAGTTAACAAATATTGATCGAATGTGAATCATAAGTCAAGCAAAGTGCTCAACACACAGTAAGCATGGTTCCCATGAAGGAGACACAACACTCATTAAATGATCACACATACAAACAAAATGGGAACTTTAACAAGTGTTCCCAAGGAGAAGCACATAGTACCACATGAACGTGAATTGATTTGGTCTGGTTTGGGAGGTCAAGTGTCTTTGAGAAAGTGATACTTGAGCTGAAATCTAAATAGCATGTGTAAGAGACTGACGATAGGAAGAAGCATGCCAAGTGTGAAGGGCTTAAAAGAAAGCTCACGTGGTTGCAGCTGAGAGAACCAAAGGGCCAGAGAGGCTGACTGGGGCCACCCCAGTATAACCTTGAGAGCCAAGTATGGATGCCTAAGACTAAGGGCAAGCGTGCCTTTGAAGGGTTTTGAGCAGAGTATTGTGAGCAAATGCAGCTACTCTGACTACAGTCAGAGGAGCAATTAGACGGCAGCGAGCCTGGAGGTAGAACACTGGTGGTGCAGGGACTTGCAGGGACCTAGGCAGTGCATAATACGAGTCCAAGTGGGAATGTGCTAGAACTCACAGAAGAAATTGACTGGAGATATTTAAGAAATATAATTGATGGCTGACTGGAAACATGGGGATAAAGGAAAAGGATCCATGTATGTTACCCCCATTTCTCAGTTGGACAGCTAAGTAAGGACGGTCCTCATCCATGAAACGGGGAGTAAGGAAGGAAGAAGAGGTATGAGAACTATATGGGTGGGGATAGTGAATTCGGTTTGGGTTGTGTTGAGTTTGAAATGTCAGAGGCATCAGGTGAAGGAAAAAGCACTTGAACATCGGGGCTTGGAGCTCACAGGGAGGACTGGTTAAGAGATACAGGTGTGGAAACCATCTGCATAGAGATGGGATTGAGGCAACTCAGAGAATGTGTGAGCTTAAGGGACTGTGTATAAGAGGTAAGAGATGCAACTTCTGAACAATCCAGTACTTAAGGGCTGAGCAGGGGAAAGACTTAGAAGTAATAGAGATGTAGGAAGAAAATCAGGAGAGAATGTCAGTACCATGGAAGCCAAGAGAAATAAAATGAGAGGATCAACAGTGTCAAGTGCTGTAGAAAATCAAATAGGACTAGACCCGGAACACATCTATTATAATCGAGAGGGTTATGGTGAGATCCCAGGGAGAATATTTTTGGTGGAGTGAAAAGTGTGCCAGACATATTGGAATGGGCTGAAGGAACAATAAGAGATAGGAAAATGGAGGACACTTGTCATTCTAAAAGTTTGTATTTAAATGGAAGAGCAAGATAGGGTTCTATCTAGAGGAGGGTGTGGAATTGAAAAGGGATCTTTCTAGATGTCCAGGACTTGATGACTTTGTTGTATTTGATTGCAACTAACAGAATACCTAACTACTGGTGGCTGTATTGAATGCCTTTATTATTATATATCTCACATAAAGAGAAGACTGGAGATTGTTGGATCCAGGAATGCTGCAGTGGCTCAAAAAAATATACTCAAGCCAGGTTTTTCACTGTGTTTTCGCTTTACCTTTCTCTTGGATTCTGTCCTTGTGCTTGACACTTAATGGAAACTAGAGGGCTTCTTCAATTCCATATTACCTCATTCAAAGCAAAAACAACAACAAAAAAGTGATCTTTGTTTTCTGTCTTTCTATAAGGGAACAAAATTCTTTCCCAGACTTTTTTTTAACCCCTACTCCATTAGACTTCTATTTATATCTTGTTGGCTGGAACTGGGTTATTTGCCCATTCTAAATGAACCATTAGCAAAGGATAATGCAGTTATCAAGCCTGATTTAGACTAGGGGTTCTCAAAGGGTTGACTCTGGCCCAGCAGCATCAAGATCCCATGGGAACTTATTAGAAAAACACAAATTCTTGGACTCCATCATATCAGTCACACTGAATGAGAAACTGTGGGGTTGGGGCCTAGCAGTCTGTTTCAAACTATCTATCCAGACAAATCTGATTCACTTTTAAGTTTGAGAACCATTCATTGAGAGTAATCAACTCATCCTCTGGTACTAGAGGGAGGAATCATGTTCCCTGAGCTTCCGGCTTTCTTAGAAAAAAATGGAGCATGGCCATCAATAGACACAGAAAAGTCCCTGCCACCCTTGACTTTGAATCTTAAGAGGAATGAGCCAATAAAGAGAGGATGAAGATAAGAAAAGGGATAATTGAGAAAGAACAGAAGAGTGAAGAAGATTCATGAACTCAGGTAGAGGGAATGGCCATCCCTTAGAAGATTCTGCCTCTACGTTAAGAGAGAGCTTCAAGGAAAGAGTAGAGGCAGAAGAAGACTGGTGGTAGGAAGGTTACAGTTTCCCTTATGTTGGTCTCTGGGAAGAGAGTTAAAGTCATCTGCTGAGAGCGAGGCAGGGGGAGATAAGATCTGAGGGAACAGAGAAAGTTTAAAATACAGGAAAAGGGAGAGCTTACTAACCTAGAACCTACTGGAATGTATAAAAGGTTGTATACTTGCTTGAGGTTGGTAAAGCTGAGTTCAGAGTAAGATAATCTGCCTGATTGTGTGATAGGGAGCAAAGGGCTATAGGCTTGCAGCTCAAAGATAGTTTGATTCTTCTAGAGGTATGTTTTTACCGGAAGGAACTGACGGTCATAGGCAAGGATAGTTAGGATACTTTTAAGAGAGAGTTTGAAGTGATAAACCAAGCAGTTCATGCTGAAGGGGAGTGTGAGTGAAGATAGGGGGTAAAGGAGGTATGCACCCAAAGTTCTGCTGCTGTCTTCCTCTTTATACATTTGGTAAGAACCTTTCTAAAGAATAGGTCAAACTGTATCCATATTCTTAAAAAAATTAAAGTTCCATATCCATTGAATCCACATTCCTGGGAGTGAGATCAGGGAATCTCATTTTCATTGTTGTTTTTGTTGTTGTTGTTTGTTTTAAAAAAGAAAATTAAAGGCTTACTCGTATTGTGTTCTGTCATGGCAGTTTGAGATTTGTTTGAAA
The DNA here is from genome assembly GCF_011800145.1 of Mirounga leonina. Classification (NCBI taxonomy): domain Eukaryota; kingdom Metazoa; phylum Chordata; class Mammalia; order Carnivora; family Phocidae; genus Mirounga; species Mirounga leonina. The sequence continues at coordinate 2,396,157 of NW_023270827.1, read as the reverse complement.
GTGTCACATTTGCAGTGAGTTATGGCAGATTTTTCCTTATTGCTTGGTTGTAGGACATTATGCAGGAAGATAAGCCAGAGGCTTTAATTTGGCTTACCTTGACTGCTTTTTGACCTGTTCTATTTTTATTTATTGATGGCTAACACTTTTTACAGGCATGATTTTATAGGCCTTGCATAAATCTTGGGAAGTCATATGTATAATATAAGGTGGAAGACTGCATTTTATCCAGCTGGATCTATCCTTTCCTTAGCCTGGCCAAGAGGTAGTTTTAATTTCCTAAGGCACTTGATAATTTGAAAGATAATAACATTTTATTTTTTATGGAAACAGTCTCCTAAGAGCTAAGGAGGAGTCTTTGGAAGATGGTTAAATAGTGGCCAAGTAGCCCCTGGACATCCCAGCTGTGGCCACACTGAATCTTGAGCCTGTTTCTCTCCTCTGCCTGGCATGTTCCTCCCTGGGTTGTCCTCAAAAAGTACAAACCAACTGTAGTAATCTGAATTGAAAATAATGAGGCACACATTTCCTGCTACAAACATCATAAAGTAAATTTCACAGTGAGAAAGGTGTTACTTCTATACTGTGCCATGTTTTAGAACATCAGTCATCAACGTTCTTGATACTCCCCACAACATCTAGTACAGAAGGCTCACCCTCTCCATGAATCTGACTAAGGGAAAGTCAGCTGCCAGCATCTAGACATTCATGATGTGTGTAGAGCATAATGATTCTCTGTTCCTATGGAACTTTGAATCTGCTTCCAAAGGCGATTATAAGAAAAAAGAGCCAAGAACTTTGAAAGTCAGCAAAATTGTTTGAATATAAGTTCCATAAGGACAAGGATTTTGCTGATTTGTTCACTGCTGTATTCCCAGTGCTCAGAATAGGGCCTGGTACGTATAGGCACTCAAGAAATATTTGTTGAGTGAGTAAGTGACTCGTTGAAGATCAGTATTCTTCTGGAAATTCTGGTGTCTAGTAACAAAATAGTCTTATTTCTTGGTAGTAATGTTGACAATGGAGATACCACAGGGAATGGAAAGAATGCACAATATATTCATTTACTAGCAACTGGGATTATTCAAAGCTTATCACTAGTTGAACTAATTCTTGGCCAATATGATTCGTTCCTACCTGCGTGTTACTGTGAATGACTATGCATACTTAGGTAGTAGAACTCTTGTAGCGACAGTTTGGGTATTTTATTCTAGTGGTAGTTTATGTGTCACAGTTACATCTCATTGAGCAATAAGATGGAGAATCTGTGGGCTTAACTGTAATACACGATGACTTAGAATTTACCTCAAGCCTTCCAGCGAGGCTGTTCATTCTGTGGAGAGATGACCTTTGCTATAGACACTGGAGAGGAAGTACCACGAGTTGATCACATGCATGGATGTGGAAGTTAGGTGGACCTGTGTTCATTTCCCACTTTCCATCACTTGGTGGTTGTGTGACCACTGGCACATTTTTTTAACTTCTCTAAATTTAGTGTCCATCTGTAAAATAAGGATGATGATAATAGTAATGATAATATATCTATCTCATAGGATTATTTGGATTGAATGAAATATTATATGCAAAGTACTTAGCACAGTGCCTGGCGTATGGTAAGTACTTAATAAATACTAGCTGTTACTATCAGCCACAATTAGTTCTTAAAATCTGCATAGGGATTTGTTTATAGATTTGTATAAATCTATACATGCATTTGCTGATGTTAAATTCAAATAAAGTAATGTAAATCACAAGGTTGCTAATGTTGAACAATAATGTTCATTATAGACTGAAACATGAAAATCTCACTTCCTCCAGCAACTTATTTAATCTAGTTGATTAGGAAGTGCTCTTTTATGAAAATGATACATTCATATTTTCTATATTGTTATAGGATATGAGCAGCAATAGAGACTATTGGGGGAGAAAAAGAAAACCAAGATGGTGAAGAGCTTAGAAATCATGTTCTTTAATGAATGTTGGAGAAAGTACAGATATTTGACCTAGAGAGAGGGGGGGAAAAAAAGGACTTATTGGGTATATAAAAGTTATTCCTAAATATTTGTGAGGATATTTTGCAAAAGAGGATAAAAATGGCATCTTTGTATTTACAGAGGAAAAATGAAGAATCAATAGGTAGGTGTTAAAGGATGTCACATTTTGGTAAGTATTAGTCCAATGGACCAACATCTGTGAAGTACGTAATAGTGTCCTGGGGCACCAGTCAGGTAGCACTCCGACCCAAGGGTAATGTAGCTGGTTAGGGGTAGGATCAAAACTCACTTTTTGTGACTTCAAATTCAGGTCACTGTGATGTTTAGCCCTGTGCTATCTCTTTAATCTTCATGAAGTTTTAGTTCAGCTGGGTAGGGACTTGTACTGTGGAGACCAGGTCCAGGGATCCAATTTTCTGTGAGCCAATTCATTTATATCCAGTCCTACAACCATACCTGACAGACTGTCCCTAGTCATCTATCTTCCAGAAAAGAGGGGACAGAGTATGTATGGCATTCTCATCATTAATAAAAACAAAACAAAACAAAAAACCATTTAAAGCTATTTCATATCAACCATGGGCCAGTGATGTAATCTTTACATGAGAAGGACAGTATACTAATATGAGGGTAACTTGTGAAAATCTTCCCAGTAACACCTTATTTAGGTATGTTGTTCTCTGTTCTCTGCATGTGAGCATAGGCAATGAGAAAAGTTCAAAAGAATGAACTTAAATGGAACTAAAAAAGATGCCCTTTGAAAGTTTGGTTGTGATGACAATGATTTGTGTCATGGTGGAAGTTCCTTTTGTCAGTTGTTTCTTTCTCCATGTTTCTATGCAGAAAGTTGCAAAGCTAAAATTTCTTCCTTGTTGCAGAAGCCCTTCATGGCTGAACCAAAATTCTGAGGGCAAAATGAACCTCAGGATTCTCTGCAGGGTAATGGCTCATCTGGTCAACTCAATAAGGGTGTGAGCACTTTATCATTTAGATAGAGGGAGGTGTTGCCAGTGTCATTATGGAACTGTTGATTTAGAAAATTGCAGGGTGATCTGGGTGAGTATCCTGAAAAGCCTTACACATAAAGTTTCCAAGGAAATGAGCCTCTATCAAGATTATAAAAGTAAGGGGTGCTTGTCATTGCTTTTGCATGCTGGTGGAGCAGCTCGGGATCAAAATGCAAGTAGTACCGGATGAGAAACAGACTTTGGTGGCCCCCTCCTTTCCTCTTTTGAAAGAAAAGACAAAATACTTCCTAGGAGGAGTGAGTCAACTGGCAGCTTATGCTTAGCTGTGACTTGCTGAGGACCCCCTAGAGCACTTCCAGAGTCTCTGGGTCTTTGTGCATGCAGGTCCTCAAGGATCTTTTCTGATTTTTGAAAGCACTTGGAGGCCCTAGCAGAGCACATATTATGGCATGATTCCAACAGTATTTTCCTTCTCCACTTTCCCACTCCTGGAGTGTTCGCGCTGGGCAAGACGACCCTTCCCAGCCCAGTGGATCAAAAGCACTGATTCACTGCCACCTTGATAGGATTCCAGAGACTTGAGTCAGGCAGCTGAGTTGGCATCAGATTTTCTCAGACACTAAGGTGAGCGCTCAGGGAAGGTTGTAGACTTACATTTGATTTCCACATCCATCTTCTCCCTGTAAATTAAATTATTAATTTTCCCACGTGCCTTCTTGTTTAATGAGAAGAGTGGTGGCCTTTATCTGTGCATGTGTCCAACAAAACCTCACAGCAGGGGCTCCTGAACTGCCCAGGCAAGCTGAGGGGTGAAGCAATCAGATGCAACTGTCTTGGTTCAGTCTGTGTCATTTGCAAAAGCCTGGCTGGCTGTTGGCATCATAAACCTGGAAGGACGCACCTCCCCACACACATATCTGAAGATGAAAGCTCCTTTTACAAATACAAAGGAAAGATCAAAAGAGAGAAAAATAATGGCATTTAAAATGCACATGTGAAATGCAAAATTATAATATGATTGTTTTTCCAGGTTCCATTAGAGTGGTGCTATTTTCTGAGATGCTACAATGTTGGTCGATTACTTTGCCATGTTTTAGATAAAAAAATACATCAACATGATTTTGGATTTGCTACCATAGATATTCTACCACGTCTGGCTTTTCCAGCTTTTGACAGTGATATATCACTAGTTGAATATGGATGTTAACTTTTTCTGGTCTCTGGGACCTTGGATACCAGTGCCCAGCTCTCATCTGCCAAAACCAAACAAAAAAACCCCCACGTATACCTATGTAGGTTGTTAATTATGAGAATTATTTAAACTTGAAAATTTTATATGGAGTTTTTTGTTTGTTTAAAGATCATGTTTTGGTTTTATTTCATGGATTCGAATACTAGTATTGCTGCCAACTCTAGAGCAAGATCATTCCTATATCCTGATTCTAGAATGTTGGGCCTGTGGCTGTATGATGCAGAACAAATTTTGCTTTAGTGATTATAAAGGATTTTAGATTGTTATTTTAAAGATTTGTTATCCTTGCCTTTGTTTTATAAATGTCAATATCTTCTTTGGGGATCTAAAGTTCACCTTTTCTCAACAAGTGCCAGTGATGTATCCATTTATTAAAATTAAATGCAAACTTTAAGGTTGAGCTGAATGAAAAGTCAATTTTATGAGTCTTTATGATACCCCAGAAGCTGTCTATAACTCTCTGATTAAGAACTTGATAGTTTCAGCGAGCCCCCACCCCTGTCCCCACCTATTAGTTATTTCAATTAAAAAAACAGTATTTTTTGAGTCATTAGGTTACCTAGCCATTCCTTTTTTGAAAACTGAAATCACTCAGCAGTCCATATGAAAAGTATTGATCATTCTGATCACTATAGCATTTTTTATATCACTCACATTATATGCATAATGTGACATGTATCGTTTTATTTTTGGCAACACATAAAGTAATTTTTTCAATTAAGAGAAATAATCACTTATATGAGGAGAAAATTATTTGTCTTATTTAAGTGTATCTAAATCATTGATAAAGGAAAAAAAACTGCAGAGCTCCCAACTTCCCCACACTGGGAGAAGGGGACAATCTTTCAACAACAACTATAATTTCTAATAAAAGGGAAAAGTTTGTGCAGTCTTTTTTTTTTTAACACAATGTATTATTTTTGAAAAACAGTTCCACTTTAATATTTTGATACATGTTGTTTGGGTTGCTCTATAAATGTAATTAAATGTACATCTGTTTATTAACTTGTGGGCACTTATTAGTTGGTTTTACTTGCCTTTCATTGAAGAGTATCTAGTCTTAATCATTTTATAGTTTTATAGGACAAGTATCATGAAAATCTCATTAATTTAAACATACCTGAAATTTCTATCTCTAGGAAAATAGATTGTAAACCACTGGCTGGTTTGGAATAAACCTTTTCTAAGCCTCAGTATACTTTATTAAAAGTACCATGTTGGCTCCAGTTTGAACGGCAGCATCATTTTTCACGTTCTGTTTCAAAGGAGCCCTCTGCTGGACAGCTCTGCATGATATCACAGGGACACACATATTTATATATGATTTATAGGCTATAGCTAATATAACCCAAAAGCCATTTCTGATTGAAACTCTATCGTTGCAAATTGAGTGCATCACTGAACCCTGTTTTGTCATCATTTTTTCGTATTTAATGAACACGCAATTGTCTAAAAATAAAATGATCATCCTTAAAGTTTACTGTAAATCACTGTACATCAGCATATTCCCACACATGAGATAATCGTACTAAATTAACATTCATTACCAATAATTTTAGTAATGAATTATTCAGCTGATTTGCAATTATCACACCCATTTCTAAAGCGATTACTTTATTACATAGGTACTCTATGTCATTGATTTTACTTGTCTGTATTGCATATGTAAATGTAAGGAATCTTTGCATTACCACTTTCAAATGCAAAGGGTTCTTTCATGTTCGATTTTTCAATGTCATCAGGTTGTGGGGATGTATACTTAGTATTAACTACAATGTCAGAAAAATGCTGTGATAAAATGAGGCCAAAGAAACCCCACACTGTAGTTATAGGAATGGGATGATTTTCTGAGTAGTGTATCAGTAGGTCCATCTCATCATTGATTATCTAAAAGCCCCTGTTAGTCAAGAAAGTGATTTTTAAAATGACTTCAGTTTACAGTTTCATCTGCATTTAGCTTTAGATTCAAGACAGTGTACAGAGACCACATAGTAGTTTGAAATAAATACAGTCTTTGAAATAAGAAAGACTGAGTTCAAATCCTTTTTCGGTGACCCTGAATTATTTAACTTCATCTTCAGAAAGGAAACACTGACCCTGATCACAGAATGTGGTGGTAAGGATTAATGACATAATACATGTAAAGTGCCTAGCACAGTATCCAGGTAATTGTGAGACATGCTGTTGGAATGTTCTCTTGTGTATTTGGAGGCAACTACTTAATTTCTTGGGGCAGGCTTATGTTACGTTTGTTGGCAAGTAGCTGCGAGTAGTAGCAAGTAGTCCTATATTCTTGGATGTCATTTGTGTGTAGCAAATTAAGTACAGTGAAATAGTAATCCTGAAGAGCATGGTAGTAGTTCTAGGCAAAGTCTGAGCCTGCAGACTTGAGAGTTAGAGCCAGTTCTAAGTCCAGCAACCTGAGATCAGCCTTTTCTCTGAGACAGCCTAACCGAGAGGAGCCATGAAGATTTTATTGGGTGCAGGCATGTATTTTAAAAAATAATGTTCAGAATGAAAAGAAATAGTTGCTTCGGAATCGTTCAGCAAAACACAGTAATCAAATTTTCATGGTTAAGAATGTCACAGAAGCGAGGAGTGGCATGATCTAAGAAAGTATTATTAGGTCACCTCCCTACTTGTTCTGTTTCTGTTAGATTATTCACACATTAAAATTCACACTGCACCAAGTTGATTCTTTTGAACATGGATTAAGAAAATTCTATACATAGCTTTGCAGTAGTTTATACACGTGAGTGTATTTTTTTTCACAGAAATCTAAACAAGTACCAAGAATATAGTATGAGTTGAATGAATTCTGTTGGAATGAATAAGAGAATGAATAAATGGATCATTCATTTTCCTAGCAGCTGACTTTAAGATATTCTTTGGTAGATGATGAACCAAGCCAGATTCTCACTGGAAGGAAAACTGTGTCAGTACAGAGCCATTGACTCAATTTCTTTGGCCACTTCTTCTTCTTCTTCTTTTTTTTTTAAATCTGTACATATAGAAGCAGCCAAATGTTTTTAAGGCCAAAAAAACTTGGAGAAACAGACTCACCTACAGATCGAAATGTTTAATTCAGTGATCTAATATCTCAGGCTTCTGTAAACTTAGGAATCCAAGATGAAGAGAAACACATTAATTTTTAATTTATTAAATATCCAATAATGTATCCCCAGCTCAGCTGGATGCTCTGAGGATACAATGAAGAATAAGATTCATTGTTTGCCTTTAAGGAGTTTATAGTCCATTTGGGTGAAGTACAAATTACCTTGATAAACAAGTTCCAGGTGACATGGGCCAGAACATGGTAGGGGTAGTACCAGCCTGGGAGGCTCATGGAGCTTGTCTATCTTTAATCAGACCGAGAAGTTTAAGTATTAGGGATTTAGATGGGCACATTATGTTTACAAATGGTTATGTGCATGGGGTCTACAAAGTATTTGTCCACTCTGAAATCCTTCAGTCATATCCACTAGCCGTCGTCCATGGGAAATTGCCATCTAGATTGTAGGGCAGAACCTCGTCAAACAAGATTCAGTCAAAAGCCTTAGATTTTATGAGCTTGGTTAGCATTAGATTGGGGCATTTTTATAAACCTTAAACATTTTAATAAAATACCCTGTAAAAGTGAAATAATGTTGGTATCATTTTAGTTTTCTACTTCCAAAATCTTCTGTGGTCGTTCTGTATATGAAGCCCAAGTTAAGAATTTAGGATTTTATGAAGTCCTGTCTTTGATGCTTCCCTTTAAGAAGGAAGAGGCATTATTTTTTTCACACATTTTAATAATTTTCTACCTGAATATATTAAATATTATTATAGAATTCTGGATTTATATCACATAGAATGCTTGAATTATTTCAACACCCTTGGTATTATATGGTTATCAGATATTGTCTAATATAGTGCCCATATGCTTCTAACTTCTAGGCAATGGCTTAGGTCCTGGGAGAACATAAATTGGATTTCTTTACCCAAGGGTGGAGGTAGGTAAATGAACCTGATTTAAAAAGAATGTGAGTGGTTTTATTAACATGCTAAAACTTACCTGCCCCAATATGTCCCATCCCTTTCAGTGTATATGATGTAATCACCAACGTATACAATGTTATAGTTACTTGTGCCATAGGTCTTCATCATCATGCTACATTTCCATCTCCATTCTACAATTTGTGTAGAACAAGTCGTGACCAGCTCTTCTATCTGCATAGAACAGTGCCCCTGGGACCTCATAGCCATTACAGGGTGGCCCCATTAGGGGCCACTGTGTCTGAGAGAAGTCACCAGTGACCCACTATCATGATTCCATCGTAGCTCCAACCAGTCTCTGAAGAGGAAGCAGGTACATTTGTCAGAACCAAATATCCCTTGGCTCATTTCTCTGAAGTTACACAGTGTCAGTATGCCTGGAGTTGAGTCTTCAGGGGAAAAGGAGGGATAGAAAGAAAGCCTTGAAACCAGGTGATATAGAGAGATGACTCCCTTCTTGTACACATCAAGTACCGTCACGCTAGCAAGTCTTGTTCTGACTAGGACATGCATGCAACTATTACCTCTGTAAGTAGGATGAACTGAACTTACGCCTGAGCTTCAATAAAAGCTTAAATAGGGACATGGATTTTTTTAAAAATCCATAATAGCTAATGAAAGGGATGAAAAAATGAATGTGGTATATCTCTTAACGTATCTTTCTACCTTTTGAAGTTACTATCTTGGACATCTGACCTGCTTATTCGAGGGACTGTGGCATGTACACATCAGTGTGTTGGGTCACAGAAAGATTAAGACCACAAAAAGTTTCTCCCAGAAAATTCTGCTCCAACCTATTATCTTAATTTTGTTTCATTGTGTATAAGATTCTGGAAAAGCAACTGCTGTTTTTACAAAGCAGTGTTTCAAATGCTGCCTACCATTCTCTATCCATGTTCCTGAAAGGTCAAGGCATGTATTTAAATTTCCTCCGAATACCCAAGCATTGCTGCATATTTTCATCCAATTTACAGCCTATTTCATCAGTGTAAACAATTAATTTTCCTGAATAAATATGTATATTTGGTTCAGATGCCCTTGAGGCTCTCAAGGCACAATTCAAATGCATACATGGAAACTGTTCAACCAACTTGCAACTAGTTAGAAATCTGAGAAACCAAGGACATTGACTTTTTTAATTAGGAAAAACCATAACTGTTCCTTGTTGAAATTCTAGCCGCTGTGCCCTAATTTTCTATTCTGATGTTTTCATTTTGAGGCTACCTGTGCTACCCTGACAGTTTTGGCTTCCTAGTGGGCTTATGAAAGGCCTATTTAAAGTCATTCAATGAGAAGGAAAATATTCACCGAGTAATAGCCTCTGGTGGTGATCACATCTTATGAGCCAGGAGACTGCAGTCCATCATGAGCGCAAAGGAGGCCCAGGAGTTAGATGATTGATTGATTGTTGATTTTGTTTATTTCTATGATTCAAAGCTATATCAGAATACATGATCAGTTTCTGTTTTGTGTTGTCTTCTAATTAGTTGATCTCATCAGCAGTCTAATCAAGGAATTGGTTTTAAAAATCACAGCACAGTGACCCAAATGTAAATCCCTAAAGCAGAATAGAACCAATTTTTTTCAAACTTGCCTGCTTGGGGAAGATAAAAAGTGCTGAGTTACCTGTTATATCTGTGGTCATAGAGGAAGTCGGGCCAAGAAGGATGTGACTTATAATTGAGATCCTTGGTCCCTAAACTTTTATCCATTCAGTAGTTTTCTACCATTTAGATTGTGGTAGGGTATTCAAGGAATGCAATTGACTGTCCCAAGTAGAATGGCCTTTACTCTTCCCACAAGATTGATAAAGAGAGGGGGAGCTCCTTACTGTACTTGAATAAATAGCCCTTCCTTTGGGAAGGACAATTACTCAGGGAATGAGTTGGGTTGAAGGATGGAAGAGAAAGTAGCACAGTTTGACTTTGACCCTACTCTTCAGTGATTCCAGTATTGTATATACTTAATAGCCACACAGTAAAGTCAAGTAGACCTTATACCCCAGTACATTCACCTAGACTTGCAGAAGTAAGGGCCATAGCTAGAGGCTTCCATGTCACAGCTGTAGATATGACAGAGAAGAGCATGTGTTCATGGCCCAGGAGAATTTGCCAGACCCTGGACAAAATCTTCCTATGTTTCGACATAGCTGATTTCTCTCCCCTTACTTCCCAGTATGTTTCCAGCATTGTCTTTTGATAGTTGTTGTGAAAGTGTGCAACATTTAAGTTTGCCAGGAATTTGCTAATAAAGATAAAGGGGAGAATTAAATTAGAAGGCACTGAAGTGCCAAAAATACACTATAGCACATTTGGGAAATAATCTATGTATGTCAGTCAAATGATGATAGAAATTGTCTTGATATTAAAAAAAACATAACTGATATTGTGATTTCATGTGAAATTTCTTGATGGTTACTGAGCATAAAAAACAAATGATAATGGGATTTCATGTGGAATTCCTGAAGCTTACTGAGCATACGAAAGGTGACATGCATTATATTGAGATAGATCATGCTCTTGCTCCATTTTTATTGTTTAGGAAAATAAGGCACATAAGCAGTTCGTCTACAGTTAAGAAAAGGAGGACTCTGCAAGTGGCAGGGAAATGTAACTGAAGGAGGAGCTACTTCTTGAGACATACCTTTCCTGGTAGAGTGGGGGAAGCAGAGGAGAAAAAATGCATGCTAGCTAGACTTTCCAATATTTAAACAGAAATACGTTGCAGTGGAGACTGAATTGCAAGGCTGTATCAGGGACAGGTGGAGTACTGCAGGTTTATAGGAGAGTTGCTCAAAAAGGAGAAGAAGTCTTCTGCATGATGGCAAACCATTTGCCCATCTGGATTCTTGTGTTATTAATGAGTCAGGTGGGGTATTGCATTAGCGATGACTTCACCAGCTCAGGAGCAGGCATCCAGAATCCATGCTCAGAATCACTAAGCCATCCTGCCTCTGATTTGATAATAAACACATGGTATCATTTTTCACCATCAATTTTACCTTCAAGATGAGAAACAAAGAAATAATTCCAACAACAGGTAAAAATGCCCCACACTGGCTAATAGATGACACAGACAAAATGAAAGGCATGCCCAAACCTAAAGTAGATGCTTTTGTTTTTGTTTCTGTTTGGGCACCCTGACAAGCGTGGACCTTAGCCACTGGGGACTACCAGTAAAATACCTACATGAAGAAAATTCTCGATGAGCATCTTCAATATTTTGTGGCTCTGTGGTCCTAAGTTTAGAAAAGTGCAATATCTGCCAGAATTAAGTCTTTACAATTGTTCGATTTCCAAATTTACCCAAATTAAGAAAGGGATAAATAACATCTTAGGAAAATGGTACCTTTTCTTCAAAGAAATCAAAGCATTTTACAGGAACAGGTTTTTCAAACACATTTTTACTATAGCCTTGGTGAAGTGAATGGGGCAGTTGCATATAGTGTTTATTCTATGTGGTGGCTACGAAAGCTGTGGAGGGAGCCTCTATAGCCACTCCCTGAGCTGAGGGAATATTACTTCCTTCACCGCAGTGGTGGTATGGAACATGAAGGTGACCTCGAGTCCTCAAAGTTCATTTTCCACTTGGGACTATGGTCATACTCATGCCCAGTCACTGGATCGTGAGGGAAATGAGAAATGAGAATTCTAATAAAAAAATTTTTTTTTAACATTACTTTGATAAATTAGACCATTTAAAAATAAAAATCTGCAGGATTCCCCAGTAGTTAGCGATAGAGAGGGCAAGAGCCAGCCAGTCCTAGTGGAAGTTAAATTTGCTAGTTGTTTAAAAGAGGTCAGAAAACAACCCAAGTGAAAAATGTTCTCAGTTTGGTCAATAGCTGGGAAAGAAGCTAAACACAAATGCTTAATTCAATGTTGTAACTAAGAATTCCTGTGCAGAAAGATCTTTTCACAGTTGAACTCCTTACTCAGGCTCATGAGGCCAGCTGCTTGTGGAGACACAGCTCGATTTGTGCATGATACCCACAGGGAGGCCTCCCTCCCACTGAATATGAAAACTAGATGGAAGCTTTGAGGTCACCCGGAACCTCCACCTCGTGTTACAAATGAGACCACTGAGAAGAGATCTGACCCTGATACCGGGCCCTTGTCCCTGGAACATGCTGCCTTTCTTGAGGATGCGCAGAGGATGCTGAGATGGAATGGCTCCTCTCGGCCGGCTCAGGCTGTTCCTCAAGCCCAGGCAGGGAATGAGTGCAGTGAGTATTACTGTCCCATTGACTGAAATCCTTCCAGAGAACACTGACTGCATTCGGTGGGATTCCATGCCATAGAAGACATTGACCAAGTATGATTCAGGGGTGATGCTAAATGGTTTACTTTATACCAATTCTGTAAGCTAATAATTAGCTTCATATATTTGTTATGATGCCAACATTATATCATTATGGTTTGAATACCATGGTTCCCCCCACACACACACTCACACACACATTCCCAGCAAGAGACAGGAAATATAGAAATTCTATCTAAAAAGCACAAATTGTTATTTTTCTTATAAGTACATTTTTTTTGGTATTTTGTTAAGAATGTTTTCTTAGTGTCCCACAGTAATAACTAATTTAACAAGTCTTTTAACTAACCCTGTGGTTAGTTAAACCCTTAGGTTTCTCATCAGTAAAGTTACACCACTGGAGCAGAATAGATGCATCACAGACAGCTCTGTGATTTGGAAGCTTGTGGAATAATGTTGGATATCTTCTACTTAATTGCTGTGTGTTTCACTCTTGGCACTGTTAATCCCTTAAGATTACTTATTCTACTTTAGAATTTAAGAGTAATTCACTTGCTCTTAATTACTTAAGAGTAAATTAGAAAAAATATATAGTTATGTGGATATTTTCTGTAAACATCTTATTGTACAAATAAAAATTAGCATTGTTAAATACATTGCCTTTCCTAACATGAAATGTCATGGATAGTACTCCGCAACATTCTTTATCAAACCAAATTTTCTTGGCCAATATTTATTATACATGCTAATGGCAAAGCAAAAGCCTATAACAGAAGAGAAAGGCATGGAATCTTAGAGTTGCATGGAATGTCTCAGATTATCTAACATTTCCTTCCAAAGCAATAATCCCTTTCAAAATATTCTTGACAGAAGTCACTTGGCCACCGTTCAGATATTTCCAGTGATAGTAAACTTGCTCCCTTCCAAGGTAGCCCATCTTATTATTATACTACTCTCAAGTTTAGAAACATCTTTGTATTTTTCATGTTCCAATCCCAGTTTTGCCTTCTTAACCAACTCTCTTCCACGGGGTCTCTCCTTAGTAAATTCTTTTGAGATTCTTCATGTGGCACAGTTTGCCGATTTCTGTGTACTACCCCATACTCTGAAACAACCCAATATTCAGATGTGGTCCAAGTAGGGCAACGACTAGGGGAAGAACTGCATCCCTTGATCTGAAAATTATACTTCTGATGTGGCTCCCAAACCACAGCAGCTATTTAACAGCCACTTCATTGTTGACTCCTCTGAAACTTGTGGTCAACTAAGACCTCCAGATCTTCGGCACAAAAGCTGTAGCTAAGCCAGGTTTCCCCATCTTGCACTTAAGGAAATCATTTGTTAACCTCAGCATTAGTTTTTCTGTTGACTTTAAGCTTAGTGTTTTCTGAACCTTGTTCTAACTTACTGAGATAAATTTGACTCTTGATGCTTTAACTCTTATGCCAGTTATCCTTGTGAAATCCATTTTATCTGTATATTGGAACATCTTTAAGAAGATGTGAATAAAAATACTGAATGATTCAGGGTAATTCCAGAGCAAACCAATAGAAGAGAGACCTTCACAGAGTGTCATTCTTCCCTCAACACTGAATTCAGCTATTTGGCCAGTTGTTATTTCACTGAACTGTATTTTATCTACTTAGTCTTCCTACATTTTGAATCTGTCAAATATGCTACTAAAAAAAATTATTTGGCTACAAATCTAGAAGCTCTGTTTATAAATATAGGAAAAAATGTTGGGGTGCCTGGGTGGCTCAGTTGGTTAAGCATCGAACTCTTGATTTTGGCTCAGGTCATGATCTCATGCTCAGCGGGGGGCGGGGGGAATGTGCTTGAGATTCTCTCTCCCTCTTCCTCTGCCCCTCCCCCCACTCATGCGTGCATGTGCACATGCTCTCTCTCTCTCCTCCCCCAAATAAATAAATAAATCTTTAAAAAAATAAAAAGGAAAAAAAATGTTGATTTCCCAAGACTTAAAGTATACACTTGCTGGCTCCCTGTGATCACTGGCAATAAAAGATGTTCATTAACCCTTTTTATTAAAATGTTCTGAAGATTACCAACCAAAAAAAATTTTTTTTAAATTAAAAAATCGTTTAAAAAGATTACCATCCATGGTATTGGATCTTTAGTTTATGGTTTGCCTATATAGTGAAACAGGAATATATTTAATTTGGTATATTTGTATTCTTATCTTCTTTTCTACTCAAGTATATAAAATTTGTATATGTAAATACATATATATAGAATATAAACACCTACGCATGTATGTATACACATAAACACATACACCATGCCAAATCCTTTGTTTCGTTTTAATGATTCTCTTAACATTTTACAGTTTTTTAAAAACTTCTTCTGTACTCTCTTCTTAATGGAGAACCTGGAAAGAAAAATCGTAATTTTCCCCTTTTCCCCCTGTGGCAAATCAGCATTATATAATCTTGCTAATTAAGCGTCCCTGACCCTTCCTGATTTATTGTCTCATACCAGGTAGAGTGTGTGTGTGTGTGTATGTGTGTGCGCGCACATGCAGACTTATTTTACTGTCTTTAAAAGTTTTTATAAGCCCAAGATCATTCAGACTCTAGCCTTTCTGACATTTTTATTTTAGTTCCAGGCCATGGTTTTGTGTTTTGTTTTTGTTTTTTTTTACCACATCCTACTTAATTGTATTTCTTCCTTATTTTACGTGTCCTTTTAATATCTACATTAATAAGCCTGCTCCAGCTCAGCAATTTTCATTTATTCTGATGCCTTTCTCTCTCTTTTTTTTTTTTTTTACTTCTTCATGTGGATCACTGTAGTGACACTTACTCTTTACCTTGAGAAATACTCCATTTTAGAACCTCTAGTCATGGGACTATGTCTGTCTGTTCATCACATATTCTGCATATGGCACACCTAGAACTCAGGATACATGGCTAAGGATACTCAGCCTCCCCTTTCTTCCTAATAATCACCACAGCGTAGTGTAAAAAAGTTCCTGCCTACATCTCATCAATAGCCACGCCCCAATTCTGTCAAGAAGTAAACAAGCAGGGGTAAAAACATGCAAAACAAGTCATGTGAACTGTGACAGACAAGATTGGGGCATAAGCCTTGGAAAAAGAAAGCTTTGGGGGACATGAAACTGTCTTCAAATATTTGATGGACTGACTTGAGGAATAGGAGTTAGTTTTAATCCGTGTACTCAGAGGAATTAGAATTAAGACCAAAAACTGAATTGATACTCACCTCACTATAAAGGCAACTCAGCCTAAACTGGCTGAGTATGGAAGGACCAGTCTCATGACAGTCTTGTAACTGGAAGTGTTCAATGACTACATCCTGGCAGGGTCAACATGGACGGCATTCGTGTGTTGGCTTGGGTGACACTTGTAGTTACTGCAACTCTGAGATCACGTGATTTTTATGCTCTAATTTTTATACCATGTTCAAAAGAGATTTAGATAACTCCATGAAAATCAGTGCATATCTCTACACGTTTCTTCCTTTTCCTTCTGAAAGCTGAAATTGCCTATAAGGCAAGAATTTATCAGATGCTCTGCTTTTAGCTGAGTAATACTCCCAGGAGCTCTGCCACTACTCGAGGTTCCCTCATCACCACGTGATCATGCTGCTGCCCAATTGGATAATCTACTTCCTGAAACCATCTTCCTTCTCTCCCACCAGGCATCTGTAGTCTTCCCCCACAGCAACCTCAGTGATTTCTTACTTAACCCAAATACTCTCCATTGTGTTTCCATCTTCTAGAATCATTTTCTCCTCTAGAATTATGTTTACATTTTGGTTTGTTTGTTCCAAACAAGACTATGTGCTACTCCTCCCCAATTTGTTGATTGTATTTCTTTTGACCAGCGTGTGCCCTCTGTCCCCATTCTCCATGTATGAGCCACATCCTACTCAGTCTTGGTGTAACTCTGATATACTGCTCACTTCTGTGTGTTAAAAGTTATATTATTCAACATGGTGCTAATATTTCAGTTTTATTTTTTTTCCTATCCCTTACCCGTTAGTATATGTACTCCTAAAGCTGTAACTATTAGGTACAAAACTTCTGTTACCGTTTCATCTTTGCCAAACACTGTCTTGTGCAGTATGCCCTTAGAGAATCTTACCTGGGCCTCACCCAAGCTCTGCCATGTGCCTCCAATATCCCCTTTAATTCTCTTGTTCTGTCAAACACACATTTCCTGTTCTTCGTAAGAGTTTCTCTATCTTTAGCCAGAGAAATGAATTATCACCCTGTTACACAATTTTAAATATATATTTTTAATTAAAATCTGTTAACATTCTTCTTCCAACCAGCTTTCTCATACCAAATCATTACCTCAATGCAGAAAATATTTCATCAATACCTCCCATTTCAGGCCTAAAGCTTTAAAAGTCCTAGAGGCAAATTGAAGCACTTTCTTGAACTATCATTTACTCACTTCAGTCAACAGTAGTGGGTAGAAGTTTGCAGATTCGGTGGCATATTCTTTTTTTTTTTTTTTAAGATTTTATTTATTTGCGAGAGAGAGAATGAGAGACAGAGAGCATGAGAGGGAGGAGGGTCAGAGGGAGAAGCAGACTCCCTGCCGAGCAGGGAGCCCGATGCGGGACTCGATCCCGGGACTCCAGGATCACGACCTGAGCCGAAGGCAGTCGCTTAACCGACTGAGCCACCCAGGCGCCCCTCGGTGGCATATTCTTTTGAAAAACTATGAACTTCTTGACTGGCCTTGTTGAATCCTCAGCCCATCCGCTAGTAAAGGGCCACCAGCGGCCACAGCAGCCCTCTTTCTGGAGGCTGCACCAGGAACTCTCTCTGGGCTGATGTCTATGCCTCTTCTTTGGGCCCAGAGTGCTGCACTTTCTTTAGATCTGAACTCATCTGTAGTGGGCAGTACCATTTATAGATTTTATGGCTTTAGGGGAATCTTGTTTTCGCTTCTCCTTTTCCTTGATGATAGCTTCAGTTCTCTAATCTTCTGATATTCCATTTGATTCAACATCAACCCCACTGAAATCTTTTTCTTCCAGTTTTTATCTTGGATTATTTTTTCCATCTTGTCTGGGAACGCTTCATCCTTTCTAATAAGCTGGAGGATACATAGATATTTCTCCAACTCTTTCACTTTATTTGCTGGATAGTTTTTATCTCATTCTTCTCTCAGAGAAGATGGGTAAAAACTTGTTACCAAACTCAGCAGAAAATTCTTGATTCAACTCAACAGTTTCTATTAAATCATTCTTGATTTTTTTAATGAAATCATTCTCATCTACTACCTAATTTCTTATAGGTTTTATTTTCCCAAATCTTTATTGTTTCCTGTAAATTCTAGCTATGTTTTCTGTAACTTTAATTATTGAGGACAAAGTCTATAGGTTTATTCATGCATGATCTGACAAATGCTGAAAAATGAGAGAGAAAATAATATTTTCCACGCTACCTAATGTTTGCTAATACTATGTTTACTTGAAGTAAAATGCTACATTTCAGGCTGATGGTAAGCTCATTAACTAATACAACTACATTTGCATGTAGCCATTTATTGCATAGTGCATTTTACAAATATTTACCAGATGGCAATATACACTAGATGGTATTCTGAATGGTGGGATACTCTTACAAACAAGGCAGGTGTCTTCATCTAAAGGAGTTCACAATCTGCAGAGAGAGGAATAGACTTAGAGTAGAAATCCAGTATGCTAAGTGCTATCATGTGAGTGTATATACAGAATAATGGGGACCTAAAGAACCATCTTAGCTTTGTGGTAGAGATTCAGAGAGTCTTTGTAGAAAGAAGGGTATTTGAAGCTGAATTTTGATGGTTGGTCACATGAGCAAGAGAATTCTAAGTAGAAGAAATTTCTATGTCTATGTGAAGGCACAGAAACACAAAAAGCATGGCTTGTAATGGGAGCTATTAAGTTGTACACCATGGTTGCCATCAAGAGAGGGAGGGAGTGAGAAAGTGCATGCGCACGCACGTGCATACGTGTGTGTGTGTGTGTGTATCTGTCTGTTGGAAATAGGGAGAAAAGTATTGACACAGCATGAGATGATATTGGACCTCATATGACATGTAAAGAAATTTGAACTTTTCCTTCTAGGCAATGACTTTTTTTTTTTTTAAGATTTTATTTATTTATTAGAGAGAGCACAAGCAGGGGGAGTGGCAGGCAGAGGCAGAGGGAGAAGCAGGCTCCCCGCAGAGCAGGGGGAGCCTGATGTGGGACTCGATCCCAGGACCCTGGGATCATGACCCGAGCCAAAGGCAGTCGCTTAACCAACTGAGCCACCCAGGGGCCCTAGGCAATAACTTTTTTTTTTTTTAAGATTTTATTTATTTATTTGACAGAGAGACAGCGAGAGCAGGAACACAAGCAGGGGGAGTGGGAGAGGGAGAAGCAGGCTTCCTGCCGAGCAGGGAGCCCGATGTGGGACTCGATCCCAGGACCCTGGGATCATGACCTGAGCCGAAGGCAGACGCTTAACGACTGAGCCACCCAGGTGCCCGGCAATGACTTTTTTAGTTTAAAAATGTGACTATTATATGAAGGAGGACTTTGAGGTCAGACATAGGTCAGCCACTTTGGAGGAGAAAAAAAAGTTGTGAGGACTTGAAACTAAGGTTGAAACAGTGAAAATGGAGGAGAGGTGGGATTCAAATGACACTTAGAAAGTAGAAGAGACTGGATTTGAGGACTGAGAAGACATATATGTGGTGGAGGGGACAGGCGGACTCCAGTGTGTCTGGCCAGAATACTTGGGTAGATGGTGGTAACAATTAATACAGTTGAATTATGTAGGAGATGGCATAATCTGGGGAACAGTGGGGAAAATGATTGAGATTGATTTAAATGGGGAGGTAGAGAGCTTGAAGTGTCTGTAAGACATACAGGTAGATATATACCTGATTTGAGTCTGAAATGTAGGATGCTTAGAGATGCAGATTTGGAGGCCATCTGGATAGGCATAGGTATGGTCAAAGTCATGAGCTTGGGGTGAAATTGTCCAAGAATATGCAGAGTTTGAATACCAGAAAATCAAAGATGTAGAACCCTATGGAATTGGGACTGAAAAGGCACTTGGAAGGAGAAATGGGGTGGAGGTGGAAAGAAGAGAAAGGAAAGAATTTTTTAACAAGAAAATAGCCCTGGTGCCCAGGGAGAGTCAACTACCCCAGTGCTACCCAGGGCTGAAGGAGCAAGGAGAGGTAGTGCTGTGTGCAGCATGTCTGCAGGGTATAGACTTACCCCCAAGGATAAAGCTGAGTCTCAGGACAACTAAGTATGGTTAGGTCCTACATATCCTCTCCAACTCCACCCCTACACCCTTCACTCTTACCCCTGTTCATTTGAGGAGTTTTCTGGGTAGACAGAATACCCCATATCTTAGTGTGGGAGTCAGCAAGCTACATCACAGGGGCCAAATCCCAGCCCTCTGCCTGGTTTTTTCTTTTATAAATACAGTTTTATTGGAACACAGCCATGTTCATTCATTTATGTGTTGTCATGCCTGCCTCCCCACAAAATGGTGGAATTGAATAGTTGCAACAGAAAATGTATGGCCTTCAATGCCGAATATATTTATACTCTGGCCCGTTATAGAAAAAGTGTGCTGACCTCTGTCTCAGTATAAAGACACTCTGGCTAGAAAAAGCAGCTATGCCTAAACTTCTCTTACATGGTTGAACCATTCTATAGCATAAACACTCACACGCACACACATACACAGGAAACTGAAGATTCAATGGCTAAAAAATGCATTCTAACTCTAAATTATATATTTCTTAAATGTTGCATAGTCTTTGTTTGGATTCTCCTCCTGCCCCCCTCCAGGCTTCATCTTAATCTTCCCAAGTGAAATCTGTCCTTTGCTTCATGTTGTCTTGTAACCATATTTCAATAGCACTTAATCAGTGATAAAACTGCTTTGATTTATTCCCAGCTGTGGATATTATTGTTGAAATCTGTGTAAGTGTTCCGACGTGTTATGATTGGAGCAATAGCATTTAAGAGTCCAGAGGCAAGTCAGAAAATTAACAACTGAGTTTTCTGATGCCTAAATTAACTGCACAGACAGCGCTGAGTACAATGAGAAAGTTGTATAGAAACTTGCTTGGCAATATGGGAAAGCGTCAGAATGGCTCACCCATTAAAAGTATTATATCTCAAGGACAAGTTCTCATTGGATATACTCCCCAAAGGCAGTACCAGAATTTCTTATAAAGGACAGCTGGCTGCTCTTTTCTTCTGGGACACTTCTTCGTGCAATGTATAGATTGTTGATGCTATAAGCACTAAACGTGACATTTCTCCATTCCTCAGCAAGACTGAGCCCCAGAATGCACCTTGTGGTGGGCTCTGCTGACTCATCTGAAGTCATTCTGAAAGAACAAAAGAAACCAGTCTGGGTCCATTGCAGAAAACTTAGACTAAAGAAGAAACAAAGAAAAGCGAAGTGACTTGTAATCCTAGTGTCTAGCAATATCAGCCCTTTAGAGTATAGTCTTCCAAAGTACTTTTTTAAAATTCCTGCATTAATCCCAAAATGAGATAGAGAAAATATTTGGGTCCAGATTATATTCCAAATTTTCACATTTAATTTCTGGCACCTTATCTCTTTATATAAATCTTCCTTAAATGCTGGTTTGTATTGCATTGTTTTGTCTTGTTTGTGTTTTTACTGACAGATTGCTTGTAGTTTGAGTTGTACTTTACTTCAGAATTGGCCAAGATAGGTCATTCATTTGCTCTTTTTCCAAATCTGAATTTATGCAAATTGGAGGGAGAGGTTTCCAGTACATATTTTAATTGCCATTGATCGGCTTTATTTAACTTTCTCCATCTATTGTTCACAAATATCCTGACATAGAGCTAGATGTTGTTAGATAGAATTATTGATCGTCATGATTGCAAGGTATTTACTGGGCTAGAGGTATTTACTGGACTATCCTATATATAAACTCAGGATATTCGTTCTTTGATGTCCTCAGGAGCTCTATAGCTGTCTTAAGCCTTCTTTATTTGAAATAATGATATTTGATCATTTCCTAACAAGAGCTGAAAATTGTCACACCGTTGAGTTATTTAGTATTAACTCCATTGCTCTGGATAAAATTGTTTATCTCCCCAGCCAGTCTGTGATCCCCTTGAGAGCCAAGACCCAGTATTTTATCATTGGATTTCACATGCATTGTCCGGCATCCAGTATCTGGCAAACAAAAAATGCATGCTTAATAAACACAGGATAAAGAGGGAAATTCCTTGCCCAAGATCATCTATTAAAATAGGGCCAGACCGACGTGTTCTTACTTGCCCTTTGTGCCCTTTTCTCTCCCTTTATGTTGACTGATATTGTATGGTGGTTAAGAAAGTAGACTCTTGGGTTCAAAAATCTCTGGGTGTGGTAAAATGGGAATCTGAGTTCTTCTACTTCTTAGCCAGGTGAACTTGGTCAACGTGTGGACCTCAGCCCCATCAGTTGCAAAATGGTGACAACAAAACCTACCATATAGGATGTTTGAGGATGAACTGAGATAATGCCCTGAAGTGCCTTGCCCATTCTAAGTGCTTAGCAAATGTTACCTTTGATTTCACTCTCTCTCGGTCATTTTTTAAAAGATTGATTTATTTATTTGAGAGAGTGGGAGAGTGGAGGAATGGGTAGAGGGAGAGAATCTTCTCAGCAGAATCCCTGCTGAGCGTGGAGCCCAATGCATGGCTCAGTCTCATGACCCATGAGATCATGACTTGAGGCGAAACCAAGGAGAGTCAGACGCTTAACTGAGCCATGCAGGCGCGCGGCTCTTGGTCATTTTTATACATTGGAGTAAACTGTTTTATAATGGGTACTTTATAGGTTTAAAAATATTTTAACGTGGATAATAAATATGAAAAATATCTGCCACAAAAATGTGACCCATGATAGATGATTTCTTTTAGGTACATTTCACTCTTTTTATTTCACTTTTTAATTGTAGTTTTATAAGCAATTGATTAGAATAGTTCACATCGGCCTGTGATTTTGGTGCATTATCTTGTACCCATCTTATAGAGAGAGAACTTAAGGAAGAAGGAAAAGATGTTAGTCCTCTTAAGGCTACTCAGAATAAGCAGGAAGAAACAAGTTCTGCGCCAATGTTCTGCAACTCCTGTGTTAAGTCTTCCTTTCGTACTGAGACACCATGTGGAAGTATCCATGCAGGTGTCTTCTGCATCCGCAGGCAGGGTGCGTGCTTTCCGTGTCAGGGGCTGTATTTTGCTGAAGTCTGCTAACAGTCTCTGCATTAAATTCATAATGAGATTAAAATCTACCGTTCTTTGAAAAGGAAGAGTTGAGAATATGTTGCAAAAGCCCTTTTGTCTCATCATATTAATGTTGATGTCCTCTTATCCCAGAACTTGGCTGAAGCTGGAGCCAAAATCTATATTGGTTTAATTTTAAGTGGCCTTGTGAACAAGTGTGTACAGACACGGAAGGAACTGAAAGGTACTTAGAGCACTCACGCTCTTGGATGTGGACTCTCAGATGGAGCCGGGCCTTCACAGAGCAGGTTTAACTCACACGTTTAGTGTTTCTGTGAAGGAGGAGCTGGGTTTTTAGGCCCTCGCCACTTTTACTATAATCACAGAGGTGGACTGGACTCATTCATGAGAATGGGATTAGGTGTGTGTGGGTGGGGAGCATCCCAACTTTTCTAATCTAGTCTGAAAGGAGCTCCTCAAAACATAGACAAATGATTTTCTTCTAAAATCTTTTTAAAGAAAATCTATAGAGGGACTGTTCGGTAAGTATAAAAAAATCAACTCATAATGTACAGTCTGATAATCTCTGTTAGATCAGATGTAGCAATTACCTTTTAAAAAAAAAAATCATAGTACATGTATTCCGATTGAAGTTTAAACTCTGTTTCTCATAATGTTTGGGCATGCATGGTTCCTTTTTGTTGATGGGAAAAGAAAAATTAGGTCCCACAGAATGCCTGTCTCCCTTGCTATGAGCCCGCCACCAAATGAGATGATCGTGAGTGACAGTGGCTGCTGATGCTGGCACAGACGTGCACGTGGACCAGGTTCATTTTGAATGAGTCAGGCAAGCTCCAAGCTCAAGTGCAGCCTCACTCAGGTGTGCCCGTCTGGCCAGGCCCCTGCTGCCTGGGGAGGTGAAGAGTGCTTGGTCTCTTCCAGGCTTGTCTCAGCTGGGGGTCCATTGTTAAGACCTGCCTGAAAGCTGCCAAAATGACATTCCCCGGTGTGATTGAGTTTTAATGTAAGATTACAACCATAGATCAAAGTGAGGAGGACATTTGGGCAGGCGCTCTTAAGAATTTTAGAGCCAGAGCATAAAGAAGATAATTACACTGTGTAATTTAGGGTTGTTTCTGCATGTGTCACTCATGAGCAAGGCTTGTCCTCTAGCTTATAAAGGGCTTTAGTTCCCCCCCCGCCTCAATATTTCCTATTATTTAGTATCTAGAAGACCTTTTAAGGAGTGATTAAAGAAACCAGAACTCTTCTATAAATGGCTTTTCCTGATAAGATCTGCCTTTTACACAGAAAGCATATTCTTTCATTGTGATCTGCGAATTCTGGAACAGAAAAGAGAAAAAAATGGGATGAGAAATCTAATCGAGTCAAAGCCCTTTTGTTCTGGCTTCCCCAGCTCAGATTCTATGGTCAGGTGGGCTTAAGTTTGCCTTTGCATTGTTGACATATTTTTTAAAAGTCTTAGAATAACAGAATCATGTTCCTTACCTGGAGACCAGTATAGAAATTCCTCTTCAACTTTAGGGTTTCGGGTATGTTCAGCCCTCCTGATGACCTGATATGCTTCCCTTTGTTAACTGCAATTCTGGAGGTTTTCCCTTTCTGCCATGCCTATGGGGGACCAGGTGTGTTTCTGGAAAATGGACCCTTTCTTTGTAACTGACTGGCTTTGTACGCACATAATAACAGGCTTATAGCTCTATGTTTTCTATATTTACTGTGCCAATGAATATATGTTACATGAAATCCTCTTCATGAAATTTGTTTTTAAACTTTAAACATTTTGTCATATGAGAAGTATATGATTTTTTTTAAATATTAGAAACTGTAGAAAATCAAAAGGAAAGCATGAATATGACCCTCAATTTCACCCATGAGGGAATAATTTGCTTTTAATCATGTTACTTAACCCTCCATGGCTCACCCATCCAATTGGGATAACAAAGAGTCTCCACCCATAATGTAGCTTTCTAGGTGTTCTGTGAGTGTAAACATGTTTATCTGTGAACCACGCTTAGAACAGCACCAGGAGCAAAATATGTGTTTGAGAGAGGTTAGTGGTTATTGCTCTTGCTGGGTATTTTATTCCAGACGTTTTTTTCCTAGGCACATGTCAAATCATTTTCATGAGTACGTATGGGCATAAATTCAGTGGCATCATGGTTGTTGAGAACTGTGAGGGGTCTCAGAGTTTATCTAGTTTCTCCACAGGGGATGCAGGAGATCAGGTGGGGAGTTCTCTTCACCTGTCCTTTTCTCAGATCCTACCCAGAGCCTACTGAGTCAGAAACTCTAAGAATAGATATGTGTATTTGGAAGGAAAAATGAGGTGATTCTGATGGGTATACCTGTGGATGAGACCCACTGAGCTAGCGCCCAATCTCCTTTCCCAGGTGCAGAAGGGAAGCACCTGAAGGCTGAGTGAGAAGCTTCAGAATCACACAAGTGTGTAGTTAGAACCAGAGCAGAGCCTGGGTCTCCAAACTGCTGGGGCCACTTCTCCCACACAGAGTGCCACCAGGCATGTTTAAAGAGATAAGCATTTTGTATGAATTCAGCAGCACAGTAATCGGTTATATCCAGACAGTTGCTGCAAATAGTATTCCATTTTAAGATAAACCGTAAGTTTGGGAGCAGTTAATTCAGGTGACCAAACATGCAGTTGTTGCAAGTAAAAACAAAGCAAAGAAAAACTAGTCTTCATTCATTCATTCATTCATGAAGCATTAAAGCATTCGTATTCTACTGATTCAGTCTGACCTTCACTCATCAGTCTTTATTAGTGAAATTTTACTGCATTTTCCTACATCCTAAGTTTAAATGGTTTGGGGAGACAGTAGAAGAGGAAGTGAGTGAATTTAAAACTTTTTAATGGGCACCTTCCAGTGAAACTTTCAGGATCTTCATGGGTCAAGGTGGAGCTCTGGTGCAGAGCGCTCATATCTGGGGATGGGCAGCAGAATGGGACATTTCCTGTCATTCCAGAAAGTTCATTTCTCTCGTAAACCGAAACAAAACAAAAACCTCTGTGCTGTAAGTTGGCCTGTGTTTGAGAAACTACTAGAAGAAAAAGCCAAGAGTTTGAAGGCTGCGTGAGCTAAGCATGTGATGGTGTGATTTGCAAGGTTTCTGAATATTACAGGTACATCTATAGTCTTGTATGACACCACCTCACCACTGCACATGACTGATTCTGTAAGGATCTACATGGAGGTGTTTAGATGTTTCACTGCGTCTGCTTGACATAAACTAATGATGTAGACTGCTAAACATGGTGACATGATTAAACAGGATGTTAATTAGTGGCTCCTCCAAGAGTTTCAATCCTTCCTTTTAGCAGCCTTTGTTATGCATGTACAAAAGTTAAGGAGACAGAAATGGCTATTGCCTGAGTCGCATCTGCTAATGGCAATAGGATTCAAGAAAAAAGCATTTAAGCTACCTAGTAAGACAGATCAGGTCCATCTTCTTGTCCTGGGGGTTGTCCAAAACCATGTCTTTGTGGGAAGGAATATGGCAGTTTTCCTGCAAGCAGTAATCATTTGTACTATTACTTAGTTGTCATGTATTGATGATCCCATTTCAATCAAACGTATCTCATTCAGTGAGCTTTTGATGGGAGGAATTTTTGGAAGGGTTTAGGAAGGTTAAATCTGTGAGACATGGCTTCCATCTGGAATGCATTAGCTACAAAGATTTATTAGTCAGAGTGCCTCTGCATAATGTTCCATGGAAAGCGGGCCCTGCATCTAATTTCCAGCATGATGTCTATATGAGGAGTGATCTTTGAAATATCATAGGTGACAATCAAGTTTGTTATAAAAATAGTAAATGCCTAGGGTTTTCATGGTGGCTCTTTTAAATCCCTCATGAGGGCTGCTAAGCAGGTAGTTGATTTGTTGACAAATGATAAAACTTGAGGAATAGCACCATGCATGAAATTTTAAAATGGGATGGCCCTTTTAAGCAGAAAAAAGACTCTTCGGACAATTATGAACGTTTAGTGCTTTCATTTACCTTTTCCCTGGGCACAATAGCATTAGAACATAATAAGACTAGTACTCAACTCCATAGAGAAGTGCATTCCCCTTCTGATTAAAATCGTTTTTAAGAGCTGGTGTTGTTGATCGATAAGCGAGGCAGGGAAAGCTTTATAACATCTCCTACATGAGATAGCCTGAGACTACAGTTCTGAGCTGTAATATGATTGGTATAAATTAGAGATTATGGAGGTGCCTAGAATTTCCACCTCTCCTGATTACCTGTGGAAAGAACGCAGAGCTAGTATTGTAGCGCAGGTTTACCTGTGCTGCCATACTTTTAAAAGATAGCCCACATAAAAGCAGAAATGGGGGGGGCGCCTGGGTGGCTCAGTTGGTTGAGCGACTGCCTTCGGCTCAGGTCATGATCCTGGAGTCCCGGGATCGAGTCCCGCATCGGGCTCCCTGCTCGGCGGGGAGTCTGCTTCTCCCTCTGACCCTCCCCCCTCTCATGTGCTCTCTCTCATTCTCTCTCTCTCAAATAAATAAATAAAATCTTAAAAAAAAAAAAAAAAGCAGAAATGGGGGTGACGTCGGAGTTTGGGCTGCAGAAATCAGGATCAGACAGAGGCCAGAAGCCTCCTCAGCTTCCTGCTGAAAAGGCAGTGCAAGCCCTCGGGAGGGCGTGCCTCCTCCCCACCTGCCTTGCACTCAGTTGCCAACACGAAGGTAACATAGTGAGAGCAGAGCCAGTCTGATGAAAGCCTTTTATACCATCAGGAGGCAATAATGGCTTACGGTGCCTTCCCTGGCTGTAGCGTATCTTCCTGAAAAGGAAGAGCAAAGGATTAATGCCAGGTGGAGGGCGAGTCGCCGTCCAAATGTTTATCTGTTGAATTTAGGTCACACCACAATGCCCAGTTGTGTCATTCCCTCTCAATGTCGGAGAAAGTGTTCTGTATCCTGGATACAAGTTCAGTACTAAATTGTCCTCCAAGGATTACAAGGGAAATGCTGGAGCTCAGCAATTTTCTTTTACCCTCGTGTTGGGCTTCTGCGCCATTGGGCAGTTTTGTGCCAGACAACAGAATTGAGAGCGAGGTAGTGCTAGCCACAAAATGCAGGTTAGAGAATGAAAAGAGGCTTTACCTCAAGACCTCAAAGAGCAGGGCTGGGGTTTTTCACCTTCTGTGCGAAACATTTACAGGATCCTTAGCTTGGAAAGTTTCTCTTCTGTATCCACTGTGCATGCTAAGGAGACCACAGCTGGAGCAAAGCCTCCCACTCCCAAGAGGGACACACTCCCAGGAACCCACTTACAGTCGGCGCCTGTGTGAGGTAGGATGTATTTGGGAACCATTAATTTCTTCTTTCGTCCCATCAGGTGTTAGCAGGGAATCCTATTCTTCCTTCCCCGTCAGGCAAAATGATATGGGGTCTCCACACATCCATGTCCTAGACCTACTCCCCCCGCCACAACTCCAAATGATGGAGTCCTCTGATACCCCTTAGTACAAACTTACTCTTAGCACATGTGAGTGCAGCTTGCTTTCTGGGCTGGCTTTGATAGGATCTGTGGACTGTGCCAGCTCTCCTTCCCAGCTGATGCCTCCTTTTACTGAGGCAGAACGGCACCCACGCCAATCTTCCACACACCCCTTGTTTGCAGGAGCCTTGTGTTAGTCAAGGTCTCATCATATTCTGGTGTCTTTGTGTATGATTAAATGCAAACCAAAGAAAGCCATAATGGAAGCCATAATGGAAGCCATGAAAGGTTCTCCAAGACACATCGGTTGAGCTTTCTCATCTCTCCCTTTGACATGCGATGAGAAATAGTTTCAGTGCCATGGCTTTTGTGGAGTAGCTAATCCAAGAAGTTTGAATATTCTAGTAAGACCATTTCTGGCCTGCCAAGTTGTCCAAATGACTTCACTAGTCTTTGGTGACATTTGTGTGAATTCCACTCTTCAACATCCACTTTCCTCCAAAGTAATAATTTGGCTTCATTCATTATTCATTTACTTTTAGGCAAATAAAGTCCTGGACCATTTTCACATTTGCTAAAGAGAAACTCCTCCTTTTGATTCAAGCAGTATTCTATTTTTTAAAACTTCAGTGGCTTAGAATTAAATTAATTGCTTAATGTAGACTTGAATGCATGAAAATATCCTGAAGGAAATTCCAAAAACATTTTAAGGAGAAATAATCAGTCTTTCTTTCATGTCACAATCTAAGCTGTTTTTGATATTCTGAATTACTTTAAATTTTCTCTATTTTGATAGTAATTAGTAAAGTTGGCACAGATTTATTTTTTCCGTATATGTCTTGAGATTTGGAACTTCTTTTAAGTCACATAGAGGAAAAAATCCCTAAAGTTCTGTGAGAGAAGTTCTATGAATAAAGGTTAATTTCACTAAATCTAGCAAAAATTATTTTCATTGCAGTTAAATTCTTGCAAAAGAAAGCATTAACATGTTAATTGTCTTATCTGAAATAGAAATTTAACAGCTTTGGAATGAGATTTGATTTTAGAAAGCAGTGCAGTCCTCCTGTCAACCCTTTCGCAGTGTGAAATTTTAGCTAAATGCTCTGTGATATATGAAAGAAATCTACCAGTCATTTCAGTCAATTCAATAATAATCAGTAGCTAAGTGGCAAAAAAAAGAAAAAGTTAACCTGGCTGTTTGTTTAAATTGACTAGTCATATGATCCTCTCTTATGTGGGCATGCTATAAGAAAACTCTAAAATATTACTCAAGTGTAGGTGTTAAAATTGATTCACATAATCTGTGAGAAAGTCTGCAAATTGAGTTGGTTGAGTATCACAATCCTGGAGCCTTCCAGTGGAGATCACCATCCGTATTACTACATGGGCGCTCACAATCAAGGTCACCTTAAATTCAAGACCTGGTTAGAATTTGAGATTCATCCAGCTGAGCAGTCTGAGTTAAATCAGTTAATTTCTGATTCATCTATAAAATGGGAATGACTTCCTCTCCTAGTGTTTCTAAGAAGTGTACAGAAGTTAATTATTTCTATGTGGTAGACTGGATCCCCCTTTCTTGTAGCAGCATTTCTTGAAGGAAAACATTGCATAGCCCTCACTTTAAATACTATTTAAATATGGGGCGCCTGGGTGGCTCAGTTGGTTAAGCAACTGCCTTCGGCTCAGGTCATGATCCTGGAGTCCCGGGATCGAGCCCTGCATCGGGCTCCCTGCTCGGCAGGGAGTCTGCTTCTCCCTCTGATCCTCCCCCTCTCATGCTCTCTGTCTCCCATTCTCTCTCTCAGATAAATAAATAAAAAAAAATCTTTAGAAAAAAAATACTATTTAAATACTATTTATTTCATATCCTCCAACTAGGTCAGGCTCCTTCCCTTTTCTGTGAGCACCCAAGAATGCTCTCTCTTCTCCATAGAATTCTTCATTATAATAAATTCTTCATTAAATTCTTCTCTTGTCACATTTGGTAGACTATAAAGCTCTTTCAGGGTAGAGATTATTTCTGCCTAGTGCCCAACATAGCGCCTGGTACACAGTTGTCATTCAGTAACTCTGTGCCGAATGGCTGAACGCATGCATGGAAGCTAGACATAAGGAGACTGCTAGATCCTTCTTCCTGTAGGGATTTTGTGGTAGCACCAAGGATGGGGCCTTCCACACAGTGACCAGAGGGCCCGTTACAGATGTGCTTGTGTGCCTACAGCTGTGTTAGGAGCATGCTATTTTGTAGTTTCTTATCAGTGACATTGGCAATGGAAATAAAGGTGGTTTTATAATTACTCTCAGGACTCCAAGTCTAAACGGTCCCCCTGTGCCATCATGCTGGAGTACAACTTAGGGATCTCTGGATTTTAACCCTCTCTTCCCTCTGGGCAGGTTGAGTTGTATAATGCACTGCCCTACAGGGCAACCCTTATTTCACAGTTCAAGGTAAGCTGGTTTTAAATTGCAACAGGAAAAAAAAAAAAGTTGATGACAGATAAAAATACATTTAGCATGTATAGTAATACACAAGCAATATAACTGTAAGTTTCCCTCTCTCTTTTTCTCTCTGTTTTATTTCGCACAATTTTCTGAATCTGGTAACTAGACAACTCCATGTTATAAAAACGAATGTTTGGTTTTTGCACTTGGGGCATGCAATTAATTATTCCCTCAAAACCTATCACTCTTCCTCAAAATGTATATACTTAATTTTTCTTGGAATTCTAAATTGCCTACACATCATAAACTTTTCTAAGCTCTTGGTCAAGTTTTCTTCTGATCTTCCCCCAAACTTCAGGAGTTTCATTGTTGCATTAGCCAAAAGAGATCGATGTTCATCTGATTTTAACTGCTTTGGGGAGTCTGGGCAGTTTAAGAAGCCTGTGTTGGTGTTGTATAAATGATTTCTATCAAAACCACTGCTATAACTGTTCTGCCTATTTCAATAAAATAGATTTACTTTGGTGTTTTTAATTTTTAAAAGCCTTTCCATTTGTAGCCTTCTATAGGATTGTTATTGTCAGAAAATAATAGTTAACACCTATATAGTCAATATGGGCCAGATGTCTTAAAATGTGTTCATAAAAGGTGTTATGGGTTCTAAGGGGAAAAAAAAAAATCACACCCTGATGGGCAGTAGGGAAAATCGCATGGAGGAAGAGACATTTGGTTAGGATGTATCTTTCCTGTGAGACTTTTGCCCTTAAGCAGAGCTGTTGCCATGTTTTTACTAACAGACCAGTTCCAGTTTGAAATCTGAGCTTGCGCTCAGTATCCAGTGGTGAGGTTGTGGGTGTAGGCTATTGCTTTTTATGCAACCTTTGGGAGGAAGCATAGCTTAGGGCAAGCTTAGATGAGAGCCCCTAATTCACATCCTGCTCTGCCATTTCCTCTTGGGGAAGGTGAATTGACCTGACTCTCAGCTTATCATCTGTAAAGTGGGGACAGGCATAGTTTCAAGTTCATGGGTTGGTTGAGGGTTGACAGCAGTGATTTTTGTGGAACCCGAGGGCTGTGAATGTGTCGTAATGCTTTCCAAGGGAAAGGCTCCTGATGAGGAAACTCTTCTCCCCTTCAGTCACAAATAATGGTGACTTTTACTTGGTTTATTTTTAGCTCTGTTCTTTTCATGGTTGAGCACTAGGTAAACTGGAAATAATCATTAGAGGAAATGAGTTCACGTGGGGATGTGTTGGAAAAGATTAGTAGATTGTATAAACCTGAGCTGTTGTTCATCCTCCATCTCCTCCATCTAGAGGCATTCCTTACCTATACCCTGAAAGTGTTGGACTAGGTCATGCCCACAGTCCAACGGCAGTCACTCGTGCTGCTTGCGGACATCGGATTGTCTTCTCCTCTGGACACAAAGAGAACTGAACCCCTGTGCCCTTGGGATTGGGTAGGACCACATAACTAGCTCCCACCACTGAGCTATTGTGAGTAGAGCTAACATATTTTACACAGGCTTTCACATTCGATCACAAAACTCTCTGAAGTTCCTCTTCCCTCGTCCATGATAGAGTGGTGGCTGCCCTGCAGCCTGGAGGAACGATGGCATGGAGCAGACTCCCTAGTGACCCAGGATGGACATAGAGCTTGAGTGAGACATAAGCTACCGTTTTTTAAACCACTCAGAAAGTGACGTTACGTGTTACTGTGGCGTGACACGTCCATCCTGAATTGTTACAGGGACCTTCTCACATAGGGTACCGGGAAAGCCTTAGCAGGAACTCTTGTTGGAACTCATAAGAGTCCCGAGAACTTGCTCTGGATTTGAATGCTAACAGCTCCATGCCCTAATAGCAGTGGGATCTTGTGCTAGTTCCCTAGTCTCTCTGAATTTCCGGTTACTTGTATTTAAAACGGGGATAATACTCTTGGCTATCTTTTTTGAGGTGTAAGGATTAAATGAGATCTTGTGTGTAACACATTGTAGAACATGCCTGGCAGAGAGTGGGGTAATTCTGATGATCGTTGTTTGAATGTTCTGTGTCAATGCTCTTGTCACCTGTCTGTTTCCTGTAGTGTCCACTGGAGCCAACTGAGGACGTTTTTAAGAATTGCAGCAATGGGCAGGGGCTTCAAAAGAAAGCAAAGAGGGCTGGACCTCAGCCCTTTTAAGGCCAGCAGCTTCTAATGGGAATTGGAGGTGTCTCTGTTGGTGTGAGATCATGGCATTTCAGCCAGCCCATCTCCAAAAATAGGTTCAAAGCCACTAAAAAAATCTCAAATAAATTCTAAGTAGCCACCATCCTACTAGTAATATTTTCCTACAAAAACTTCTTGAGGAAAAGAGATTATGTATTTGTCTCACCTTGGATCTTATAAATTTATGTCATACTTTGTGTCTTTAAAGCTTTCCAACAAACGTTAAATTGATTATCCAATAAAGGCAATAGTTCATTTGGAATATTTACAAGAAAGCCCCCATAGAATGAGCATAATGAGAAAAATAATGAAGCAGTAATTAGAATTCTCAAGGCTAATAATTTTAATAATAATTTATACTTAAACCGCTCTACACATAAGGAGATTTCAAAGGTCTATAAATATTAAGCAAGCTCCGTATGCACTACAGTTCCCAAAACAATGCCTAATATTCCTGAACCCAACATTCCTGAAGCAAACGCCACCAGTATCATTAATCTTATTTTGCAAATGGATAAACTGAGGCAAAGAAAATATGCCTGGAGTCATGTAACCCTTGGCAATAGATTCCCGTCTCAAGTACCCATACCTCAAACCAGCCCAATTAGAACCTCACAGTGGAATAATTTATGTTTTACTCTAGCAAAGAGTTCAATTGTGTTGGAGCAACCACCATCCCTGCTTTATGTGATGTGGCCCAGGGATTTTATTTAGAGTCGTAGTATCTGTCTGAAAACAACGGCAATTTAAATGATAGGTTTTTGCAGTACATCGCCTGTCCCCAGTTGAAGTACAAGGAAAGTCACATTGGATTCTGGACATGATGTATCCAAAATGTGTACCCTAGCCAGAAGGTCACTGCCAGACATGCCCTCCTCTTTCTCCAGAAGTGAACCACAGCCATAAAAAGCTACAGTCCCTGCCCACGGTTTGTATAAGCTTTTTTTTTTTTTTTTTTTTTCCAGTTCCATTGTGCTCATTCACACATGATATCCCAAAACAGTTAAGTAAAATGAGGGATATTATATCTGTCACACATGAGAAAACTGCAGTTATGGACTCGCTTAATGCATTCATTGCTTTTTGGACTCTGGAGTCCCCTGGGCCATGCCACAAATCTACATGGTGGCCCCCAGTTCCGTATTCTATGTGGGACTCTCTAGCGAGGCTGGCACGTGTATAAAAGGTTCATTATTGTTGTTGTTAATTTTTTTTAAATTTTTGTACCTCAGATGAATTGGGCTTAACTTACGGCAACCGTGGGGCTGCACTGGTCAAGTACATGACAGGACTCTGTTGTTGAAATAGCTCGCTCCCGGCGATACATGAGAATCTGAGGTCTTGTCTTCTGAATTTATGCCAAAGCAGGGGTGGGTAGCCGGCACATAGCAGAGAGCCTAAGCCACTGCTTCTCTACGATACTTTTGGAGATATCTCCCCCTTTTAATGTTTCCCAGTTCACTTTTAAGATAGAATCCTCTGATCGCTGTGGACTTGCATAATGCTGAAGATAAAGCTCGTGATCATTTGTTCCCATAAATATTGACTGTCTATGGACACAGCTGTGGAACAAGTCATGCAGAGCGTGGCATCCTTCCTCACGGGCCATGCGGGTGGGTGGTTCTTCGAATTACCGTCATGGGCTCTGCTTGGAGAGGAGCTGGGAGCTGTTCCCATCTTCCCGTGAGACACCAAGTGCAGAACTGCCTGGTCCTGGAGGGCACCGTCTGTGCTTGCCTGGACCCCCACACATGTGACCTGAGGGGCCTGGCACATAGTAAGCACTCCACTAATGTTAGCTTTTATTACCACCGTGATGAGTTCTCTTGTCCTCACTGCCCTTCTGCCCCCTGTGGAAACAGTACACAGGGATCCTGCTTTGACTCATTTAAGGTGTGTGTGTGTGTCGCCTTTAATCACACACCATTAAACTCTTCAAAGGTTCTTTTCACTTGAGTGGTCGATAAACAAATTACGTCTTTATAATATCAATTTGAACTTATATTTTTAAACCCATAATGACAAGCACTCTGTGTTCTGAGACACAGTTTTCCTGCCTTGTGCATAGTAGATGCTCAATAAATACTGTGAAATGAATACGTAAGTAAATGAAACCTTTAGTTTTGTCAATCCCATAAATTAAACTATGATATTTAACTATGCTTGAGACGTTATTAAGTGCCCCCGATGCTCAAGAGAGTGAAAACATTTTGAATATTGACATTGTCTTTAAGGAGTTTACAGTAAGTAGGGAGATGAGTCACATGGGCTACTAATATCAGGGAACTAAAAAACGGCCTTATACATTTATTCAATCATGATGTCTGTTGTTGCCATTGTTAGCTTCTGTCGGGTATGTGCTGTATACTGGGTACTTTTTAAAGAACTCTACATGTATTGTTTAATTCTTACCACACCCACCCCCCCCACACACAAATCTGTTGTTACTATCCCCAATCTACAAATGAAGAAACTGAAGCTTAGGAAAGTTATGTAAGTTGTCCAAGATCACATAGACTATATGGTAGACCTGTAGAATATAATATGCTTAACCTCTATACACTAAATTTAAAAATGACCAGTATGCTTTGTGTTCTTTTTTAGACAAAACCTATCTTTGATATTCTACTCATTTGTGTTTTCCCTTGTTTTAGTCACATATAAGGTACGATATATATTAACTTTATCAGTATTCGGTTGTACATGTTCTTAGTTTAGCCTCAAATCCATTGTGTAATCATACAGGATCAATAGATACATCATAGATAATAAAATACTAAATTGTGTGGTGTCTACAATAACTAAAATAACGGTTTAGGGAAAGGAGTGTCTGAGCAGGTGACATGGGAGCTTTTCTAGAAAGATGGGTCAAATCAAGATGCATAGCATATGAGGAGAGGGGTGAAGCGTGAGCAAAAACCATAGAGTCAGGATGAGCATATTCTGGGGGCTTCTAGAGGAGGCAGGAGACTGACTGACTGCCAAGTATTGGACTGTGTGGGAAAGAAGATGGAGCTGTTTGGAGAAGCAAGAGATGGACGATGGACCCAACCTTAAGGTTCTGAAACATGATGGTGGCAGGCTTAGCCACCAACCAGGTCTGTTTGAGCACCAAAGCCAAGATTGTTCCACTAGAAGTCCCTGACTTTTCCTAACGAGAGCCTCAAATTCTAGATTTTAGACTAGAGAAACACAAACACTAGAAAAAAACAGATGATAATCAGCAAGAAGTTTTTTTTTTTTTTTTAACCTCTTAACGAATTTTCCCATAATAGAAGTAGTAGTCACCAATTTGGTTATCAAGTAAATATTACTAGCATTAACTTACTGTTGTTCCTCTAACAACACTATGCCTTTTGAGAAGACACAGGGATGCTGAAGAGTTCTTTTTTTTTAATCTTCTTTGAGGGCACTGATCAAAAAAAGTTAGGCTGAAAGTTTCCCTTCTGTAATATATTTGTTAATTGACGTTCTTCCTTTTCAGTTCTTTTTTACTAAATCTGTGAGTTGGAATAATACCAGTGCCCATAAAATTGCTTCCCACCTGGAAATTGATCCTCAAAGCCAGAACCACTTTAGTTCATGTACTGGTCTGCCCCTGGGCATGCGTGCTTGCCCTGGTGGGTGCATACACTCCGGGGCCAAATTTCCTAAAATGGAATTTAAGGAAGAAAAGACAAGGATTTCGAGCTCAGATTCGTCTACATTCGGACTCCACATGTGCGCCAGATCAAATATGACTTTCATTTTTTACATGTATATACGGAAGACATCGTAATAAGAATGTGTAAGTTGACAAAAGAGCTAACTATCCCTCGTTGGGGGAGAGTAGATGGAAGATAATCTAGTGTTACTTAGAATCGCGATCCTGCTGGAAATCACTTAAAGGTTAAACTGCCACACTGGAGGAGAAAATCAGGGGATTCATCTTTTACTGGAGCTGTTGGAGGACTCATTTTAAACGTGAGGTTCTAGCTCCTTGGCCTGGAGCGACTCAAAGAAAAGAAATGCATGAAAGCACTTGTAATATGCGGCTGCTTTGTACTTCGGTGAGCAAAACACCTAGAAATGGAGCGGAGGGGCTCACTGCCCCACCTGTTTCAGCACCGTCCGGGTGGAGCTGTGCAGCCTTTGTTTGCTGTGGCGGGGACTTCGCTAATGAACGCAGTGTGGGGCATGTGCGGCGTGGCCGTGAGGCCTCGGGATCAATAAGGAGCCTTTAGATTTAAAACTAATGATTTTCTGTGTTCAGCCAAAGTCAGAATCTCTTAAAGTTGCCATTGTTGGCTCTGATTTTTCCCCAGAGAATAAGAGAAGGTGTGATAAATCATCACGCTCGAAATGCAAATAAAATGCACGTCAGAAGAGACTTGAACTAGACTAGAGATGGATAATGTGAGTCTTCAACATCTTAATTATTTCGGTCTCTAATTGAGCAAACCCCCGAAAGTGGCGCTGTGGTAACTGTGGTTGTAACAGTAGTGGACAGACTGTCTGATCAGGCCATCCTCCCTCAGAGTACAAGTGTGACCTGTCCACGAATGCACCTGTCACCGTTTCCTCCCAGAAGCATTTTAAGCAGTTGGGGATGACGTCAAATGCTTTTGAATGTATCTATAAACTGTTGTTGAATGTACATAAAATTTCACCAGACTCTCTGATTTAAAGCCCTAGAGAAGGCCACCAGGCTCGTATGGAAATTAGCTAGGCATAATTTATTCATGAAAGGCAGAAAAGCAGAATTAATAAATACATGAGTATGTAAACTTATAACTGCATAAAGATCCATAGAAAATATGAAAGCTATGCTCCATGTGTTAACAGAAAACCCTTAAAGTGTGGCCACTTGGTCCTTTCTTTCTAGCAAACAGTTCTGTCTCCTGTTTTGAAAGCCAAAATGGAAAGAAGTAATAAGTAAATAAGTACATTTATTTTTTGGAGGGTTTCTTTTTTCCCCCTAAAAAAAAGGACCTACCTTGTGGATGCTGCTCTGTGCACATCAGTCTAAGAGAATTATTTTTTAAAATATTAATGAAGGCACTAATTCCAGAGAATCAGAAAACTGCTCAGCAGGTTTAACTCATCCTCTGTCTGGACCCAGTTCTGGGAGCATTTTCACAAAGCATTGTCTGTCATGAGACAAGACAATTACAAGAGTGGTTATCATTTTTTTCTCTTATCCTCATCCTCCCATGAAATCATTATCTGTGCTAACATCATTGGCCCTATCAAGCATTGACTCAGCAATGCGGTTGTGATACAGCAGGGACTGGGGGAAAGTATATACTGTCACACTTAAAAGGCAGTCTTGCCTTGTATTGAATGCATTCTGCTGAAATTTTTCCTTTGAGTTGAATTCTGAGCTTTGTGGCCCAATTAAGACCCAGCTGGCCCCTGGAAGCCTGAATTTGGAGAAGTATTATTTAGAATTTAATAATCAAGCAATGAAACTGTTATTATTTATAGTTCTTATAAGTTGGTCAGAACACTCCAAAAGAAGCATAGTATTTCTATCCATCTTCATTACTGATTATTTCCTTATACTAATTAAAAACATTTTCTGGAAGTGTACTGTGGAAAGCATTAATCCCTGTCAAACTTTGCTTCTAGTCAGGGGATGAGGACAGAACAAACAACTGGATAAACCTTTTAAAAATTTGTCTTAATTGAGAATTACAGAGGATGCAGGATAAAAAGTGAATTATCAAATACTTTTCTATGCACAGCCACAATCAATAGATGAATTTAAAAAAAATCGCATAAGTCTGTGCTAGTCATAGAGTGCTTTATAAATATTAACTGAGCAAATTTTTGTGGCAACTGTATGATCATGGTAGGTACAATTATATCCATTTCACAAGTGAAGAAGGTGAGGCACAATGGGGTATGTAATTAATTCAAGATCTCACGACTAGTATGGAATTACTGGAAATCCACCCTGATGCTGTGGATAGTAATTTAGAGCGAATACAAAGTCCACATGGCTTTCTGACGCAGTGCCTTCAATGTGTTTATGGGATCTAGTTTTTCTACATTAAGGCTTTTTCATTTTGTTTTGTTTGAAAGAAAGTCATTTTTCATAATAAGGATCCCTGCAACTACCTGGGTGGAGAGTTTTTAAGAGAGGCTGTTGAATTCAGTGTTTTCATTCCTGCTCCTCAGTGCTCTCCAGCCATTAATTGGACTGCTGTCTAGTCGGCAGGCTTTAGAATTGTAACTGACCAATAGAAATGCATATGTGAAGGTAAGAAGATACACGTTCTGACCGTTGCTGCCTAACAACCCCACCCCCAAACTGAGTAGTGGAAATGCGGACACTATCAGTTTTGCTCATGAATCTGCAATCTAGGTGGTGTTAGGTGGGGATAGCTTTTCTCTGCTTCATTTGACATCAGCTGGGCAGCTCAGAGACTTGAAGCTACATCACCTGCAGGTGCATTGCCACATAGTTCTGGAAGTTGACACTGCCTATCCGTTGAGATCTCACCTGGAACTTTGGGGGGGGGGGGCACATGCCTATGGTCTTTTCATGTGACTGCCTGGCCTCCTTCCAGGATGGTGCCTAGTTCCAAGTGTCAGAGTCCCAAGAGGAAGAAAACCAGGTAGAGAAAGCAATCTCAGAAGTCATGTAGTGAGTGTCACTCGGCCATATTATTTTGGTTGTGGCTCTCACAGAGTTCTGCTCCGGTTCAAGGAAAGGGAATGCAGATCCTACCTCTTGATGATGGACCTTTTCATAAGAAGAGCATGTGGGATGGATATACTGGTGTAGCCACCTTTAGAAAATACT
Source organism: Mirounga leonina (assembly GCF_011800145.1). Classification (NCBI taxonomy): domain Eukaryota; kingdom Metazoa; phylum Chordata; class Mammalia; order Carnivora; family Phocidae; genus Mirounga; species Mirounga leonina. The sequence continues at coordinate 2,356,473 of NW_023270827.1, read as the reverse complement.
ATAACTTAGGTTTTATTAAGCATTTAGAACTGTCAATAGGAAAGAAATATTTTGCTGGAACAAATCCCATTGCTGTAAGAATGGGGACCTATTGAGCTATAGGCTTAACAAAAAAAAACTGCTCAAAGAATCAAGTTTTGCCAAGAAACCAACTCTCATATCAGATAGAGATACCCAAGGAAAGAAGGAAAAAGCCTTTCAAAGTTAATTCTAGCCTTGTGCCTACTTTATAGTAAAAATCTTCAGAGGTGGGAATTCCCCAAACATATGTAAGATGGTTCATTTAGGCTGATCACATCTTTAGCAGTTGCCAAAGGATCTTATACCAGATGTTAACATTCTAGTTTCTATCAAAGAGCTATGTTGGGGTTTTTTTTTTCCATTATTTAATATAAGAACAATGAAAATGAACTTTCATGAAGTTCCTTCCCTGTAGACTCTAAGTTAACCAGACACACTTTAAGAAAGATGGTAACATTTTAGAGAAGTTCTATTTACTGAGCATTCAGCCTGACTACAAGTCGGACCCTAGTCTTGAGAAGGGTCTTAAAGACGAATGCAGGATTTGTGGATCCCATGGGGAAAAAATGAGAATGTTGCTATCTTTATGTAAGGAGATACTAAAAACCTACCACATGATTGAGCAGTTTCTCCAGTTACATGATAAATTCACACTCTAGCTAATTATACACTGTCTTCCTGTCTTTTTCATAACAAAAGCCCTGCTCATATTAGATAGTTGTTCAGGGTTAATAACAGACTTATGCTTGTACAGTCCTTTATGAATTCCAAAATGCTTTCACATCCATTATCACATTTGATGCTCACAGCAGATCTGTAAGCTGGGTAGGACCATCATTACCTCCATTTTTCATGTGGGGACTGAGAGGGGAGCCACACTAGCTGGAGGAGCTGGGGCAATAATCCTATGACTGTACTTCTTGTCCACCTTTCTGTTTGCCAACTCTGTGGTTTTAAGTATTACACCAAACTCTCTGACCAATGCAGAAATAGAAAGCAAGGTCTTCTTTGTTTTAGGCTGCATCAAGCAGAAAGCACGTCTGCCCTCATGATGAGGATGTCATTGATGGATCAGTGTGGTTCAGAGGAGTAAGCATTGGAATGGGACTAGGGGTCCAATGACTCCTCCTTGTCCTGTCTCCCTTGCTCACTGTCACCCCTTGATCTATAACATGAAGAAGATGGACTACACGGTATTCTGAGATTACTTTCAATGCTAAATATCTATAATTTCATATAAGCAAAAAAAGAGAGTAGTTGATGTCAACATCCTTCAAAGAAGTCAGGTAGGCAGGTAGGAATGAAGTTGTCACATAATTTTTCTTTCTAGTAGAGTTAAGAGGGGGAAATTACCAATAGAAAGCTTAAGTAAAACTTAAGACAGAAAGAGGGGAGGAGGAAATTGAGAGTTACTTACTGATTCATTAAACGGCTATTTATTAAATACGTATTATGCTCCAGTCATTGTCCTTACAGAAGGGCACAAAAAATTCTCTGTCCTCATGGAGCTTATCTTCCAGTGGGAGGAAAGAACAAACAAATATAATACATGCATGTCAGGTAATGAAAAAGTGCTGTGGAGGAAAAGGGGGAAAGGAAGTGCTGGGGCTGGAGGTGATTACAATGATACATTTTTGATGAGGGCCTGTCTCTCCGTGAGAGCCGCTTTTGATCAAAGGCCTAAGGAACAGAAGGAGCCATTCATGCAGGTATCTGGGAAAAGAACAGTCCAGACAGAGGAATGTGGCTGGAGAGAGGTGAGGTGGAGGAAAAGGAAGAGATCAGGTTAGAGCTATAAGAGGGTTTCACAGGATGTTGGAAGCCTACAGGCTTGTGTAAGGACATTTTGTTTTTGTTCTGAGCAAGTTGGAACCATCAAGAGCTTTAAGTGGCATGACTTGATATAGGTTTTAAAAGAATAACTAATTCTATCTCAAGCTGCTATTTTAAAAAATATCTCTAGTTGTTATTTTGTTAATATATTGTTGAGATTAGGGTGGAAGTAGGAAGACAAGCTATTACAATCTTCTAGGCTGCTGATGGTGGTTACCCGGGCAATGTGGCAGCCGTGGAGGTGGTGAGAAATGACCAGGTTCTATATAAATGAAAGTCAAGCCCATAGGATTTGCCAACTGATGGGAGTGAGGGTGACTATGAGGTTTTTGTCCTGGGCAACTGGGTGACTGGTTGCCTTTTACTCAGAGAAACCTGTAAGAAGACAGGTTTGGCTCTGTGTGTGTGTACAGGGTGGATTACACATCAAAGAGTATGTGCAAAGGCAAAAAAAAAAGGCATTTATTATTAATATGATTATATTATTTTGGTTTCCAGGGATGATTTGAAAAGGCTTACAATAAAACATACAGGTAGAATTAAAATGGAAACCATTTAAAAAGAGTAAAATGTTCAAACTCAATCAAAGAATGATGGACCTAAACAGAAGTTCCCTGCAGGGAACAAGAAGTATGTTTGTTTGACCTTTGCAGAGTATTTGTGGTCAAAAAATATGGGGGTAAGGTGGAAGTCAAGATTATTACAATACACTCAGAGAAGTTTTGCAGAGACCTGTAAGTTTCAGACAGACTTGCAGATGTTTGGGAAAGGTCATTTTTTCCCTATGAAGGGTGAAAAGCACGGGAATGGGGAGGCTGATATCAGACTGGGAAGGCCAATAGGATGCTTAGAAGACCCAGATTTGAGGGGGGTGGGCCTGGGTGTGCCACACTGGTGGGGGACTTGGAGATTGGTTGTTTGAGACTGGAAAATTGGAAAAGACACAATGGCTCTCTCTTTGCATCAGGATTGGAGCATGCATCAGAATCACCTGGTAGGCACATCAAACAAACACATGCAAGATCCAGAGCTTCTGAATCCTAGTCTCTGGGAGAAAACCCCAGTATTGTCAGTGTCAGTGTTCTCAAAGCCCCCCACATGATTCTGATGCAACTCCTAGTTAAGAAATGCTGGAGGAAAGAAGTTGATGGACTTAAATATTGTGGAAATCACAAAATTGGAATGTTTTCTGGGGAGGGAGAAGTAATAATTTTTTTTAAAAAGTTCGGACATACATGTTTATTATTTTAGTTAATAGTTATTGAATGCTTATTAAATGTTATGCATATAAGTGCTGGGGACACAAAGATGAAGGCAATACAGTTTCTGCCTTCAAGTAACCCGTTGGTAAAGAAAAAAACACATTGATAGTTTGCAGAGTAATGTTTTCTTGAATTGAGTGTTATGGGAACAGGGGTAGGAACTGAAGTATTAGAGAAGGTTTCCTGGAAGAGGTGTCATCTGAGCTGAAAACTTGTCTAGAACAAGATGTATCAAATATAGCGTGGCTGCCTGTTTTGTAAATAAGGTTTTATTGAAACCATAGCCATGTTTATTTATGTATTGTCCAGCACTGTAATGCTTTAGCCCTACAACTGCATAGCTAAGTTGTGATAGGGACCATATGACCCACAAAGCCTCTGGTCCTGGTCCATTACAAAAGGTCTGCTAACCCCTGTTCTAGAACAAAGGGGAGAGGAGAAGCCATTCTTGAAAGTAGAGACAGTATGACGTATGGTACTCTTGAAGGAGCTACAAGCAAAAGATTAAGGTGGAGAAAGGAAGGGTTTGAAGCTGGAAAGGTAGGCAGGGGTGAGATCATTGAAAACTGTATCTCATTTTAGGGAACTTGAACTTCCTCCAGTTCATGGGAATCAATGAAGGATTTTAAGCAATAGTACGAGGATCAAACTTGAATTTTAGATAGGCTATTCTGTTTGTTTCATAGAATCTAGAGTTGAGGGGTGAAAGACTATAAGAAAGGAAACTGTCAGGAAACTTTGTAAGAGTAATTGATGCAAGAATTAATGAACTGATTAAAATTTTGACCATAAATTTATTTATAAAATGGAATGTTACATAATTATGAGGTATATCTAAATTATGCTAAGGAAAGATAACTGCAAATTGTTCAGTAAAATAAATCAAGGAAACTGCATGCAAAACAGAAAAAAACACATAAGTGTATACATAGAAAGAAGGGAAAGAATATACAGAAAACGGTTTAAAGTTTGTTTCTTTTGGTTCCCCCCCCCCAAGGGAGTAAAATTATAGGAGATAATCACCTTAACTTTTAAACATCTGTCATCTTTGATTTTTTTCTTTATGATGAAAATACTGCTTTTGAATCAAATTTAACTTTTTAGAGTGATTTATAAAGAGATAGAGAATGAGGGCTCATACCATGACTCAGGTCAAGAAAGGATGGAAAGACAAAGAGAAGGACAAAAATTTGGGAATGACTTAGGAAATTAAACTGGCAAAATGTGCAGATATGAGAGGTGGAGGAAGGAAAACATGCCTAGGTTTCTGGTTTAGGTAACTTCGGTGAGTGTCATATTAAGAAATTAATAAAATAGAATGAGGTAAGCTTTATTAATCATTAACAATGTGTAGGGTCTTGTGCTAACTATAGTTAACATATTTTTAGTACATTTAAACTATGAACAAGTGAAAGAAATTTTTGTTTCCATTTTACAGATGAGGAAACTGAGTCTCAGATTATGTAGTTTATCCAGGGTAACGTCACTGGTGAGCGAGATAGCTAGGAACTCAACAAGGAGGGTCCCATGCATTCCATAACTGATGTGTACTCCTACCCACAATCTCAAATGAATTTTTCTAAGAACATTACAGGTGGAAAGAGACAATCAGTTCAGAATGTACTGAGGCATCAGTGTAAAAGTTTTGATCTAACATGATAAGCTCTCAGTAAGTGAAATGAAGAAAAGAGATTGCAAAGCTATATTCTTTTTTTTTTTTTAAAGATTTTATTTATTTATTTATAGAACAGAGAGAGACACAGTGAGAGAGAGAACACAAGCGGGCGAGTGGGAGAGGGAGAAGCAGGCTTTCCGCCGAGCAGGGAGCCCGATGTGGGGCTCGATCCCAGGACCCTGGGATCATGACCTGAGCCGAAGGCAGACGCTTAATGCCTGAGCCACCCAGGTGCCCCTGCAAAGCTATATTCTAACTGGTACTGCCTTTTGAGTGCTGTGTCATCGGGGCTGTGGGAGATGTGGCCACTGCAATCCCAGTGGTTATTCCTAAGTCTCTGACACACAATTGGCTGACCTTGCTCCAGAACTTGCTGTGACAGACACAGTAAATAAATGTGAAAAACCAGTAAGCGATGGCTTACAAACGCACATGAGGAAAAGCAGAGGTTTACTGGTATCTGCCTTCTCAACATCTTTCCCTCTGTAAAATGTTTGGTTGGATGTTCTTGGGAAGCATTATCCTGATTCACATGGTAGTGTAGGACCAACATACAAGCTACTGGTCCAATGTATATAGTAGACTTCGGGGAAAATCAATTTTTTTTCATGTATTCATTCTGAATAGTTGAAATATATATTTTCCCAGTCTTTTAGACCTATTCAAGTGATGCCTTAGATATCGTTATTGTGTACCCATCATAGACTTTTTTTAGTGTTGCCCTTGCTGTGTAATAAACACTCTAGTTTAGCTAGCAAAAGCTTGAAACTGTACTAGTATGGACTTTTGGACGGACTTAGTTTTTGAACATACCCCTGTACAATCTTGTGACAGAGGCCGGCCACATAAGATATACATCTGGACTCTCTTGCACGATAGAATTTTTTCTTGTTCTGAATATCCTTGACATTACAGCTCACAGAAACAAAAACTGATATTTCAGATCTGTTTTCTGAACTCTTTTAAGCTAAGATCACATGCAAGTATTGACTTTGCAGCTACTAATTTTGACACCTTTTAGATCTGTATGAAAGTGTGTTGTGTTGAAGAGGCAAGCCAAGGAGTGCTGCATTTTAGATATTTAGTTTTATCGTTAAACACCACCATGATGTATTCATTTATATTATCTATGACACACTGTTGCAGTGTGTATAATTTTGTCATCTTTATCTCCCTTTGTATTCATTTTAAGCATCTAAATAAATTGCCATATTGTGTTTAATGTAAAACAAAAAGAGAGAGAAAAGAGAAGCTCTCAGATTGAATTTTGGAGAATGTTCACTGTTAATTGATTTTAATAATCACTAAAGTTTTAAGAAAAATAATATTGAATATATAAAAGACTTTGCCTCTTGTGTTTGGATACTTGAGATACTTATGGATGTAGTAAATAATGCACATTAAAAAGAAATAGAAGAGATTTGATGTATTTTTTTGGTATCAAAAATCACAGGCCTGATTTTGTCAGTTCAACTCAGTGAGTATCTGTTGCGTGCTGGCTATAAGCAAAGCATATTGATGCTACATTTTTTTTACCCACTTTAACTTTGAATGTGTCTAAAATTTAGTAGGGCTAGGAAGAAGTAAGATCTAAAAGGTGCTGAATTTTCCCAGCACATCTTTGAGCTATTAGTTCAGGAAATATCCAGTGTCCTTCACGTGCCTCTGTTTTTCATTAGATCATGACTATATGTTTTGTTGAGGAATTCTTTCATGGAGAAAGCGTTCCCAGTTCCGGTTAGGAGTGTTTGGGGTAAAGGTATGCTGAACTGCCAGAGGACATGCAGTGGGCCTTCGTGCAGGGGAGAAAGGCACACCTCCCGCAGAGAGGGACACAGTTTCTCCCTGTGTCACTTCACCTTGGCATTCAGCCACAAGAGGGGGCATGGACCGGAGTGAAACCAACTCTGCCAGCTCCCTAGCTGGCTTCTCTGCCCTCCACAGGAGAACCAGAGCTATCCTCACTTGGAGATGGCAACAGAGCTTCATTTCCCACTCGATGAGCAACTAACTATTAGTTCACGGGCAGCCATGGTTATGCTGTCCCCCAGTGAAAGCAAAGACAGGCCTTAACAGCTTCTAAAGAGCACAGGAAAACGAAGGTTTTCCTTAGTCCCATGTCCCATGTATACTTTACTTTCTCTCAGGTGTAATTGATTTTTATCCAAATGTAGATTTGGGCTTTCAGAAAGAGAAATCAGTTTGTCGAGATTGACCATTTGACACAAAGTTTGTACATTGCATAAAAAATGTGTTTTTGACACTGTAAAATAAATTCCCTCTATGCTCATTGTAATTCACTTTATAGTGACTTGCTTAATAGCATAACATATATCATTTATATTGCTATCCTTCATGCTTTTAAACTGTAATATCCTTTCCTCAATGACTACTTGTCAATTTCACTGATCTAGATTTGATTTCATAAATTAACTAGGCCAATTAAGTAGAGAGTTATCATTAGAATAAGAAGTGGAAGCAAATAAATATTAATCTTCCATCTCTGAATGTCGGTATTCCAAGACAACTTTGATCACACTTGAACATTACTTAATGGAAAAAATACACCCCTCCGTTGTCAATGCAGTAATACCAATTTAAACATTTATGAGTATTTTTCATTCATTTTCTCATTCCGAATCCATCTTTCTTTGTGCCAGTTACATTTTTATTTTGCTAATATAAAAATGGGGATTGAGCAAATACTAGAACTTGATTATTTAAGGATTCTGATCGTGCCTATTTGCTTGACTTTGCCTCCTGGTCTCTTTGCCTGTGGGACATTTATTTCAGAGACATGGGAACCACATCATATATTTAGAACAGTAGTTTGCCTGCCGTACACTTCTTTGTATTGCTCGGGTCGTTGCGTCCCCCTCACAGACCTTTGGAAACCACATGGAGATGAAGTGCTTGACAGAGAATCACATTTTAAAATGCAGCCTGTTACAAAAAGTGTTTCTTTTTAAAAACTTGGAGATTTTTTTTCTTCATCTCCCCTTTAAATGATTCTTATATATCACTAGCACAAATCTTGCTTCGTCTTCCTCGAAGATGGAAAAGAGTTTGTCAATAGTTTTTTTTTTTTTTCATAAAAACACACAAATGCAATTATAAAATCACTCTGTAGCCTTTTGTGTCCCTCTGCCTTTATTAACATTCACTTCTTTCTCTCTCTCTCTCTCTCTTTTTTTTTTTTTTTTTTTTCTGGATCCTACTCACAACCTTTCATCTTTTGGGGGAGGGTAAGAGAGGTTGCTCCTCTTGGAAACCTTTTAATTTCTCCCTCCTCAATTACAGAAACTTTAGATTGCTGTGGTAAGAACACATCTGCCGAGGTTGTCCGTGAAAACATCCCAGGAGGATATAATATGGGGATCCATGGGAAAATTAACTGGGGATCCCTGCTTCTGTGTTAACTCGATTCTCACTGTGCGTCTCTAACCCTGAATAGGGGTGACTTAATCATGTGCCACACACAACACACAACACACGCACAGTCACATAAATAGCTTATGGGGCCTTCGGGGCACCCTGAGGGAGGGTACTACTGGATCTACACTTGCTTGCTTGTTTGGATTAAACATTTTGCATCTAGAAGCTAGCAAATCAGAACCTCTTACTCTCTCCAAGTTCACTTACCCCTTGCAGCCCTTCAAGCCTCAGTAGTTTTACCATAGTAATAATTTTTCACTAAGAGTTTTAAACAAGACTTTGCCATTGGACATCCTTTGAAATAGTTAGCTTTGCTTCGCTATTTTTTGTAACTTGCCAAATCACAAATAAAAGGGTCTGTGTCCTCTAATGCTTCTTCCCTGGTCATTATCTTGGAAAATATGCAGAATCTGGTCCAAGTAGAGTGCTCCCCAAACCTTGCTGTTACTTTGAGAATAGTTTTAATGAGGCTTGCAGCTGAGCCAAGCTCTCCTGTTGGGTTATTATTTGGGCATGTGGAAGCCCTAGTGATTGATCTGTGGGGGGAAACTGGCAACACACGCATGCCCTCTGGGTAGAGGCAGAGCCTCCAGCAGGAAAAATTAGGGAATGAGAAAAAAAGGAGAGGAAATGTTTATCACCCATCTCCTAGCCTTTTATGGCAGTGTTATGGTGAACTGGGAGATGGATGTGTATATTCATGGATTTTTCACCACTTTAAGCACTAATAACATTAAATCAACCTTAATACTTCATGCCAAATGTGCTCTAAAAGAGGGAATAATGGGAATTTTTGTTGACTTTAGTAAAGCATCAAAAGTTACACTGGAAACACATAAAATGCTACAGTGCAGAGGTCACAATTATGCTAATATCATGATAATGTAAAATATTAAGTCACCAAAATGACAGGATTTACAACCCACTATCCTCAGTCCCCAGAAACATTAGCGATAAGCTTATGGTAAACACAACAGCCTGTCCTCCCAAGGAGTCTGATTACAAATTTAAATATGTATATGATTAGAACTCTGCCAGTCTCCCACCCCTAGAGACGGATGAAGTAAAATTTGATTTATATCATACCTGAAATCTATTGTGTTGAGTGCGCTGCGTTGTGCAGAACCACTACCGGGTCTGATGAATTTTGTGTTTAGCAAGTTGCTTGTGGGAAAAACAGGGACTACTATTAATGACCGTGAATAGCCCCGTAATCTCATGAACTAAAACTTAAACATTGATACAGAATAGTCAAATATTTGACAGTGGAGTGTTGGCAAATGGAATACGCAACACTTGGGTTACTGTCTTTTTTTTTTTTTTTTTTAATATCCTGCTTTTGCATGCTGAGGTCCACGATTGAAAGGCATTTACCCTGAGCCTTAATCTCATGGCCTTCATTTTCCCTTGAGCTCTGTGGTCCTTCGATCACATTAAAGTCTCTCCTTTCATGGAGTTCTTTGGATGCAGGAACTTGATCAGTGGTCACAGTTCTCAAGTAAGGTAGACCCATTGCCTCTGTGCAGCTTTCCGGATTATTCTCCACTCTGGCCAAATAATCTTGACTTCTATTTGACTGGACAAATGTCCTTATAGCAATAAAAGGCAAAGGAAAATTAATAAACATGAAATGAAAGCATACCGCTCTTATAAACTGGTGCTCTGTAGGAATTCTTTGTGCTGAGGTCCCTGTTTCAGCTAATTTTTAGGCCCCCTCAGGGCAGCAGATGCATGTTCCTGAGGGGTATGCTTTTCCTTTTTCAGTGTTAAATGCACGCAGGTCTCCTGAATGTATGCTTGTATCTCACTCTGGCACAGGTAACGAATATATATGCTTTAGAGCCCCATGTATACCTATTATTGTGGCTTTAAATATACTATGTATATTTATCTCTATATAAATACTGTATTATTGGTAATGTCACCCCTAATTAGTCTCTACCAGCAGACTATGGACCAGCCTCACCCCCTAACGGTGAGGCTGTCGGCTACAATAAAAGGCGGTGTTCACCATAACACTGCCATAAAAGGCTAGGAGATGGGTGATAAGGCCACCCCTTTTCCCACCTGTCACTCTGTCACATCATTAATGCTAATGTTATCGATGACAAAATAAAACAAGTCACCCCCAAAGGAATGCCTATTTGCGTGCTGTTAAGGAGAGCTGTAAAGCCGTGTTTTTTAAGTGCAGCTTGCAATCCCCAGAGGTTACAGCGAAGTTCTTACGGGAGTTGGCAGCGTCCAGAGAACACTGAAACTCTACAGGCACTTTTCCTCGGTCAATCCCTCCATCTTAGCAAGAGTCAATCAGTATTTCTTGATCTCCCATTGTGTGCAAAACTCTGCTTGTGCTTAACCCTTCTGGCAATCCCCTTCTTGGCCCGGTCCCTCTTTCTGGGACAAAAGGAATGTGCTGTTTCTCTTTACAGGATGGAAACTGGTGAACAGATTTATTTTCTTCAATTCCCAAAAAACTGGTTGGGGCTGGAGGGGGTCTACCATCCATGTGTGGATATAGTAGGGGAAAGACATCTCCAGCATTATCAAAATCATATTTGTTTCTAAATAAGTGGAATTGTTTTCCCCCTTCTCTCAGGAGGCTTGAGTTGGCTCTCTTCCCAAACCAACCTTTTGGATAATAAATTCCTTTTGAAAAGAAGCACGAAACCCTTTTGATGTTGTAAATATTATATGTAGTGGAAGAGAAAGGATCATGTAATTGTAACACAAAGCTGGAGAGAGGTCTGTGGGATAAAGGTGATCCTCTTTACTTAACAGTTAGTAGCATATCATGAGTTTATATTAGAAGACCTATTTTTCATAAGCATTTTTGGTTGTTTTCTGCCTATTTGCCTCTAATACAGCCTACGTGGATTCGGTGATACACAGATACATGTCTACAACGACAGCTCAACAAGAAACCCAGTGAGGATTCAGTGATCTACTGCTATCATGGACCTTAGTCTTCTTTAAGGCAAATTATAGACTGGGGTTTTTTCAGAAAAGGTGGAGGATTTTGCTTATTTCTTAAGGAATTCCATGGCAGTTCCTGCCTTTTCATTCTCTTTCTCACACTCTCCCTCTGTCCTTACACTCCCTTCTTCCTGGCCATCTTCCCTCCCTGCCACCTCCTTTTTTCTCCTCCTCCCTCCCAACTGTCCCTATGCACATCCAAATACACACCTTAAAAATTTTACTTCTCCGGATGGCCTGTTCTCTTCCCCACCATGACCCTCTTCCCCCCAAGTTCCGTGCTTTGTTTTTGGAAGGCATTTTAAAACCCTGAAGACATAAACCTCACTCTGCCACTGTGGCAGTGGGGTCCAGCACATCCATAAATGTCACCGAGGTGTCAGCCCTTTACATCATAACTGCAGTTCATTTCTCTGCATTGACAGTGATGCTTATACCAGGCAAGGATTGGAATGGGCATATTTCCAGATCTTAATTACATCAGGCATAAGGATGAGCAACAGCATTTTTCTTTGGGGGAGAGGCGGGGAGGAGGGAGAAAGAGGGGCGAGAGTAATGCTGAATTTGGCCATCTAGAGCCTCATGTGTCCCCGTTTATCAAGAGATAATAGGATTAAGCTAAGCTTTGGGACTTCTCTGGCTAATGCTGCCTTCAGCAGGGGTCTAATAAGGATAGATATAATTGGGTAAATGGCGAATAAGAATGAAAAAGTACGGAGTATAAGCACAATGCTTGGGAATAAATAATGACAAATTGGATTTTGTCCAATCTCTGCAGACTTGGGTAGAATCTGGCATCCCACACTGAATTATAAGGGGCAACATCTATGTTTCTTCTTGCCTAACTTGTCTCTGTTCATTGCAAGTATCAGAAAGTATCCTCTCAAGTTTAACTGGGGTCTGTCAGCACGGCTCATTTGAAATCAAGTAGGAACTGTTAAGGAACATTCAAATAGGGTTAAAGAAACAGAGTAAATTAAGTGCCTAAAAACAAATGTGACACAAATTAGAGTTTGTTTCTTTGACCCTTATCCATTTACGGAATTTACCCCATTAACAGCTAGAAATTTATTTTCGCTTTCTTCACCTCTCTAAGAGGAAAGCAAACATATAACATAGCCCCAAAGGAGTAATTAATTAGATCATTTGCTGACATGGATTTGAATAGTTTATTTAAATACAATTCTGTTATTTATTTATTTTACAACATTATGCAGGAGGTTGAAACTCCTATTCTAATTTGCACTTAGCAAGGATCTCTGAAAAAAGTATCACAGTGAAGGAAATAAACAAAGAACCTGGGATCAAAGGGCCACATTCAAAAGTGCATGAAAGAATTTCACCAGGATGAGTGTTTCAGTGATTAAAAAATAAGGGATTGGTTGAGTTGGGGGGCGGAGGGGAGATAACAAGACTGTTTGTTTTGTATTCCCGTGGGCATATTTTAACAAATATAATGAGTTCATTGATAAGCTGCTCTATAAAAAGGTAAGGGAAATTTTAAAAGTAAAAGATGCCAGTGTAGGTAAGAACAGTATAATGAATATGCAGATTATCACAACAAAATGAAGACTGCTTTTGAAAATAGTGAAAAATTCATGAACTCAGAAGCAAGTTTAAAAAAAATAACTGTGCAACCTCACAAATAAAAGTTGTAAATTTTTCCCAGAAAAAAAAATGAAAGGTTCTTCAAGTTTAATTTCAAAAGTTGAGAGTGAAAGTAGGAAATTAGTTCACCAAAGATGAATATTGAGTCTATTCTAAAATTATGTAAGGTTTGGAAAAAAAAAAAAAAAAGATGTTAGGATGGATATTCACATTTGATCCCTTTGGATAAGTAAATGGCCTGATGAATGCTTGTGGGTATGATTTAAATGTTTTCATTCAGTGGGCATTTAGGGAAATTCCTGACTACACAGCCACACATGCACCTTCATTCATTCCTCCAGCCTATGGGGTTGTAATACTCTGGGCGCTATAGGTAAAGAACTCCGAAAAATTACTCGCCAGTGCTGTTTTGAGAGTTTGAAGATGAGCGCAACTGAAGAGCAATGAAAATACTGAGAAGGCATTTCAAAAAGGGAGAGCATAGTAAATACACTCTCAAATTCATAATTTTAAGAGCTCTGAGGAGCAGAGAACATTCCACCCACCCCTCCCCCTCAAAGCCTCCTTTCCCTTCTCTCTGTCCTACCTCAAGTTCTCCTTCCTCCACGTGTCTCTCCCCCTGTCCTTGTCCCCTCCATACCACTCTTGTCACTCTGTCACTTGTGCCTCCCCCGCTACCTTTCACCTTTTCTCTCTCCACCTGGTCTCAACCATTTTTCTTTCCCCCTTTTTTCTGGTTCTCTTTCTTGCACTCAGAACTAAAGAATTGTTCTGGTATTAGTTGAAAGTTCTTAAATATGAGAAAAGTCATGTAACTAAATGAAAACATTTTCATCTATGTGCAAGTCGTTTTAAAAGAACGTGGTCAGACATTCTTTTTTTAAGGAAAAATACAGAGCTCGATGAAAATGCTTGTTTTGTGATCTTGTTGTGGAAGGCGAAGGAGGACCCGAGACAGAGAAATTTGCCCTAAGGGTTTTGGTTGACTATGTAGTTTTATATTTTATGTTTTTATATTTTAACAATAAAAAGTTGGAGGATACATGACCAATTTAGGCTAACATAGAATATTACACTATGCAAATTGTATGAGCCTTTGGTACAATTTAGAAACAAGCAAATGGAAAAATGGCTCCATCATTAAGTGACTCAGCTAGGAAGCATTCTGGTTGTGACTCCCGCAGGGTAGTTGGGCTTACCTGGAGCCCAGGCCATTGTTGGTATGCTTATCCTCACCTGTGGGTTTGGTTTGGTTTGGTTTTGGTTGGACAGAAAACCAAGGATAACATTTAACTACAACGATACATTCACAGAGTTCTCGCCTTTATTGTCTTGAGCCAAAGAACCACCAAATGCAGCTGACCTCTCCCACGGCAATAGTGAATGAACAGGGACCTGGGTTTCGTCAGGTTCCCTGGACAAAGTCAGTAGGACTCATGCCAGGGCACAAAATGCCCTCAACAAAGCAGCCACTTAACCTGATGGTAGATGATGAGGCATCATGGTGTCAGGTGAACAGTCATGCCACAGGGGCTGAAGTAGCTTCTACAGGATTATGAAACTGCTAATGGGAACTGGTTGTCACCTCACCTGCTTCCCTGTCATGAGGCCACTGAATGAACCAAATACCTCTCTTGAACAGCTTTCCCCCTACATGAATATGTTCCTCTTCTGCATCGAAAGTCAGCTATCACTGACCTTCTCCTACATGGTGATACTTCTGCAGGGTTTTCTCACCGGAAATGCCCTCTCCCGCCATGCCTGCCGCCAGTAGTTAGCCCCTTAAAAAGGTTTCATGTTCCTGAGCTTTATATGGTTTTCCAAATCCCACTAGGTAATTCCATGGTATGTGTTCATTCAATAAATATTTATTAAATGCCTACTGTATGCCAGGTACTGTTTTTAGTTGCCTAAAAGTGCAGGAGTGAATACCACAGGCAAGTTCTGCCTTCATGGAACTTACATTTTGATGAGAGGTGTTAAAGAAAATAAATAAGGGGATCATAGCGTATTTTGGAAGACAATAAATTCTATGGAGAAAAAGCAAGGAAGGAATATGGGGATTATCATGGATGGTGTGGTCGAAGTTGTGACTAGAGATGGGGTGGGGAGAACTGAGTAAGTAGTTAATAAGCACTGGGGAGTGGTGGGGCATCATCAGTCTATTCCCAGAGATAAGATTAGCATCTGGCCCACAGTTAGTAGTCTCTAAATATTTGGTGCCTGAGTGGTAATCTGTATTTGCCTGGTCCTTTCTCTTCCTTTGGAACATTACCTCGTGAAAGGGAGGAGGTACTGATTCTCTCTTCCCATAGCGTGTTTTACAGAACATGGCTGACAGGAAACACAGGGCGGTGGCCAAACGCCCAATCTAAAGTAAAGATAACCAGTACGGATGGGTAAGAATAATAACACAGGCATAGGGGCTCCTCACACAAATGCTTTCATAAAACTTAATCCCGCATTTGTGAATATGTGTAGGGAGATGGATAATACTTAAGGGATTTGGATTTCAAAGCAATCACCCAGATCCCTTTCAGCTTGTCCCTGGGTTAAACTACCTGGTCAGTAAACCGTTGTTAGCGAAAGGGTACCTCATTAGTAAAATAGTTGAGACTGATGAAAAGAGCCTCATTCCAGAGACCTTTACTGAACTGCCAGCCTGGCGTATGGCTATAATTGAGAGAAATACATGTAGTCCGTGACTGTTGAATTGTAGAGCAGGGCAAGAGAGGTTTGGCCGACACCGGACCGTTCACGGACTTCTTTTCATTTTTGCCCTGACGCAGCACAGAGGGAGGGAACCCAGTTCACCTGGAGCTTGAGTCATCTTCATTAAAAGCAAAGAACTGTTTAATAGAAGGATGGGAACTCCTGCTTTTGGTAAATTGAACTGATTCATTTACAGAGTTAGTAAATAGTTCCGTTTGGGAGGCAAATAGGTATAAATGTACAACTAGAAAATAAAATCCAGAGACTCACCAGTTCTCTCATGGATAGACAGCTTTTCCTTGCTGGGGCAGTGATAAGAATCTCTTATGGATTCCTCATGTGCTTAGCCTCATCTTTGTGTAAAATTCTGCCGCATTCCAAATTATCACCAAGAATCCATCTTCCTGAAGATGAGACACCAGGAGCAACAGAGATTGGCTAAACAGGAGATGTTTTGAATGAAATGCATAGTTTAATCACATTCTACTTTCAGAAAACTACTTCATTTAAGTCGGTGCTTGCCTGGGGTAATAATTTATGCTCCACACTTGAGTAATCACCAGGAAGATTGCTCGGAACCCATCCCATCACAAACAGCCACCAATATTCATGGCCTAAAGTAAACTTCTGAAAACTTTGGATCTACATAATCTCAGCAAAATTCAGACCTCTGCATTTGTCAGTCTCCCCCACCACCATTTTCAGAGAGAATAGTTTCATTTTTTATGCTTTATATTAACATTTGGAAGTGAAGTTTGTCGTCTTTTCTCCTAATTAACAAGTTCTTAAAGGTAGTACTTTTGAACATTAAAAATGCTCAATTTTCTAAATATATTTTGTCTCATGAAAATTGAAATCTATGAAAGCTCAACAAAGATCATTTCTTTTTCAATTTGAATTTTTTCACACAACCTCCTCAATCTGCTTCTCTCCATATTAGAATTTATCCAAATGCATGAAGCACACTTGGATTTGTGTTTGTTCTCAACTCTGTTTTTTCTGCCCCAAGAAGGGTTGTCACATATGGGTGTGCAGGTTGTGTACTGAACCTAAAGAGTCCTAGTGTATGTATGAATGCCGATGGCAGCCTATGTGTCCCGTGTTCTCACTGTTCATGAGCAAGAGAGAGTGTCGGGCAGTACGCTGGTATAAGAAGCCAGAAAAGAGGCCTCATTTGGGCTCTGGAATGCAACTCCAGGCAGAGCAACCAGGCCTCTCTGTACACTTGTCCACGTCATACAACATATAATAATGTAAGCATGTTTTACTTGCAGAAAGAACGTATTTTTCTAATTCTCATCAAAGCTCATATAAACTGACTGCCACTCTGGTGTAGATGCAAGTCATGGAGGAAAATAGAAAGTTGAATCGTTGCCCATTGTGAGTAGCATTTCCATATTGTTCCCAAATTCCTCCCTTACAAATTGTCCCTTCCTCCCAGCATCCTCAGCTTTCTCTCCATTTTTCCTCAGCTAATCTCCACTCCAAGCAAGCCTTCCACTCTTAGCTACCACTAAACTACCACTAAGACTTGCAGAAAGTACCTGTTACTAAATTACCACAGAAGCTAACAGTGTGTAGTCAAACATGTAGTCACATCACTTAAGCAGAGGCAGTTCTGGACTAACAGGAAGGAGACTGAATTTGGTAATGACACTAGGCTCTCGATTCACTAAACCTGACTGCGTGGCCATGCCTGCTCTATAATACAAAGGGAAAATAATTGTCTCTCAGGTTTTCCATTCTGAAACTCTCAAGTACTCTTGCTTGACTAGATGCTTAAGTTGACTAGTCAACTCAGTCAGAATATATTCTAGCCACCCATAGGCCTGTGTTCCAGCGTTCCTGGGAGCCAGGCAGATTTTCAGCAGCCATGGCTCCTACTCAGACGGGCCTCTAGATTCCCACTTTTACAGTATAATTTTTCTTCACCTAACCTTTAAACTTTCAAGGTATTAGTTACCTCATCAATCCAGACCAAACTCAGACATTTCACTAAAAGGAATAGAGACAAAAAATATCACTTTCCTGATACTGTTCAGCAATTTTCAAGCTACTTTGGCCTCCTATTGGGAGGCTTCATGCTTGGTTTGTTTATGCTCTCAGATGAATCCTCAGTGTGTTTTGAGGTGTTTATTCCAGTGGTTAAATTTGAAGAGGTAAAGAAAAGTCAAACTCTCCCCAATATTGCCTAGGAGGAGTCTAAAATAATTGGTACACAATGAAAATTTTCTTACATCTGAGGAAGGAGGAGAAGGTTCCATTTGTCCATAACAGCAGAGTTTTCCAGTTTTGGGGGGCCAGAGAAAATAAAGAATAAATTTGCCTCCCCCCCAAATGTAAGGGTGCTGATTTTTTTTCTTAGCATGCATAGCATATATTATTTTTTAAATATAATTGCCCACTTAAATTTTTGTTTCATATTTCTTCATTCCCTTAACCAAGTCCCAGATATAATAGTTAAAATTAGTGGATCATCTTTCTGAAATTATACATTTTAATTATGATTATTTGATAAGCATTTCAGACATACTCATATATCACATAAAATCAGAAATAAGTATGTATATCAATAGCAGTTTAATCCCAAATGGAGGCTTTATTTAAACTATCAAGGACTTGATTACAGGAGCTTCGAGATTAGAAATGAGATTTACAAGTGGCTAGAGGGAAATATTTAAATATCTTTGCTAGAGCAAATTATAGTCATTTTTTAAAAGACTTAAAATATGAGTGAACTGAGAATTTCATCTAAGATATCCTATTACTGAATTACGCTTTTTTTTTTTGTCGTCACCTCTTTAGCTATTTAGAAAACAGCTTGACCAGAAGCAAAGAACATCTCTTTTGCATTTTACAGCTAGCAAAGTAAGCCTTTTGTGGAAAAGTGAGCGCTAAGTAATTTCCTGTTTGAATTCCACGTTAAACTGAGGGGAGGACTTGTACTAAAAGAATGGAAGAAGTTTCATTTCTAAGTATCTTAAGCTTCAAAACAGTGCTTCTGAGTGAACCGTGGTGTATTGAGTAATAATCCCTGATACGGTGGCATTTGTCTTTCATATTTAAAGGTCTATGTAATCTGGCTCCTACTGCCACTCGGATGGCATTTCCCACAAATCAGGCTGTGTTCTCAAACTGCCCAGCACGCTCCTCACTCCCTCAAGGTCTTTGTACTTGCTGTTTCCACTTCCTGGAATTCCCTCTTCTGGAAAGCTGTCTATCTGGTACCCTTACTTTGTGCAGGTCTCTGTTCAAATGTCATGTCATCAAAGGTCTTTCCTAATCACCCCAAAACAAAGGAGGATCCCCCCAGTCCCAGCATTTCCCATCACCCGTTTGCTACTTCGTTTCCCATAGCATTTATGGGCATGTGACAGATTGTTTTTTTGTTGTTGTTGTTGTTTCAATTTTATTATGTTATGTTAGTCACCATACAATACATCATTAGTTTTTGATGTAGTGATCCATGATCCATTGTTTTGGTATAACACCCAGTGCTCCATGCAGTACGTGCCCTCCTTAATACCCATCACCAGGCTAACCAACCCCCCCTCCCCGCTGACAGATTGTTTATTAGACTTCTGATGTTGTTCGTTGTCTGTATCTCCCTTTCCAACTAGAGCTGAGGCTTACCTGTTCTCTTGCATGGTTGTACCTCCTGTGACTGCAAGTATGTTTGTTGAGTGAATGGAATTAGTTCAACAGATAATATATTTATTAAGCATTCCCTCTATCTAAGGCACTTATGTGATACAAGAGCTTTGAAGCTGAGTTTCAGATTACCTAGGAGAAAGAACAATAAGTCAAACACAAGGGAAAAGAAGAAAAATACCATAAGAAGGGTCCAGTCCAAGTGCCATGTGTATCAAAGAAGAGAGAACTCGTAGTTGAGGTGGCCCCTAATGGAAGAAGATAGTGCTTCCAGAGGGACCGTGACAGCTGGGCAGGGGGAGTTTTTGCTGGCTGAGGTAACAGAGAATATCTCAGGGATGAACAAATCTGAACCAAAGAGAGAGACAGGAACGTTGTTTGTGTCCGGGAAGTAACATTTGAGGGAGCCTCGGCTTCTGTGTGGAGTAGCGGGTTAGAAGGTGTTGTGCAGTGCCCCCTGTCAGCTTGGAGACTGACAACGATTATGCAACGAGGAGGCTGTGGAGATCTCTGAGGAGTGATGTGGTAAGGGCTGGGCTTCCAGAAAATTAACCTGGCAGTCATGTATACGGTGGGTGGGTCGGAGGAGAAACAGTGAAGCCCATTTAAGAGTTTTTTTTTTTTTTAAAGATTTTATTTATTTATTTGAGACAGAGAGAATGAGAGAGACAGAGAGCACATGAGAGGAGGGAAGGTCAGAGGGAGAAGCAGGCTCCCTGCCGAGCAGGGAGCCCGATGCAGGACTCGATCCAGGGACTCCTGGATCATGACCTGAGCCGAAGGCAGTCGCTTAACCAACTGAGCCACCCAGGCACCCCATTTAAGAGTTTTTGCTATTTCTTAGAGCAGAGGATGTAGCTTGGAAAGGAGAAGGTGGAAATAGCCACAAGAACTTGGAAAAATAAGGGATGGCAGGGGCTTCAGAAGAAATTGACAGCTTTGAGCTGGCAGAGCTGGAAGGGATGGGTTGCCATTATTACTTTCTTTCAAGTATTATCTTACAGGAAAGTAAGAAGGACATCCTGATTTGGAGTGTGGGATGGTCCGTTTATGTAAGGACGGTGAGATTAAGATATTCCCAGGCTATCAAGGCTTTTATGAAATGTGAGACAGGCCTTGGAGAGAGGGGAAGAAGCTAGAGGTGGGGACTCAGATGTCAAGTGCATGGAAGAGACTGGTGAGGTAGTCAGTGGGCTGCCTTGGCTGACAAAGAGGAGCCAAGTAGACCCCCTAGAGGTTAAGGTGTGGAGGTGGGGAGAGAAAAGCTCCAGAGAAAAAGGGGTCAGGGGGGCTGCTGGAAAGCAGAAATCCCAATGTGGGTAGAGAAAGTGTGGGTGTTCAAGAGACTCCATACTGCCAAGATAGTGAAAAAGATGAAAAGCAAGAAAAGTAATCCCAGTATTAAATTTTATTGGTCACCAGTTGCAGAAGTAAACGTCTAGAATAGTATCTAGAATGGCAGAAGTAAACTCAAACTATAAGCAATTAAGGAGAAAATAGATGAAAGCAAGTGGGAATATAAAATATAGGTGATTTTTCATGAAATGTTGTACTCCAAGAAAAGAAAAATAAAATGGCACCAGAATAGAAGACATCGATTTTTTTGACCAGAGGAGAGAAGCATATCTATCACTAGATCCAAAACAATCAGTAATCTGTTACAGAAAGCCCTTCCATTTTATTTTGCCAACAACGGTTGGAAAGTGGTAGGATAAGGGTCGTATCTGCCTTTGAAAGATGAGAGCCAGGATGCTAAGCAGGGGAAAGTGATATGCAAGGCCATGAATTCATTCAGCATGTCACGCCCAGCATCTGCTGTATGCCAGGCACCATGCTAAGGGCTGGTGATTTAGTGACCAACAAGAAAGAGTGTCTGCCCTGACTGGGCTTACATCCTGGGAGAACCAGAGAACACACTCACATGGGTGTGCACACAACAAACTGATACACTGTGTCAGTGCTAGGAAGGGAAGAAGGGGCTAAAATAGGGGCTCAAAAGGGAAAACTTCTTCAGACAAGGTCATCTCACTTCTCTGAAGAAGTGACTTTTATGTAGAGAACTGAAGACTAAGTAGACACAGAAGGCCCTGGGGTAGGGAGAGTGAATTTTAAGAGAGAAAACAGCATAAATAATAGCCTCCAGGTAGAGAGATAGGGGCAGGTTGGGGAAACGGAGGGGAAATGAGCATGACTATAGGCTAGTGGACAAGCAGGGGTGTGTGTGTGGGGGGGGTGGCACAAGCTACATTTGGAGAAGAAGATGGATCACCAAGGGCCTTACTTGGACCAACATGTCTTTGGGTTTTATGTTAAGTACGATGGAAAGCCCTGAAAATGTTTTCAAGCAGTGTCGTGGCATCCAGTTTATGTTTTAGGAAGATCATTCTTTGGTCTATTAGGAGAGCAGATTGTAGAGGAGAAACGGAAGAGGGGAGCACAAAGAAAGGAGTTAGGAGGCTCTTGTGGGCACCCCCAAGGGAGGGAATGGAGGGGATTATGCTATGATTATGCTGTATGCCCTAGCTGAACTAGGGCAAGGCAGTGTGGACAGTGAAAAGAGAAGTGGCTCAAGATGATCTTGACAAGTAAAATTAATACAAATTGCTGATCACTGGCCTAGTGGGAGGGCAAGAGAAGAGAACTGAGGCTGCCTCCAAACCTTGAATTACTGGGCAAATGGTGGTTCCTTTCACTACATGGGAGAGGACGAGAGGGATGGCAGCTTTGCTGCAGTTACAGGGGTCCAAAAGGCCATGTGACAACGACTTTGAGAGAGAGTTTGGTCTGTCTCCTTACAAAACAAAACATACTCTTACCATCCAATCCAGACTCACACTCGTTGGTATTTACCCAAATGAGTTGAAAGTTCATGTTTACACAAAAACCTGCACAGGGATGTTTATTCCTAATTGCCAAAACTTGGAAGCAACCAAGATGACCTTGAGTAGGTGAATGGATAAATAAGCTGTGGTACATCCAGACAGTAAAATATTATTTAGCACTAAAAAGAAATGATCTATGACCTATAAAAAGACATGGAGGCATCTTAAATGCATATTAAGTGAAAGAAGCCAATCTGAGAAGGCTACATGCTCTATGATTCCAAGTATGTGACATTCTAGAAAAGGCAAAACTGCAGAGACAATGAAAAGATAACTGGTGCCAGGGGTTGAGGTGATGGGGGTAAAGATGATAGGTGGAACACAGGGGATTTTTTAGGGCAGTGGAATTACCCAATATGATAGTATACTGGAAGTTATATGTCATTATACATTTGTCCAAAGCTACGGAATATACAATGCCAAGAGTGAGCCTTAAAGTAAACTATGGGCTTTGGGTGATAATGATGTGTCAGTGTAGGTTTACCAGCTACAAATGTACCACTCTGGAGAAGGGTATCGATAATGGGAGAGACTGTGCACATGTGCAGACAGGGAGCATATGGGAAATCTCCATCCTTTCCTCTCAATTTTTGGGGAACCTAAAATTGTTCTAAAAATAAAGTCTATTTTAAAAAACAGAAAGGACCACTGGAAATATGTTAATTCTGAGAAGATCTGAGACATCCAAATCCAAATGGAGATTGTCAGAAAGGCAGTGAGACATTTAAGTCTGGAGATCAGAGGAGCATTGTGGTCTGGAGAGTTACATTTAAGAGAGGTTGATATAAAGAGGAGATTCAAAACCATGGAAATGGATGGGAAGACTCAAGGAAGAGAGATGAGCAGAGTTGTGGGACTGGGTCATGGTGTACTCCAAAACTAGAGACCACGGAGGGAAGAGTCTGTGCAGGACCTGAGAGGGAATTGCGTCAGTAGGAAAACCAGCACAAGGATGATAATGTAGATCTCTTGCTCTAAATCCTACCCATCACTTGCTTCATTCCACAAATATACCTAGGAACTAAATTATATGACTGTATCTTCAACCACTCAGAATTCTCCCTGCCAACACTCACTTGAGTTTTTATTTTTTTATTTTTTTATTTTTTATTATTATGTTCAATTAGCCAGCATATAGTACATCATTAGTTTTTGATGTAGTGTTCAGTGATTCATTAGTTGCGTATAACACCCAGTGCTCATCACCACATGTGCCCTTCTTAATACCCATCACCCCATTACCCCATCCCCCTACGCCCCCTCCATTCTGTAACCCTCAGTTTGGTTCCCAGAGTCCAGAGTCTCTCATGGTCTGTCTCCCTCTCTGATTTCTTCCCATTCAGTTTTCCCTTCCTTCCCCTGTTGTCCTCCGTGCTATTCCTTATGTTCCACATATGAGTGAGATCATATGATAATTGTCTTTCTCTGCTTGACTTATTTCACTTAGCATAATCCCCAGTTCCATCCATGTCGATGCAAATGGTGGGTATTCATCCTTTCTGATGGCTGAATCATATTCCATTGTATATATGAACCACATCTTCTTTATCTATCCATCCGTTGAAGGACATCTCAGCTCCTTCCACAGTTTGGCTATTGTGGACATACTCTAGAAACTACAGAACACTTATGAAAGAAATTGAGGAAGTCACTTGAGTTTTTGGATTAGCAGTGCCCATTGTGTGGCTTGGAATATTATTGGATTATAGCCATTGGAAGCCCTCAGTGGATTTAGTTGGTCACAATGCACAGATTATCATTCTTTCTCTCTCTCTGTCTCCTGTCATACCCTCTCCTCCCTCACTGCATCATACACGGTCTCAAAGTCTCTATCTCCAAGCACATCATAGACCCGAGGCCGCTATACTAGCGCCTTCAGATTAGTCTAAGAGGGAGGCTGTTTGGTTCCTGGCAGATTCCTCACAATCTGGCTTTAGGGACCTTGGCAACTCAGAATGAACACATACATCAGGTGAGGGATGTTAACTTTTGTCAGACTACATTAAAAAACAGAGATAACATTTTCTTGAATGGGGTCATCACATTCCTAGAATTGCCTCGAGACCTCATGGGGTTGTACTAAGCTGGGCTGTTTGTCCTATAGATAGGAATATTTGTTCCCTTTTTTTTTTTTTTTTTTTTTGCTTGTAAATTGGATGTCACCCTGGGCTGGACAGCCAAGTGGGGAGCTTCCCTGCTGTCTTTCTAGCAGATTGTAGGTGTGCACGGAGCTGGCAGAACTAGAGGAACGTGTTTAGATTTAGTTTACATTCTCACCCATTGGTACTATGTGCTGGAGAAGTGCTTTCCATATTGAGACTCCGTATGAGAGTGTAAAACCCCAGCATGTGCAGGAGGTGTGAATATGGGCAGTGCTTCTGCTGTTCTTTTAAAAAGATGCTCCTATTACAAAGCAGGCAAGCTTCGAATTGCACCCATTCTGCCTGACTGCTATAGTCGTAAACCCTTAATCTGCTTTGAAGGTGACAGTAAAGCTGCTAAATGTGCCTTTGAATAGCCTTGTGATATTTAGTGTCAGAGAGGTTTTTTTTATTGATGTATAATTGTCATATAACATTATATTAGTTTCAGGGGTACAGAATAATGATTCAGTACTCGTATACACAACAAAATGATCACCACAGTAAGTCTATTTGCTGTCACCATACAAAGTTACCAAAAACTTTTTTTCTTGTATGAGAAAACTTCAGGATTTGTTCTCTTGGCAACTTTAAAGTATGCCCTACAATATTACTGACTGTAGTTGCCGTGCTGTATATTATATCCCTGTGACTTACTTGTTTTATAATTGAAAGTTTGTACCTCTTGACCCCCTTCACAAGTTTCCCCCAGCCCCAATTCCCTTTCCTTTAGCAACCACCACTCTCTTCTCTATATTTATGAGTTTTGTTTTGTTTTAGATGCCACATATAAGTGAAATCATATGGTATTTGTCTTTCTGTATGACTTATTTCACTTAGCATAATGCCCTCAAGGTCTATCCATGTTATGACAAATGATACGATTTCCTTCATTTTTATGGCTGAGTAGTATTCTACTGTGTGTGAGTGTGTGTGTGTGCACACACGTGCGCATGCGCATGCAAGCATGTACGTATATCACATCTTCTTTGCCCAGTCATCCATGGATAGACGCTTAAGTTGTTTTCATATCTTGGCTATTGTAAATGATGCTGCAATGAACATACATGTGCATGTGTCTTTTCAAATTAGTGTTTTCATTTTCTTTGGAAAAATACCTAGTAGTAGAATTGCTAGATCATATGATAGTTCTATTTTTAATTTTTTGAGGAGCCTCCATACTGTTTTCCATAGTGGCTGCACCAATTTACATCCCCCCCAAGAGTGCATGAGGGTTCTCTTTTCCCTACATCCTGGCCAACACTTGTAATTTCTTGTCTTACTGAGAATAGCCATTCTAACAGATACCAAGGTGATGATTATGATTTTGATTTGCATTTTTCTGATGATTAATGATGTTAGACATCTTTTAATGTGTCTGTCGGCCTTCTGTTTGTCCTCTTTGAAAAGTATTTGCTCAGATCCTCTGCCCATTTTTTAATCAGATTGTTTGGGTTTGTTTGTTTGTTTTTTGCTATTGAGTTGGATGAGTTCTTTACATATTTTGGATATTAATACATCAGATATGTGATTTGCAAATATTTTCTCCCAATCAGTAGATTGCCTTTTCACTTTATTGATGGTTTCCTTTGCTGTGCAGAAGCTTTGTAGTTTGATGCAGTCCCATTTGTTCATTTTTGGTTTTGTTTCCATTGCTTTTGGAGATCTAAAAAATCATTGTCAGGACTGATATCAAGGAGCTTATCACCTATATTTTCTTCACGGAGTTTTACAGTTTCAGGTCCTACACTGAAGTCTGTAATCCATTTTGAGTTAATTTTTATGTATGGTGTAACAACATTCATTCTTTTGTGTGTGGCTGTTCACCATTTACTGAATAGACTTTCCTTTCCCCACTGTATATTCTTGTCTCCTTTGTCCTAATTTAATTGACCATATATGCATGGGTTTATGTCTGGGATCTCTTCTGTTCCATTGGTCTATGTGTCTGTTTTTATGCCAATACCATATGGTTTTGATTACTATAGCTTTGTAATATAGCTCGAAATCAGAAAGTATGATGCCTCTGCAACATTGCCTTGACTATTTGGGGTCTTTTGTGGTTCCATACAAATTTTAGAACTGTTTGTTCTAGTTCTGTGAAAAATGCCTCTTTATGCTAATAGGGTAAATAGGGTAGTAGATAGTTCATTTTTAGTGTATGGAAATGCAACAGATTTTTATATATTGATTTTGTACCCTGAAACTTCATTGAATGGGTTTATTAGTTGTACGAGTGTTGAGGGGAAATCTTTAGAGTTTTTTTTTATATATATACGTAAAATCATGTCATCTACAAATAGTGACAGTTTTACTTCTTTCCAATTTGGATGCCTCTACATTTGTATTCATTTCCTCTGTGTTACATTTTTGTTGTCATGTTTTATATCGCTTTATATTTTGTTTATCCCTTAACTAATTATTGTAGTTCTGTATTTACTACTTTAACCTTTTTACTAGCCTTTATAAGTGATTAATGCACTACCTTTATATATATTTACCTTTACCAGTGAGATTTATTTACACTTGTATATGTTTCTTTGTACTAACTAGTACTCTTTCTCTTCAACTTAAAGTTCTTTAATGTATCTCATAAAGCTGGTTCACTGGTGATAAACTCCTTTAACTTTTGCTTGTCTGGAAAACTCATTATTTCTCCTTCAATCCTGAATTATAACCCTGCCAGCTAGAGTGTTCTTTTTTTTTTTTTTAAGATTTTATTTATTTATTTGACAGAGAGACACAGTGAGAGAGAGGGAACACAAGCAAGGGGAGTGGGAGAGGGAGAAGCAGGCTTCCCACTGAGCAGGGAGCCCAATGTGGGGCTCGATCCCAGGACCCTGGGATCATGACCTGAGCCGAAGGCAGACGCTTAATGACTGAGCCACCTAGGTGCCCCTAGAGTATTCTTAGTTGGATGTTTTTCCCTTTCAGCACTTTGAATTTATCATGCCATCTTCTTCTGGCCTGCAGAGTTTCTCCTGCAAAATCTGCTAAAAGTCTTATGGGGGCACACTTGTACATAACAAATTATTTTTCCCTTGCTGCTTTTAAGATTCTCTCTTTAACTTTTGGCATTTTAATTATGTGTCTTGGTGTGGATTTCTTTGGATTTATCTTATTTGAGTCTCTATGGGTTTCTTGAGTCTGGATGTTTGTTTCCTTCTCCAGATTAGGGAAGCTTTCAGCCATTATTTCCTCAAATAAGTTTTCTGCCCCTTTCTCTCTCTCTCTTTCTGGGGCCCTTGTGATGCAAACGTTATTCCACTTGATGTTGTCTTACTAGTCCCTTAAGCTATTTTCATTTCTACCTCTTTTTTTTTTCCTTCTTCTTGCTGCTCTGTTTAGGTGAGTTCTCTGCCCTGTCTTCAAGCTCAGTGATCTTTTCTTCCGCTCCATCTAGTCTGATAGTGAGCCCCTCTATGTATTTTTTTCAGTTGAGTCGTATTCTTTAGCTCTGTAACTTCGTTTTGATATTTTTTTAATTTGCTGTCTCTGTTGAAATTCTGTGTTTATCCATTCTTCTCCTAAGTTCAGTGAGCATCTTTATGGTCATTACTTTGAACTCTTTATCAGGTAAATTACTTGTCTCTGTTTCGTTAAGGTTTTTTCCTGAGGTTTTATCTTACTCTTTCTTTTGAAACATATTCCTCTGTTGCCTCATTTTGCTTAACTCTTTGTGTTTCTTCTCCCTATCTTGAGAGAGTGTGTTCTATAGGAGATGAATTTGTCATTCAGCCTTGCCCCAGCTCTTGACTGTCTCTCAACTTTTGTGATTATCTAAGCAGCTTGATTTATTCTTTATAGGTAGCAGTGTTGAGGGTGTGCCAAGACCTACCAGTGTTCCAAAGGAAGGGATCTCAGTCAGCACCTACTTTCAGGCTGACTGGAAGCCAGGCCCTCGGGTCAAGCTTTTAAAGTACACCAATATATACAGTCCCATAGGACCACAATTGTAAACCCTGTTGGCCTCCAGACCAGGAGATCTGGAGGTGTCTCCTGGGTGATATTTGCAAAAATCCAGGGTTCCAGATATGTGTATACGCTCCTTTCTGGAATGTACTGGTGAGCTGTTGCAAGTCCTAGGGAGAGCACAAAGAAGGAATCCCCCAGCCTCTGTTCCCTAAGAGTACCTCTGAAGCCTCTAGAGGTGTGGCAAACCTGAAGCTTATCTCCTTAAGCGGAAGCTCCAGGACAAGTGAACAGGACTTTTTTATGGGACAATAGGGGGTGTATTTCAGTCTGCTGTCTGTACAGTGCCCTGGGGGTTGTAGCCTGCCAAGAACTATCTCTGTGATTATTATAGTTTCATGGGAAGTTAGAATGCAAGGCCCCCAACCACCAGAACTAGGTAATCAAGGAGAGTTCCCTTTGTTGTCTGCATATACCACTGGCTTTATCAAGGCAGCTGGAGAGTGCAGGGGTGGTGTGTGCCCATCGGCTTTAATAGGGCAGTGGGAGAGCACAAAAACCACGTGTGCCCACTGGCTTTGGCGGAGTGAGAGAGGGCATGGGGGAGGAGGGCACGAAGGCAGCAGGAGGTTGTATAAACTGGGTGTGCCTGCCAGTGCTAGTAAAGTGGAGGGAGAGTGCAAAAATGGTGCCCACCAATGTCTTCATTCCAGTCCCACCAGGACCCTGCCCCTCTGGTGGAGGCTTTAGGATTTAGCAAATGGATCTCCTTCACACATAGTTTGGGCTTTCAAACTGCTGCTTTTGCCTTGAGCCCTGGAGTGAATGATCTGCACATGTGTCCTTTAAGAACAGTATCTCATTTCCCTATAGCCCTTTGGGTGTCCAGGATGTAAGCCCCAGTGTTTTTTTTGTTTGTTTGTTTGTGTTTGTTTTTAGCCCCATTGGTTTTTAAAGTAGATATTTTGAGGGCTATCTCTCAGGTTCAGGTCCCAATAGTTGGGGTGCCTGCTGTGGGGCATAAACCCCTCAGGAAGAAGCTCCTGTTTTATGAGATCCCTCCTGATTGGGGGCCACTGCACAGTGATGGAGTTTTTGGTGAGACCAGTCTCTGCCTCTCCTACTCATCTCAGTGTCCATTTTCAGCTACTTTTCAGCTAGATTTCAGGTCTTTTTTGGAAGGAATTGTTCCATATGTAGCTGTAGATTCAGTGTACATGGGAGGGGGTGAATTCAGGATCTTCCTCTGCTGTCCTTTTGGGCACTCCATACCCTGGAAGGTTTTGTTGTATTCTCTTTCATAGGTATCTGATGTGCATTAAAGAAGTGGCCTAGGACTGGATTTTATTTATTTGATTTTTAGTGGAATTAAATTTAAAATTAACAGACTGAATACACATCATCTACATGCAATTTCTACTCTTTTGAAACAACTGTTTTATCGGACTTTTTGTTTCCATGACATCAGACTTCATACTAACACACAACAAATAGTAACTATAGTATGAAATATAGGAATATGCCTGTATCAGAAGGGATTTTGATAGAATCCTGTGGCTGAGATTGATTTCACTGAAAGCAAAGAGTGTATCAATATACAAAGTGTTATATATTTTATTTTTTAAAAGAATAGCAAAATTATTCAGTTAAAACCATACATTCCAATAATGGAGAAAGAAAAACACATCAACAAAAGCCTTGCTAATAAAATATAGCTTCTACTCCTCCACTTTAAAAGAATGCCCACTTGTTTTTTAATACTTAACAACAGATATGATTCATGATTACTCAAATTGGTTGTGCTTAAAAAAAACCTTTTCTAACTCCTTTTTAATTTTTTCTTTTAGTCGAAACACAATATTTTGTGTTACATTTTGGCAGATATGAATGCTGCTGTTTCAAGTGCAAGAAGAGTAACCTCCAGAACATATTATAAATTGGCTAGCCTCAGAATAGGGGAGGTGATTAGATTGTCGAATTTCCTGCTGAGTGGTACATGCTTGTTTTGTAATACTGTTTTATGAGTCAGAGATTCAAACAGAACATGTAGGTCCAATTCAATACCTCAGCATTGTTGATCTGCTTTTTATTGATTTTTCATCTGCTCAAATCTAGAGTTCTTGGTAGGTTTCGGGAATGTTGTGGCCAGAAGTGGCAGTGGAGGAGTTTTAATTAGAATTGCATTGTTTTCATTGGAATATTGTGAGCTCTTTTGTTGCTTTTTGGCTTGGCTTTACCATATTCACAAAGTAGGCTCTTTTCCATTGTGGAAAGAAGTTCTCTTTGTGTGGGCAAAGTCAGAGTAATAAGGCCATATAGATTTTGTGTCTGAGCATCACCAAAGACAGTGACTTACCCTGTATATTTGTTTCATGGGCAAGTAAACAATCTCATATTAAATATGGAGACAGGTTGCCTATAAATTTTGAACCCATTATTTGCCTGATCAATTTTTCATGGCTTTTGTGTCTTATATTACTAAATAATTACCTTATGACACTTGGAGAGAAAATTGCTAAACATTTTTATGCCGTTTGAAATTAACATCTAAAGCCCCATTATATTGCCTTTTTTCCTTCCTTACCATTGCCTCTGTTAATTTTTCTTCAGGATCCATTGAGCAGTGTACAGTGACATTGTAAGTGGGTTGTACTTCCTCACATCAGTGCCTTGTTAATGCCGTTCATTAATCTAGAACCTTGAGCTTGTTCCGAGATGGTTAGATATTCCATATTTCCATGGAGTTTTGGGGGAGGGTGACAGCTTACTTACAGCTTCGGCAACCAGACCTCGTTGGTTGCCATGTCATTTTTAATACTGATAAAATGGAAGGGCATGCACATGAACTTGGAGCCTTTGGAGGCAGGAAGAGAGGCACAATGGCACACACACAACGTACACAGTCATTCCATCACCCTGCACTGTGCTGGAACAAATCAAGTCTTTTTGTATTTGTTTACCTCCCTGTTTGCTTTCTGCACCTGGCAGAGAATGAATTCATGTCCAGGAGCAAGTTCCCCTGCTAGAGAGCCTCAGATGCAGCTGCCAGGAGCAGCACCAGGCCTGGCAACCCTCGAGTATATTTATTCTGGGAGACCCGTTAGAGCTGACCCGAAGTGCTGAACCCCTAGTCCGCAAAGTGCAAACACACTTCTTTCCTGCAAAAGCAACAGCATCTCCTCATCTGCTCTGCTGTTCTGTCTTTTAACCTCAGCACAGTTTCCTTACCCCCTCCACGAGCTCAAGTATGAGACGCAAGCAACTTCAGGAGCAACGTTTTTTCTGGCACCTGGTGAAAAGTGAATGGGAAAAGTCCTCCAAAATTCAAATGAAAATTGCTACAGATAGAAAAGCTGTTTCTTGGCTATTTCCACAACCAGTCCTCATTGCTGCATTTCCTGTAAGAGATGAATATTGAAAGTTGTTTTTATCTCATTGTTTAATGAGGGATATACAGGCAAGACTGATTCAGCATGGTAGTAGGGGGTAAGGGTAGAGTCTGGGTCCAAGACGAGGCTGTGCAAGTCCTCCATGGGGCAAGGCCATGCAGTCTGTAGACAGTGTTGTCCGGTGGAATTTTCTGGATGATGAAACCTTTCTATTCTGTGGAGTCTAATATGCACTAGCCATATGTGGCTGCTGAATACTAGGAAGGTAGCTAGTACAATGGAGGAACTCAATTTTATAAGTTTTCTTTAATATTAATTAATTTAAAGAGCCAAATGTGGCCGCTGGCTACTGTATTAGTCAGTAGAGGTCTAACATCATAATTGCAAAATTTTTAAGAACGTCTTTAAATAAATATCCCGAGTTATTCTTATTCACCTTCCGAGGGCAAATGTGATAAATACATCTTTATTAGTCAGAACAATAATACTTCATTCTTTAATACTTTCTTCTTCTTAAGCCCATAAGCATTGCTTGTAGGAGTAGATGGCTAAGCATGTTAACTGGGCAGACAAAAGCATTGTCAGCATTGACATATTACCATATCCGGCTGAAAATGTGTCTGTGTGTGTATGTGCGTATTAATTCTCTCTGCAGAGATACGCACATAGCCAAATGTATGGTCTGTGTAAACCAAACATCCAAGTTGTTGACCAAAATTTTTTTCACGCAGCTTTATTGAAATTATGTAAGCCATGTGGTGTATTTTGCCAAAACTACTGGAAATGGGTCAGCTAGGCTGAAACTGGAGTTTTTCTTGGGGCTCTGTCAAGAAAGTCCTATAATCAAAGTGCTGTGCAAACATTCAGAGATGTTCACAGGCAGGGTGATAATCGTACTCACTTAGGTATCTATGCTGCCTTCAATACAGATGTGCAACCCCATTAACATTAATAGGACTTACGCTCACATATTGATGGAGAGTAAATCCCTAATTAGTAGTGAGAACTGTTATCACCCCCGCTGTGATAATACCTCTGAAACATTTTAATGTCGCTGTGATAATAGGTGCATCTTTAATTTTTTTTAAACAATGCAAAAGTTGGCATACAATCAAGTGTAAGATTTATGTACCTGTAACTACCACAGATAATTTTTTTTTTTTTTTACTAGTGGAGTCTTGTCCTGATTCTGGTAAGAGCAGGTAGAGGAAGAGTTGCTTCTTTTTATTAATTTAGGAGGACATGATTATTTCTGTCATGCAAAGAGAAGAGTTGCTCATTCTTTTTTCTACCTAGGATGGTAATTCTTCTACAAAGATTTGTGGAAGATTTCAGCAGAGGCTAATATTTTAAGCAGTGGCCTTTCATCCCTTTTAGAATGTAATATGTAAATAGGATATTCATTGGACATGGTTTGGCTCCTCTTGGTAATGGAAGGGACAGGGATTGAAGCAGGGAGCTTCCTGTCCACAGCAACGTGTTATTGATGAGCTGGCATTTGCCCTGTGGCCCTCCCAGAGGATTGCTTACATCTATTACTCACACACATCGATTGGTTAATTTGATAATTCTATCACCAATCGGCTGGTGTCTGACCTTTCACCACGGCAATGATGTCAGGCTCTTCATTTTTACATTGCAGACCAGTTAGATTGACCTTTTTGAGGAGAATGTCAAGGTATCCCTTGATCTTAACCTGTCACTATATTTGTTAGAACCACACTGTCCCTTAACCTTGATTTATGGTTTTTCAGCACTCAGGATGTATATTTTGTTTGTTTTAAAAATTCTTCCTAAACTATGCTGATCCGAGGAAAGAGGCTTTATAATTAAAGTTACATTCTTGCCACATAAGTTTTGTGCTCAGAGACCATCAGCTGCTCTGTTTTGGTTTTTCTTTGTTTGTTTGTTTGTTTCATTTGGCAGGTCAGTTTGCACTTCCCAGGAAACTTACCATCATTTTGGTGGCAAATTGAAATGAAAGCCTGATTTTTGTGGTGTTTTCTGAACTTGCCTTCTTTTACCCCCTCGCAGATTGAAGAAACTGGGAAAACCTTCCCAAATGCCTTCCCCAAATGAGGGGAAGTTATCGTGGTAAAGTTCTGTTTGCACTCCTAGTTTTCGTTCTTTTTTTTTTTTTTTTTTTTATGTTCCCAATTTATACTCTTGCCAGAGGGAAGAAATTGTCTTGTCTACGAGCTGCTCCTTGGGGAGCAATACAAGGGCATCTCTGTGTGACTCTGAAACCGTAGATTTGCTCTTCAGTTCAACTGGAGGCAGAATGAAAGGGAACTTTCTCACCGATCTTTCCGTGTGTATTTGGACACCCACGTGTTGTGTCCACGCAGACACATGTATGCTTATTCAGGCGTGCTCCATGTTACCTCAGCCTGCTGTGAGAGGCGAGCGGAGAGATGGTATATAATTAAGGCTCGGTCATTATCTAGCTGAAAATAGAGGGAGGAGCTAGCCCCTTTGCTTCCCTGTGACTAAAAACCAGCCAAACCAATTTCACTAAAATTTAGTAAAATAAAAACTGTGCTCCCAGGATGAGAAGTTGCATGCCAAATTTCAGCCTGAAGCGAATTTAAATGGCTGAGTTATAAACCTTTCATAAAGGATGTTTTGTCACTCACTAAAGATAAAAAGGCTCCTTTTTTGAAAAGGAAATTATCTAGGCACATAGTCTTTAGCGGGGATTGTTGCCATTTATTTAAAGAAAACACAATTTTAAATGACTGGGTTTTTGAGGACTGAAAGCAGCAACTGTGTCTGAGCAGTAATTATGTTTCATAATTTTGTTTAGCAAGTATTACATATTATATGAATAGCATCATCGTAAAAATGATCAGCATTCATACTATGCAAAATTCTGCATATTAAGAGCTCCGCAGTAGCGTCCTCCGTACAATACATTGTAATGGCTCCAATTTATATTGTGTCAGTCAGAGCACTGTTCCTGGGGCCCGCCCTGGGGCCCCCCCACCCAGTGCCAGAGCTGAGATCAGGCCTCTACTTCACCAGGAGAGCGAGGGGAGCAGGCTCTTCCAAAACAGCCTTGGAGAAACCCCTCAAGCTGAACTAACCATTTCATCTCTGATGCTTCTGTTTCTATGTATTCTGCAAGCCTAGAAAAATACCCCTTAGTCCCGCTCTGTCCCTTGGCCAATGAGCATGTGGTGTTGGAGTGTGAAACCAAAGCGCAGATGACCCCTGGAGGATGACAGAGCTTGTTGACTGTGCTCTTTCCGCCTTAACTCCTGTGTTTGGAGCCTGAGTGCCTCAAACCAGTTTCCCAGCTTGGGAATCAGGCCGTGAAACTAGACCAGTGATGTTTCAGCTGGGGAGACCCACAGGAGTTGGGAATGGGACTAGGCTCAGACCCGTACCTACAGGGACCCGTCTCTCTGGTCTGAGAGATGCAGAGTTTCAAGGGTCACAAACATGGTGAGGCAATAAAAGCTATTTTTAGTGCTACTGCTGTTGCTTAAAAACATGAGTCATTCATTCTGTTTTCGTAATTTGTTTTTTACAGTGAACAACATCCCTTATCAGGTCAAAAGTTAATACCGTGTGTGTGTGACCATCTACGTAGTAAAGCTTACCTAGAAATTTAACCTCCCTTCAAGAAATATTACTGAAAAAGGTACTGTGTCCAGGCTTGATGTTTTGTTTTGTTTTGTTTTGTTTTCCAGAATCAAACCTCAGAAACTTCAAATACTTTCTCGGTTTGATTGTATAAATGGGGCCCCAGGAAAAATAGAAAAGTAAATTTGAAAGCTGTTAGTACCCTAACTTTCTTTTGCAAACGCCCTCCAAATCCTGGAGGGTGAATTTCAAGCTTTGACCATTCTTAAAAACAAAGAGGGCGAGGATAAAGTAAGTCTAGACTCCGAATTTTCCCACAGCGCTTAAAGGTGTGTAGCTTCATTCCACCAGCCCAACCAACTGGAGAAAGAGAGCAGGATAGTCTGAGATCACTTGGAAGCAACAACACAACTTAAGATCTGGTAAATCCCCGGTAACCCTGTCCCCGGCTGCCACGTGAAGCTGTATCAGCGGGTTTTTGATCTGAGTGTGCCTCTTGATTAGCTTAAATCTGGCATTTACTCATGGGGCAGGAGTGTTAACCAAGTGAAACGGAGACCTTTTAATCTGTTATTGATAATGCACATCCATCCAATATTAGTAGCAATATTTGCAAGCTAGCCCGTGCCCCACACACTCCAAACACGCTGATCCCTCTGTTGTCTGGAGGCTTTCTCATTTCTTTTCATTTCCCAGTACTTCCAACAGTTTATCTCTGGTAGCCTTCTCACATCGAGGCGTAAGAAGAATGCCTGTTCTATGTTTCTTTTTCTCCTCTGCCCATCCCCAGTCTCTGTTTTGCTTGTCTTGTGGAGTCTAAATAGAAGAAAATAAAGGAATCAAGGGTTCATTGCATTTCTCTTATATTCTCCCCATTGTCACTGCCCTCCCTCACTGATTTCTCATGAAACTGTCTCTTCAGGGTTATAGTACAACGTACAAGACAAAAACAAAAAAGGTCATATGTCTGCATGATTATTCTGCGGAGAAAGAGAGTTTGAGGAAGGTGGCTAACAATTTGGCACCTGGCAATCACTGAGCCATACATGGCCAATCAAATCCACAGAGTCGGAGTTGGGCTTTTTCTTTAAGAAATGCAATACCGCCTAAGGGAGGTTTATTTTAAAATCTAGGAAGTAGGTGGAAGAAAAGGCCTTTAGCAATCCTAAGTAGTGGCAGTTTTAGTTTGAAGCTCAAGTATCTCTGCAAATTTCTTTTAAAGTCCATTTATTTCCCCCTCTGGTGTCTTTCAAAGTAGGTTTCTGTGTTCTGAGAAGAGGATGCAGGCATCAGGTGAGACCTTCCCCTGGTGTTCCACATCCCATCAGTGCAGCCAACTCACTCAGAGGTTGGCACAAGGAGCCAAGTACAGTTGTCCCTTCACATGAAGGTGACCTGAATAATTGGGGCTAGTGGAAGGTATTAGTCTTTGGGGCACTTTGTCTGAAACCAAGTTGTCGTTTTTATTTCCATCGAGAGAGGAGTTGACAGAATACGACCTGACTCATAGAAATACTGTGCAAACTTCTTTAGGTAGGATTCTTGTCTGTCCTGTTTTCTCCATCAGCTTTTTTTCAACTCCATCTGTGAGCTCTGACTATTCGAGATAAAACCATGTGGGACAGGGTGATTGCAAGCAGAATTTGTTGGGTTGCTTTTTTTGTTTTGTTTTGTAAAATACGATCTCTGAGCACATTTAAGTGGTCATCTAAACTAGGTTGAATGTAAGCCTTGAAAAGGGAAAGCTAGCAGGCCAGTGTAAGGGGCTGTCACCATCTGCTCGGCCCAAAGAATACTAAACACACAAATGAGAATGATGTGAATTATTTCACAGGATTAGAATATGCTTCCCTGCTAGTAGGAACAATTTATAAAATAAATATTTTAGATGATGTGTATTTTTAAAAATGTTGATGTTCAAAATGCTATCTTTCTCTTTGATTTACCTCAAGAGAAATTACTTTTGTGATTCTAATATTTAATATTAGCTACTAGAAGACATATCAATGTATAATTGCATGTCTTCTTAAAAATAAATTCTTACAGAACCGATGTAAATGGAAGGTAAATATCCCTATCTGTCTATCCTCTGTATTAGGGACTATTTTAATGAAGATTTGCTTTACATGGAGAAACAAAAAGTAAAGCAGAGTGAATCTGAAGATGAAACTTAACAGTAAAAGGAACACTCTCCCTCTTAAGAGTGCAGCATGAAAGGTCAGCTTGGTAATATGTATTTTGCATAATATGTAAATAGCTTGATTTATTGTCAATGAAGGGCAATAGTATTAAAGGTGAATTTGAAATCCAAGGCTGTTCCTCTCCTTAAAAGGTAACTTTTTCTTAAAACGTAGTAATATGTCCTAGGAGACATTGACAACTCTCTCTTACAACAACAACAACAAAAGAGCACATGGCAACCTCCCTGTCACATTCTCTCCTTTTTCCTCTCACCAGGATTTTTGAATATAATCTTTCAGATTTGTGTTTCTTTTTTCATTTTGGTCTCCTCCCTGGAATCCATGTTTCTTTAGGCTCAGAAAACATCTGCTAGGTCTAGATTTCAGGTTCATGACTAGGGGATTAATGGTCCTGAGCCTTTTCTGACCCTCAGAAGACAGCATAGCCCACAGCAGCTCAGCGGGGAAAGGCACACTCTCTTAAGCCCTTATTTAAGGGATCTGGGTGTCGATTTCTGATTTCTGTGTTGGACTTTGATGTGTTTGGTGTCACAGTCTCTAGAATTTGCATGTCACAAAACAGGGAGATAACTGCCCTGGGAACTTTCTGTGGAGCACGTTTATATATTAGATAATAAGTGAATCATTATTCAGGGAAGACCAAGTGAGTAAACCCTCTAATGAGCAGCAGTATCATTATTTCATCTAATTCATCCAATTGCTCCCCATCCAAAAATTAATTTCAAGCCATGAGGGTAATATAAGAAAATAAAATACTATTTATAGGTTCCCAAATCTATACTAGCATTAAAAATTATCTTTGCACTTATTCTAATACCACAAGTTGAATAGACTAAAAAGTATATTAAATTAAAGGCAACAGGCAGATGGGGTTAGTGGGAATACTGGGGTGATGCTCCCCCAAAGCACCTCTTTGTGTTTTTCTTTTGCTTTCTTTCTGTGTCTAACTCTAGTTTAAGTGCATTTCCCCCCCCCCCCCCCTTTTTTTTTTTTTAACTTTGTCTTTCTCCTCCCCATTTTATTCCTTACCTTTTTCAGTGAAGGATCTTTACCTTCTGTCAGATCCTTGGCATTCAAATCTAGCTTTGCTGATCTGAGAAACTGAATTCTTGTCCTGCCTGAGCTACAGAGTACTCTGTTCTGACCCGTTCAAGACAACTCAGTTCACTTCTGAAGTCATCTTATTTCATCTTTGATACTTTATGTTTTCTTTCTCTCTCCAAAATAAGATGACTGCAAAGCCAAATTCTGTCCTTGTTTTCCAGAGTGCTCCCTAAAAACAGGCTCCCTCTCTATACCTCTTCTTATCCTTGTTAGCAAATAAATAGTTTTGTTTTGCCTTCTCAACAATATCTTCTGCCACTCTTCTCTTTACTGGCTCTGCTATCTCCAAGCCTCTGTCCTTAAATGTTCATAGTATCATGTGGTAAAACCCTTTTCTCTGTGTCTCCTTTTTCTTTCAGTCCTAGCCTAATAACTTACTGTAAGGTGTCCCCTCCCACCCAAAAAAGCAGATTGAGCCACCAATCTGGGGTCTTGATTGAAGTAAGAACATCTCATCCAGGAATTATGCAAACTTCCAGGGACTTTGAAGGACCTAACATACTCTAAACTCAGCTACTCACAAGGCAGCTACACTATCTATACTCCCCTTGTCACCATTTTCTTCATGAGCTACAATTCAAGCAATCACTTCAACAAAAAATATGCACTAAGCTCTCTCAAGATTTATTTTTTTGTAAAATTTCCACAGTTATCAGAGTATAACCAGGAATACACATAAGATGATGGCAGAAGAGAATGCTAATGCAAAAACCAAAAGGAGTTGCCTTTGTCCCTGTAAGAAACAAGGAAGGCATTGACTAGGCTATATAACAATGTTAACAATTACAACAATAATTACATTAATATCTATACTATATAATGCACATGATATAACACTGTAATAATAGCCACAGGTACTGTAAATGGCCTGAGTTTCCATGCCAGTTGAACCACTTAATAGCTCAGAGATAAGATACTTACTCTTAAAATGAAGATAATAATGCTCATGCTGTAGAACTGTTTCAAGGATTGGAGAAAATATATAAAGATCATATTGGGCATGTGGTAGTTACTCAATAGATGATCAAAAAAGGAAATAAAAAGACCCTAATTGATAAGATAAAATGATACGTTTGGATCCCATGGCTCCAGCGTATTTAATCTAACCCATTGAAACAGAGCTTCCATAGGCCATGTTGTTCTATTTCTTGCTCCTTTGTTAAAAGAGGACATGACAATGGGGAAGAGCCTTGCATCCTTATATGTAGATTATTGAGCCCCTTTGAAAATGTGATTCTTGAAAAAATACATGTTCCAAAGAACCTGATGGGAAATATTGCTTGACACATGGGGAAAATCTGACCTCTGTCAGAAAAGATGAAGAGAAAGCTGAAAGAGGGAATTACTCCAACTAAAACTTTTTCCAGTTATGCTTTCTTCATCTTTTTTCTTTTAATTTTCTCTTTCTAGAGAATTCATGTTGATGTACAAGGAAACATTCATGACATAATAGGGAAGGTCTAATTGTTTTGTTGTAAGCTGACTGAATGACAAGGGTACCTCCACATTTTTGTCCCATGCACAACAATATATTGTTATCTAGAATTCCAAGGTTGCAGAAAGAAATCTCAGTCCAAACTGTAATTGCTGATACCCATACCACCTAAGGTGTTGACCATTGTTTCCAAAAATTCCCATGCAAAAAGTATGGAAAAGCTTAATAGTACCAATGCCTGCGGTCTCATCTTTTGGGGGAGAGAGCTACCAGTGGATCTTGAGTCCCATGCTTGATCGTAAATGAAATCCCAATTATATATAGAATGGATTGAGCTGGCTGCCATCTTGAATTCCTCTGTGAAATGCCTTACACTGTGAGACCTTTTTTTCTTATGTTGTGTGTTGTTTTTGGCAGAAGGTTTTTATATTGTATGTGCTTTGAAGACTTCACAAATATGATAGAATATGTAATGCGTTTACAAAACTACCAACAATAAAAGCTGGCATGAGCTTTAAAAATGTGATTCCCAAGGGCGCCTGGGTGGCTCAGTTGGTTAAGCGACTGCCTTCGGCTCAAGTCATGATCCTGGAGTCCCTGGATCGAGTCCCGCATCAGGCTCCCTGCTTGGCAGGGAGCCTGCTTCTGCCTCTGACCCTCCCCCCTCTCATGTGCTCTCTCTCTCTCTGGTTCTCTCTGTCTCAAATAAATAAATAAATAAAAATCTTTAAAAATGTGATTCCCAAGACTTTTATATTTCTAATCATATGCAGAACAAACTGGTTTACTTAGCCTCCTTGGCATATGGGATAGAAATTCTCTAACAGTCCCTATGTGGCATTTAAAATTGGCTGTCCATTTTAAAGGGTAATAGCCCTTTTGCAACAGAATTAAATGAATTAAATTGTTAGACTTGAGGATCCTGTGAATCCATATCTTTTTTCAAAATTGCATCCTTAAGTGCTAATTTAAGCAAATATTTATTCAACACCTACTATGTGTTGGCACTTTTTCTGGGTGTCATAGAAATGATAGGAAGCAAAGTAAACATGGCCCCTGCAATATTGGTGCTTATCGAATTTGGAGGAGTCACAGACAAGTAACTAAGCACTTATAATTAATGTTATAATAGCAGAAGACCAGCTTGCCATGGGATCCTTTGAGAAGAACAACCAACAATTCAGGTTTGGAATGAAGCTGACAGCTACAGGGATGGATTAGAATTAGGCAGAAGAAGTGGTGAGAGGAAAATTAGCCAGTAATTTGTTGTCTCTCCAAAATAAATATTTTAGACAAATATTTGCTTTCAGTGCTTTCAATATACGTTGTGGAAGTTAAGAATATTGAGCAAATACGCATAAGCAGTTACTCAGGTATCATGATCAGAGTATTTTCAGTACTTTTGATAAAAGACTGTTAATAACAGGAATACCTATCAGCCAGTAAAATATTGATTCTAGAGAATTCATATAGTTTAACATCTACAACTATAGTTTATATTTAAATTTGTAGCTCCATACTGTAGTCACATAGTAGGTCCTAAACTGATAGTGGTTGAATGTTTAATGCGAGGAAGTGGGGACAATGTGTATGCTATCTAGTAAAAAAAAAAAGTTTCTGCATTCCAACTTTAGCAATTCCTGTGGCGAACCCCTACAGACATGCTCCTCAGAAAGTTTTGAAGAAAGCCTGCTTGCTAGCAATTCACACAAGGTCAAATAACATATGAGTTATTAAAATGTCAGCAGAACTGGGATTAATTTCCATATCCCTCAGGAGCCCATCTGTACTCCCTTATCACAAGAGTGGAGTTTTTGGTGGGTGGGTTAAGAATTAGTTACCAAAAAATTGAATTAAGAATAACTGAGCCGGGCGCCTGGGTGGCTCAGTTGGTTAAGCGACTGCCTTCGGCTCAGGTCATGATCCTGGAGTCCCTGGATCGAGTCCCGCATCGGGCTCCCTGCTCGGCAGGGAGTCTGCTTCTCCCTCTGACCCTCCCCCCCTCATGCTCTCTCTATCTCATTCTCTCTCTCAAATAAATAAATAAAATCTTAAAAAAAAAAGAATAACTGAGCCACGCTCAAGTCAACCAGATTTGTCTTGTTTATTTGTTTAAAACAGGAAAGAATAGGGTTTTCCAAATTAGAAAATTTGTATCTCCTTACTGGGAAAGAGACAATGTTGAACACAGATACACAGTGGCATTCAAGTAACCTGATGTCCAGTGGCTTCTGAGATTCTTCATGATTAACCTCTCCTGTGCAGGTTGCTTCTCTGACTTTATTTCCCACAGCCTTCTCCTTTGTCCACTTGCTCTGGCTCAGCGGCCTTCTTGCTGTTTGAACGTACCAAGCTCACCTTCCTTCAGGACTTTAGGTTACCTTTCTCAGGACTTCCTCTGCCCCCATGTCCATGTGCTCTTTCGTCGTTGAATGCTCTGATCACATGGCATCTTAAAAGAAGCTTTCCCTGGTCACCCAATTTAAAGAGCAGCCCACCCCATGCTGCCCTACTACTCTCTATCTTCCTCCTTACTTGGCCTTACTTTTCACCATTACCATAATGGCCACTGGAAATAGTACATATTTATTTATTGTCTGTCTGTCCAAGCCAGATATAAGCTTCGTAAGGACAGGGAATTTGTCCATATTATTTGTTGCTGTGTCCCCTGATTTAAGAACACAGTCTGTGGGCACATCAGAGGTGTTCAGTAAATACCTGTTGAATGAATGAATGTTAATGGCACAGGAGACATTTTGTCATGTAGGTATATATATATATATATATATATATATGACTTTCTGCAGCCTGCAATGCTAAACATAAGTAAAAGCAATTTTTAGAAGGAAGCATTAAGGGGCACCTGGATGGCTCAGTCGGTTAAGTGTCTTCCTTCGGTTCAGGTCACGATCCCAGGGTTATGGGATTGAGTCCCACATCAAGGTCCTTGCTCAGTGGGGAGCCTGCTTCTCTGTCTCCATCTACCTGCATCTCCCCCTGTTTGTACTCTCTCTGTGTCAAATAAATAAATAAATAAATAAATAAATAAATAAATAAATATCTTGAACAAAAAAGAAGGAAGCATTAAAAGGAAGACTTCTTATATTTCACAATTAAATATATCATTGGGGCTTTTTTACTTGTTTTTGTAGTACCAAACACTCTCCACTGTTAACAAATAACATGCTGGTTATAACATCACAGTCTGACATTTTTCCATACTAGCTATCTCCTACTAAATAAATCTACAGATTTTGTATTACTATTATTAGAGCTTGTGTTTATGGACAACATCAGTGTATGGTAAGCATCCAGAAGCCACAGGTTATGATCCACAAAAATCTTTATCTTATGATCATAATAATCATCAAATGTTTGTTGTCTGTCACAAGGAGGGAGAGCTCAGGTCTCATTAGGTTAGTGTGTAGGGAGACAATTTCTTTTCTATTCCCCCATACTTGATAGGGAAACTTAGGTTTTCTATTTTCTTTTTCTTCACACCCCAGAAGCTCGTATTTCTTGAGTTGTTGACTTTGAAAAGTTTCTCCCATTCAATTGTGAACTTTCTCGAGGTCATCACTGAGGATTTTGAATCCAGCTATTTGCTTTTACAGTCTAATCAGGCCAAAGGATATCAACAATAAATTCAAACTGGAAAAAAATTATTTTGTTCTGTGAGAAGTTATATAAAAAAGCCATTTCTACCTCAGCACCTGAGCTTTTGTGGGTCTAATGTTCATTAGGGACTATGATGTTCATTTTAGGGAATTTGAGTTGGTTGATTACCCCACCCTTACCCAAAGATGTAAGAATCATTCTTGTGTGTTTGAGATGTTAGCCCAAATGGAGAATATAAGGACAGAGTGCAATCAATGGTTACTACAGAGAAGTTAATAAAGGGAAAATATCATGTCAGAGAATTTGCTGCTGCCTGTTTTCCTTTGTTTCTGGTAGTATCTGTTCATGATCAAATAGAAAGGAATACCTTAGACTGCCATCTTGTGTGGGAATTAAAAGAACTAGACATTGAGATAAGTATAATAGACCTTGAGAATTTTATGTCTGTTCATTTTGGGCCAGTGGAACCTGCCTAATACTCTCAGTGTTTTTGATCTTAAAGATGGTCAGTCCCTCCTCTTACTCTGTTCACTGAATTGTCACAGTGTGGTTTCTTCTGAAGCATAGTCAGATTATTCTATCATCTAATCAGTAGTAAGAGGCTTTGTAAGTTTTCATCTTCAGTTGTGATTCCCGTTCAATTCCCCCCCATTCTTGAATATGCCCCAACCATGGAGCATGCAATTTCTTTCCAGTCAGTCTTAAAGGGTGCCAGTGATCTTGTTCTGTTTGCAACTTTTTTTTGCTTTCTTTGTTTAGTAAATATCAAGATTTACTTTAAGACAGGTAATTTTTCTGTGACTATGCTCTTTTACTTCTGACTTTGAGTCTGGACTTTGTACTTTCTCTCTGTACTTATTCTTGGTGCAAATGCACACATGCACACTTTCCTGGTTGTGATGTATAATCTGGTTTTCATCTTTGGGATGTGTGCCTGTGTGCACGTGTGTGTGTTGAAGTCTCTGTCATTTTTAAGACTAATCTCCCTTCCCCTACTCCCTGACCGCCCTCAGGACTTTGAGAGGCTGAGGTTGCTTGCCAAGGGGCTCTTCCATGAGAGTGCTCAGCTTGCCATGGAAAAGTTTGCTAAGATTTCATTCAACTTCCTAGCTGCCTTAGTGTATAATGTTGTCATTGTTCCTTCAGGAAGGAGCAGCCTGCATTCAGGTTTCCAGGTTTCCCATGCTATGGCAAAACCAGCAGAGAAAGCTTTACAGCCCAAAGGAGCAGAATAAAATTTACAAGCAGTTTTCTTGGGCAAAGGAACTAGCTGCACACACAGTGCTTGCTCTTTAATTCAGAACAAAATCATGACTGTCCTTATGCTTATCTGACAACTCATCACTTCCAAGCGCCTACAGAGGTGAGGCCTGGATTCCCCAGAAGGAGAAACAAGTAAAGTGATGCCTTAAAAGGGTCATAGGGTTATAA
This sequence comes from Mirounga leonina, assembly GCF_011800145.1. Taxonomy (NCBI): domain Eukaryota; kingdom Metazoa; phylum Chordata; class Mammalia; order Carnivora; family Phocidae; genus Mirounga; species Mirounga leonina. The sequence continues at coordinate 2,311,602 of NW_023270827.1, read as the reverse complement.
TGAGTAAGAAGAGGCAAATTTGGGGAGGGATAGTCAGTTGAAACCAAGTTTATTCAACATGCTGTTGTTTTACACCATGTAAATCCAGAAGTCTCCTGAAAGCCTTCTTTCCTTTCACTGAAAAGTGCAAACAACTCCAGGGCCAGGAAACCAGGAGGTGGGACCTCAGCTGGTCCTGGAGTTGTTTGCACTTTACACACACACGCACGCACACGCACGCTCACACACACACACACACACACACACACCCAACGGAAGAGACTGGTTAGCCACAGGCCTCCATTATCCTCCAAGGGGCTCAGGAAATGGAGAGGGTGCTTGAAGTCATGACGTGGGGAGGGATGTAACATTCTTACTGCCCAGGTGAGAGCAGATATGATCTTTTTAAGGTACGTTTTATTGTTTTCATGACCCACACAATTTCCTAGGCTTCTCTTAACTGTGGAGCAGCTGTGAGAAGAAAACATCCCCATCTAGATGGGGTCTGTGGACTCGGAGAGCCTGGGAACCTAAAAGTGCAGCCATCTTTGTGGCGAGGTTGGCTCACTCTCATCCCTGGGCACCCACCACTTGTTCAGGCCCCTGGAGTAGACTTTCACAGTCCCTGCAAGCTCCGTTTGTGGGAAGGTGGCATCCTGCTCATGCTGTAGGAGGCATTTTACTGATTGAGAGGCTGGCGGCATGTTTGTTCTTCTCAGGAAAGTGTGATTTAGCTCAGGTGAGCCTTAAAAGGTTATTTGACCTTATTTTTAACTGAGACCATATCCTATGTGTGAATGGAAGGATTCAGGATCCTAAGGGGGTGCTATTATTAGCATTATTTGTGCTCTTGGAATCGAGTCTTGATCATAGGTTCATTTCACTGATCTTTGGTACACCAGCAAGATGACTGAACTAATGTCGGGAGGCCTTCCTCAGCCATGCATTGAGGGCCGGACTTCTCCCAGGTCCTCAGGACTCCCTGTGTCTGTGAAACAGAGTGTAGAAGAGCCTACTGGGTCTATGGTTATGACTGTCCAGTGGAGGCTCTTTCAGGCCAAATTCAACTTAAAGAAAGAATTGTGGTGATTTCTGAGTTGGCCTTTTGTATTTATTTTTAAATAGAAAACATAGCCTCAAATCTAAGGTCTACTCTCCAAAGCTTTTATATCCTGAACCTATATGCGTGCACATTTCTCCTCTCCCCTCCCCCAGCACACCCCGGGATAATAAAAATCAGAAACGTCTGCCAAAGAGAGAATGCTCTCAGGACATGCTCCTCCATAAGAGCTTTGCAATTTCCAGCATGAGCTGGAGCAGTTCGATGTGGTGTGCAGTTGGAAAAGCAGTTTGTTCTCTGCTAATGATGGCTGTGGATTCTGAAATGAAGCACAGCAGGTGGGACAGTGGTACTCAATTTTCAAAATCTGTGCCCTAAAACGTGTTTGCTTAAACCTTGTCTCCACCACCCTTTAGGGGCCTCTGCATCCATCAAAACCAGACCCCAGGAAAGGGATTCAAGGCTTCTATTTCTTACTGACGCTTTCACAATTGCCTCTATGATTCAGAGTTTGTCTGGAAAGTTCGGTAGCCAAAAGTTCCCTCCTTCCCCCCAGAGCAATAAATTAAATCACTTCCAGTTCCTGGAGGGGGGCAAGGAACAGGGGCTGGCTTTGCCCAGGTAGCAACCCTAACTTTGAAAAGGGCGTGCGGTTCCTCATAGCCATGACTAACTGCATTATGTCATAGGAATTCATTTTCTGGAAATAACACACGGGTACGGTGTAAATAATGTTATTGTCTGTTTGTGAAAGCCCCGAGTAAGGCAAGAGGAGTTTGCATTTGCTGTGTTAGGAGATTTTGATCTTTTCAGGTTAAGTGTGTAACAGATTCTTAGCCGGACTCTGTCTAGCCTGGGCTTGCTGGGGAATTCCCATCTGTCCTCTCCGAGGTGAACGTGGGTGCGTGATGATGTAGGTTTGTTAGGGTTTTAATAAGGTATTTAGAAAATGATAAGGCAAAAAATGGACCCTCACACAATCAATTGATAGTTTGTGTGTTCTTTATCAATGTGTAAAATATCCATTTTTTTTTCCCTGTTCTGTTTCTCGGTGGTCACTTAGGCATGGGGGAGAGGGGTGAATGAGTTCTAAGCTCTCACCTAAACACTTTCTTAGGTGAGGTATTTCCAACAATTCTGAGGGGTCTTGTGTTGTTTTGTTTTGTTTTTATGATGGTGCTGAGCGTATAATTTACCAGAAACTCCCCATTTCATATTTCCTTCATTTTTTAAGGTTATTTTTCTTCAAAAAGAAAGTATTCCCAGCATGCAGGGCTCCTGAGTGGGGGGAAACCCTGCTGAGAGCCATATCTCCCGGGGAGAAGCAGACAGTACACTTGTGAATTCAACAGACTTTACCAAGAAACATCAGGGTCTTCAAATCCAATACATTATCTTTCCATGTAATTCAATCACCTGTTACTTTATTGCTTTGTTTGATTTGATCAAAACCGCAGCAACCAAATCATTTGTATTGTAAATTACACAACTTCCTATTTTTATTTCCATCACTTTTGATCCCTTTTGGCATGTTCCACTGGATAATTCAATTACAAGCCATTTTAGAAAAATTGTAGTTTAATCAATAAGAAAAAGGCCAAATTTCTAAAGAAGATCAAAGGACGTAAAATACCACAAAAATCTCTATTTTAAAAAGTGCGTTTGGTGACATTTTTGGCATGATTCTTGGGTGTGCTGTTACATTTTCTTTGGTGGTTAGACAGATGATGGCCACCAGTTCCTGTGCATTAAAAAAAAAAAAAGATGTGATGGATAAAGACTTGATTAAAATGAACAAAGTCCTGCTCACCGGTAACCAGTGAATTCTGCTGGGAATGCTAGAGGAAATAAATGGAGCTTCTGAACTGAAGAAGGGTCAAAGAGATGGAGGCATGCTTTGGTAGCAAGCCTACTCATTCTTGCAGGAAAAGAACTAAATTTTTTCTATAGGGGGTTTGCCATGATAGCAGGCATTTTTGCTCTTGTACTATTCTACTTCTGTGCTTCTCACACGTTAGCATACATCAGCCACCTAAAGGGCTTGTTGAAATCCGATTACTGGGTCCCACCCTCCGAAATTCTGATTCCGTCAGGTCTGGGATGTGGCTGATCAAGCGTCCAGTTTCTACTCAGGCTGCTGGTCCGCCCAGCATGAGCTGAGTAGCATCACTCTATGGAGGGATTCATTTTTAACAGATCTTCCACTGGTTTCTTCGTCCCTCTCATTACCACTGTGACAGAAAGGATGCTTCTGCAGTAAGTGAACAACATAGGCTTGAAGAAAAATTGGGCTGAATATTTTTAGTCTTCTTTTCTACGTTAACTTGTGCCTTCTTTGTTTTCAGCATTTTTCATACCATACTAATTTTTAATATCAGATTTAAGCTGGTTGGTTCCATGAGTTTGTAAATAGCTTTTCATATCCAATTGGTGGAGCCTCTCTTTCCCAGTGAGGAGAGCATAGTCTGTGACACGGCATGTTGCTTTCCTGCCAAAGCACCAAAGTAAAGAAATCCATTCAACACCCTAGAAAAGTTTTGTAGGACTCCACAATATTCCTGCTTTGATCTGAAACGAGATGAAGCTGACATTAGTCATGTATTTTACTTTAGACAGCTACTTCCAGATTTGTCGGATCAAAATATCTTATAAATGACTCAAATGTTATAACAAATGGTTCAAGCCTCATGGCATTTGTGGAAAACAATTTAATGGGGTCCCTGAGCAGCTACAGGATAAAGAAATTTGAGTTATGAACTCTAGCAGCATTTTGATGTGGGCATTGCATTCCGGTGTGTCCCTGTGTGTGCTAAGAAGTATTTCTCTCTCCGTAGGAGAACTTCTGGTTTCTTCTGTGGCAAGGTCAGAAACAAACAGCCTGCATTTTTCTATAGCTAGGCAAGGAATTTACTTCTCATATATGTGAAACTATTATGTAGAGATTTAGATTTTTTTTATAGAATTACAAAGATGGAACCAGCCTTAAAGAATATCACATGGAATGTCCTTATTTTACAGAAGAGAAAAAAAGATCCAGTCCAGTGTTCTTTATATGACTAAAGTTTTTTAGAATGCTATTTTTAATTTTAGACTGTTCTGAAAATTAATTTCAAGACGGATTCTTAACGAAAAAGGAGTTGTTACCCCAGTGTGTTTGTAATTCTGATGTTCTCTCCAGCACAAAGAAGTTTTAGCTTGAATTAAATGGGCAGAAAGCCAGTCTCCCTAGCACAACTGTCTTTCTATTTGGTCAGTGGTAGAGCTTTGAAAAGGAGGAATTAAGCTTCATTCACCCACTGGCAGAAGGATTGTAAGACACCCAGCCCCGTAGTGCCTCGACTAGGTAAGGATACTTGTCACCAGATTTAACATGAAATTGAAAAATACGTTTCACCTCGATATTTGTGAGCTAAGATCATGAGACACTAGGATTGTTCAGATTCTAATGAGTTCCTAGTGAATAATAAACATGGAACTATCTGTAGCACCCTACTTGCCAACAAATTCGGGCTCTATTATAAGGTAGTCAAACTGACAATAACAACACAACAATAAAAGCTGTCGTTTCTTAAGTACTTATGTGCCAGGCACTGTACTAAGCACTTTGCTTGATTTGTTCTCTTTTAATTATCACAACTGCCCTATGAGTACAAGAGGTATTGGTACTGTAATTGCATAATGCTCTTAGTACTATCCTTACCCTCTTTCTGCAAATGGAGAACTGTAGCTTCGGAGGTCAGGTAACTTGCCCAACTTCACGCAGCTAAGAACGGCAAAGCCAGGATTAAACACCGGGTCTTCCCATCACTGCAGTCTGTCCTATTTCCACTAAACTCTGCTGCCTTCCCAGGGAGTAGGGAAGATTATGTTCTTATGAATGAAGAGTTGAGTACAGATTTAAGCTGAATGGGCAAGTGGTTCTTTCCTTCTTGTCTCCTAGCATTTGCTCCAGACATGTTTGACAAAGAAAAGGCTCACATTCCAGATTTTTACAGGACTTGCTATGAAAAGTCACGCTTTCTTTTTCCTAGCCACAGTGAATAGGGGAAGAAAGGATTGGGAGAGGGTGGGGTGGTTGGAGCCAGTTGGAGGAGAAGTCCTACATGCCCAGGCTTGATGAAAAGCATGTATCCCCAGCTCAAGAGTAATTGTTTAAGAATTCTTCATTCTAATAAATTCATATCCACAGGGGGCCGGTTTGAGAAATGATTAGGTCACAAGTGAAATGAGTTTGGTGGTCTCAGCATAATCCCCGCTGGACGTTAGTTCACTCACACGACTGCGTGCAGTTTTGTCCATGTCTGCATTATTGTCTGCTGCTACTCAGGAGATACGCAGAATTGAATTAACAAGGGGCCTTAGGTCAGCCAAAAGGTGTGCAGAGGTAACCTCAGGTAGAAGGAATTGTGCCTTGTCAACGGAGCTGTGTGTAGAAAAGGCTGCTTGTCCCTCACCTTTCTGTAAATCCAACCTCCTGTCCCTCTCAAGTAGATAAACTGTGCTCTCCAAGTTTCCAGACTGTCAGCCAAGTGAGGTGATCAGAGTCACAAATAAGGGCCATGCTCGTTGTACCTGCTTCACAATTAGATTGATCTGGGTGTATGAACTTCACTGAGAATATTTTGGTGCTCAGATGGTTTATGTCACTTCCTTCAGTGAATATTCTCCCCTTAAAAAGGCTTAAGTGAACTGATTAGGGAACCAGATCTCCTGAGAAGTTAAAAATAAGGTACTTTACCTCACCTCATTAAGAAAGTTCCACAAAATTTAATAAATTAATTTTGAAAATATAACATGAAGTAAAGCTCTGTCAAGTGACAAAAACATCTTATTGTACCTTCCTCTGAAAACTTGCCACTCTATCCTAAGAACTTTTAAGAATGAACCGACGTACCTGTGATTATTTAATTATGTGATTATTATAAACTACTGGATAAATTACCCATTAAAGTCATTTTTAATCCAATTAAGATCATGACAGTTCTAGTTGACTCAATTCACTTTCCTAAATCATCTGTAGAAAATTCTGTAGGATAGATTATGTGCCCTATGGTTACATCTTTTTGTACACTATTTTGGAATCATAGATGTTTAGAGCTAAAAGCGACTTCCTATTTAGTCCAATCCCATTTTATAAAGAGGAAATTCAAGGGCAGAGATCTTGACTTGCCCAAGCTTACACAGCTGATCAGTGACAAAGACCCCGATCTCTTCATTTTTGGTTTAGTTCTGGTATCATCGGGCCAATTATTCTCATATTTTTTCAGCTATGACGTGTATGTGTGCTCATGTGCATGCAGACACACACACACACACACACACACGATAGCTTATCACCATGCCTACCACATACCCCTGGGTTCTATCCCAGGCTGGATACAATTCCCCGCACTCTGGCTACAACTTCTTCCCATTCCCTTCTACTCAGGGAAATCTATGGAATGAAAATGAATCAGAGTGGCATTATAAGGATTATTTTGAAAGAGCATATTTATATACATACACACATACATATAGATGCATGCATGTATATAAAACCATTCCTAGACCTTGGTACTAAAACTCTTACCAATAACAGTTATTAATGGGAGTTCTGTTGGATCAAGGGACAGTAATTTACAGCCCCCACCAGCCAGATCCAGCCTGCCCCCTGGTTTTTGTAAATAAATGTTTTGGAATGAAGCCATACCCATTCACTTGAGCATTTTACATACTAATCTCATGCCACAACACTGGAGGTGAGTAGTTGAACAGATCACATGGCTCAGAAAGCCTAAAATAACTACCATTTGCCCTTTGACAGACAAGTTTGCTGATGACTACATTGGACCATTCCTCCAATTCGAGAAACAGATAGTCATATTTTTTGGTTTGTTCTCTTGTTCTTATGTACTTATAAGTGCATCTTTTAGAAACTTTTCCAGGATTTATTGCTCTTCATAGATCGCCTCCTATTCCCCCTTATGCCCCTACTATCTTTTTTTTTCTTTGTTTTTAAGCAGCTTTGTACTTTATTCCCATGTCCCCAAAGATTGGTATAGCACATTAAGATTATTCTTGTTTAATAACTGACATGGATGCATAACTGTGCTGAGTACAAAGAATGTTATATAATAACCGTATCTAACCTTTATGTAACACTTTCTTTGAGGCATGATGAATGTATACACACACACTGAACTCCCCATAGCATCTGCACCAGTGTGCTAAGTAGGTATTTATCAAGCCCATTTTACAGATGAGAAATCTGAGGCCAAGTACCCTTGCCCAGGGTTACATACCTCACCGTAGCTCTTGGTGGCAAAGTTGGGTTTGACACATTCTTCCCAGCACCAGTGTGTTTAACTTTCCTCAGGTACTATGTGTAATATCATAAAGTAAGCTAGATATTGAGAGAATTGGAAAATCTTTGACTTCAGTATTTCCTCTTTCCTTTCAAGGGAGTTTTCAAAGGAGCCTTTTTCAGAGCATCCTTTCCTTGGTCTGTTTGCATTCTTCTACCACTTACTGAATGCAAGGTGTCCTGTCTCCTCCCCATTTTCCCAATGAAACTACATACTATGGAATAGATTGTAGCATGCTCAGTTCTTTCCCCCATGGGAAGAAGTCTTTGGGCAAGTTATAAAACCTTTCTGAGTCTCACTTTCCTTATCCATAAAGTGGGGCTAATGGTAGTAAGTACCTCCAAAAATTATTGTGGTTATTGAATAGGTGTACATGCAAAGCCCATAGAATGCATCTCGGTATCTCATGAGCTCTTAATCATATTAGTTAAAAATTACAGTGGTGGTTGTGATAATTTTGATTAAACTAAGAATTCTTCTGGAGAATTACCATAGAATTTTACTAATTGCTTCTTCCATGCATGGCTGGCAGGGCTTCTTCAGCATAAAGAAGGAGGCATAGGCAATGTGGTCAACTGCTGTGGGAGCAGATTTCTTCCTTCTCTCCACTCATCCGCCTGTATTCTGTATCCAGTCTTAGTCTCCCAGCATGGAATAATTTAGTTTACCATCTACCAAGGCAGAAGAATGGCCTGTATTGAATATAAAAGAGGTAGTGAATAAATATTAAACAATTCTGACACCGTTGATGGAGGAACTGCCGTGGCTTCCTGGATTACGTATTCGTTATTGACTTCCCATGCTCACTGAAAACCCCCTAGTGGTTTTGGGAGAGTTAACACAAACATGTTAATGTTTATGATATTGGCCCACTTATAAATCAGGTAATTATATTCTGCTTATCTTCATGGGATTTCTGATGGGTTCCTCCCAACTTGTCCTAAAACAGAGGTCAACAACATCTAGCAAAAAGCCTCCACTCAGTTCCCAAAGATTCCCCTCAAGTCTATTTCCAATTTACCAAAAGACTATCAAAATGACAGTCTTAAAATCTATTACCTTTGCATGGTGCTTTACAGTTTATAGCGTGACTTTCATGTGAATTATGTCATCAGACCTTTACAATATACTAGACTTATGGAAGCCCAGAGTTTGAAGGAATTGCCTGCCAATATGGTGGTTAAGGGAGCTGTGGGCAGAGTTCCCATGGATATCTCGCTGTTTCATGTTTCCACTCCTTGGCTCAGATTGTTCTCTCTTCCTGGGATGCCCTTCCCACCCCTCCGCTCCTCCATTCCCCACTTCTTTACCAGTAAAGCTTTTCCTTCAAGGTTTAACTCAGACCTGTTATTTCATTTAGGAAAATTTCTCTGACAGCCTCTGGATCCTGCCGGGTTAGCTCATCACCCCTTCTTTGCGCTTTGATCATGCCCCGTGACACCAAAGTCTTAGACGCCTCACCACATTTCCCACACCGAATCACCATGATCTCTTTACATATTGTCCCGTCTAGCTCCCACCCCCGGGCCTTACTATGAGCACCTGTTAATGTTATACAGAGAAGCAGTTTTTCATTGACCTTTCCATTCCCAGCACATAACACAGCATTGGGCACACAGTAGGTCCTCAGTAAATGTGTGACGTATGGAACAGATCTAATTCTCAGCCCTCGGCCATCCCCAGCACACTCACCCCCAAGCCAGTATAGCGCCCTCCTCCCAGCCCCAGGCAGCTGTCGAACATCCAACACATGTCAGAGACTCTAAAGTGAAACCAGACCAAACAAGTCCTGACTGATGGCAGAAGATGCTATCATTCACTTGGGGAGTAATAAATGAAATGGCTGAAGAATGTTTTCACGAAATGACATATCAAGTCCCAATTAAGTTCCCCGTACATTCGGTGTACGCACGCCTGCTGAGAGGATGCAGGCAGCGTAGGCAGCCGAACGGCCTTGTTGTGCTGGGAGGTTTTCCACCGGCTTGTTCATAAGTGGATGCAGAGGCCCTGGGGGTAAACAGCCAGAAGGAAGATAAATCACAGGGGAATGGGATTCAGTACATTAGTTGATGGGAAGGGCAGGAAGGGTTTTCAATTTCAGGGTGAATAATTGAATTTGATATTAGGACGGGGGCGCTTGTGTAAGCGTGCATCAAGGTGACTCTAGAGCCTGACCTACCGAGCCCTCATCGTCCCATGACTTTGAGATCAAGCCAGGGCTCCAGGTCCGGGAGTGGAAAGCAAGAGAGCTGTGAGCCCCATCACAGTGCCTTGTCACACTCTGCGCTAGGTCCCTTTTCCTTTTCCACTCACACCCATGGGGTGTACACAGATGTCAAGGATTTTTATGCATCATCCTGTCTTTGCTAAAAATTAAATTCCCTCAACCTGGAATAAGTGCGCCTTCCTCCAGCTTTTTCATCTCTCTAGCTAACTCCTGCATATCCCTGATGATTCAAGTAAAGTCTCTGATGAGCCTCGTCCCAACAGAGTTGGTGTGCTTTGATTTTACTCTCCTTTTGTGCCTGTGTCCCTTTGGATCTTTCTCAGCCTCACTATCCCAGCCTGCCATCCGGAACTCTCAGGCCTTCTCTGAGCTTTGTTTGTTCTTTTTCTTCTCTTCTGGTCCCCAGCTTCCCTCAGCTCCCTTCATCTCTTTCCTGGGTCTCCTCCATGCTTATGTGCTCATGACCCTCACAAGCATCTGCTGCCTACCTTCCAGAGGTCCAAGTCCCACCAGATGCCCTAGACTTTACCCAGGGGGTTGAATGGTGGAGTGGAGCTGGCCTGGAATTTGAGGTCAGAACCATAGGGTTCTAATTCAGGCTCTACCACCCGCTGGTGATGTAACACAGGACACTAAATTCTCTGAACCTCATTGTGCTCATGTGTAAAATGGAAATAATAGTACCAACACAGACATCATAAGGTTGTTGGTGGATTAAATGAGATATAAGGTACTTGAAACCTAAGTACCTGGAAAATGACAACTTAAGGATGTCCCTATACCATATCTTCCTCACAGATATAAGATACACCTGTGTTCCTCAAGTCACTCCCTTTGGCCAACTATACATTTTGGAATAACTAACACCCACATTTGTGTTTGAATTCAAACAATGCCAGTATCCCCCTTTACAGTCACCCAGCGTGGCTCCGCTGAGCCTAACAGGTGCATCTGTTAGGATTTCACCATACCTTGACTGTGTCCAGACTGGTTGGGAGGGAGAAAAGCGGGGGAGCCCTAGTCAGCTCTGAGGACTCACCAGTGGCCTTGTCTCTCCTTCCAGCATCTTTCCCCTACTTCTGGTTAAATTAGTTGGTTGGATCGATCCACTGAACCCAGAGGGGTTCCCGTCTAGTTGCTCTGTTCCATCTTCAACTTGGAGATTGGATCAGGGTTGAAACTCCAAGGTACCAGTACAGTAAAAAGGTCGCTTTCCTTTGCCCTCAAGAATGAGTGAGTGTTTCTCCTGTTATATAGTTTCTGTGCCTCAGAGGGGGCTACACTTCAGTGGTGGATAAGGTGACCCTGATGTATTGTTTATGCCCAGAAAGCACTTTGAGATGAAATGTGGGTCCATTAATCTCAGATGTTATGCCTGCCTCTTTGCTGTCTGAGTTTGGTTGTTTTGTTTAATCTGCTGAGGGAGGTTTGTTTTGTTTCTTTAAATCTCTGATGAAGTAAGAATAATTCCACATTTACTATGATTTATCTGTGGGAAGAAAAAAAAAGTGAATCTGGAAATGTTTATCCGCGGGAGATTTGTGTAAAGTTCTGTCCGATGATTTCGCGCAGAGAATGAAACGGGCAGGAAAGATGAGGAAGTGATAAGTGCCATTTCAAGTCTGTGAATCGAATCAGGTTTCAATTATGACAACAGTTAAACATGGTGATTTTTTTTTCCTGCATTTTCGGGGGGAAAGAAAGCAACACAATGACTTCTTCGGCAGTGCCCGATAATCTCCAGTAATGTATCCATTTTCACTTAATGCCTCCAGAATGGGCAGGGAGACATACACAGAGCCTGCAGCGTGTAATAAAATGGTCAGCGTCCACAGCACCCCTGAGCGGGAGGCCAGGTGACGGCCGCTGCCCGAGAGAGGCCCTGGGAACTGGACACACGACTCAGTAAGCCAATGCCAAATGCTACGAGATAGTCTGTTACCCTTGACAAAACAAGCAATGATAATTGGACGATAATGTGGTAATTTACCTTTATACATTTTACCCTTGTTGGATTTTTAGAGGTTATTGTCGTCTCTGATAAATTTGAGGGGAGAATTTCAGCTTTTCTCTGACCAAGGCCAATGTTGTCTGAAGCTTCGGCATTTTACTGCCGATCCCTTCAAATAACAGGATCTTGGGAATTAGCACTTGGATTATATTTGTATCTGGCAAGCCAGACTACAGTTGCCAAGGTGCTTTTCTATTCTAGGGAGATCTGTGGAGCACTTAACCTACATTGGACCTGAGAGGTCCGAGGGTTCTTTAGAAGACAAAGAATTCCCAGATACTTTCCTTGAGGATGTGTCAAGGGCAATACAGACAAAAGACTGATGTCTCCTTTAACAGCTTGATAAGTATCTCAGGATATTCTGCAGGAATCAGTCCTGCTTCTACAAAGTACTGTATTCCCATTCAGCGTGATGTGGCTGAATACGTGTGTGACATATGACAATGGTGAAGACTTCTCTTTGCCCTGAGGGCTGAGTGCTGTAACACTGCTCAAACAGTAGGCTGAAAGAAGTGACGATTTAGAGAGATGATCTGCTTAAAAAAAAAGCACATTAGAGATGGATAAGAATTAAAACTGTGACTCTCTGTTTATCTGGATTTTATAAGTTCCAAAGGCATTTCTATTCGCGGCATCAGAATCCCTTGTAAAAGTAAAGTAAATCATTCTTGTATTGACCATTTTTTTCATGTTGTTCTATTGAGACATCTTCCCAACTGAGTTTCTTATTGAATTGTATTTCTATAAGGGTATTGTAGGTTAGCAGCACATTTTTATGGTACACAAAAGATGTGCCTTCTGAATTTCCAATGCCTTGCGTATTGTTCCCCATAGAAGAAACATCTCAGAAATGCTAAATAAATCAAAACAGAAACATTTGGCTCTTGACTTGCTGCTGGTGCTTTTTTTCTCGCTCTCGGTTTACATTGGCTGGAATATCCATTACGATCCATCTTTACCTATTTGATTAATTTGTAATAAATTCGGCCCTTTGGAAATCTCTTGCTGCATTGCTAGCCAGGTTCCTCTTGTGGAGGGTTTATTTAATATGTGTCTCTGTGTACCTATATGAATGAAAATTTAATATGGTTTAGAAGCCTTTAAAAACACACACGCACATAGTGTTTGCTCTGAATTAAGTGCTCGTATTTGACATAGCCTTGTGGTAAAAATCCATAAACGTATGGGCAGACAAAATTATTTAGAGGAGAATTTCTTTAGAAATTGATATGACACATGAGATCATTTCAGGGGATGAAATATCATCATATTTCAGATGACCAGTAAATGTAACTATGAATACTGGATCAGAATCCTTATTTCTTGTCTTAAAAAAAAAAAAAAAAGTCTTCTCCTGATGGCCTATGTTATTTGAAGTGCCTTGGCCACCTTGCAGGGTTCACCTTCAATTTGATGCAGTCATGTAGTTGCATCCCTGTGGGTGAGAAATGTTCCTCTCCGAGTAACTGGAGCAGCATAACAGGGATAGTTTGATACAACCTTCTCTGCATTATAGCAAGATGATAACACCTCTACTCTTACCTCTCACTATGCACTGAGGAGGGCATACCACGTTCATCTTACGCTCTTGGAAATAAGATCAAGGTAGGAAACAGTACTCCCATTTTCCAGACAAAGACATTTGGGCCCAGAAAAGCCCATTTTAAAATATACATTAGGGGCACCTGGGTGGCTCAGTTGTTAAGCATCTGCCTTCAGCTCAGGTCATGGTCCCAGGGTCCTGGGATCGAGCCCCGCATCGGGCTCCCTGCTCCGCGGGAAGCCTGCTTCTCCCTCTCCCACTCCCCCTGCTTGTGTTCCCTCTCTCGCTGTGTCTCTCTCTGTCAAATAAATAAATAAAATATTAAAAAATAATAATAAAATAAAATAAAAATAAATAAAATATGCATTAATTGTCTTCTGTAGCAAAACTGAGCAAAAACGGGACGTCAGCTCTTTTTACTGCATGTATCCCATTCTACCCTTTGCTTATATTCATCACCACTGTGTATGTTAAGAAAGCAAAGGAAAATGATTTTCCCACATGCGTGTTTGGTGTTGGCCGAAATAAACAATGAATGAAGTGTTTGCTCTGTGAGAGAAATGAAGGAGAGGTTAATTGGCATGTGCTCCTTTCTTATTCCTTATCTGAATGTTTTATATCCATATGTGATGTGGAAATATGTAAAACTCATGTTTACTAATTACGTCTGGCATATCTTTCTTAACTTTGCTACCTTCTTAGAATGTCATTAAGTGGCAGTTAAGTTCTAGCCGTGTTCCGAACCATACCACATTCCTCTCCACACGCAAGATAGTTAGACAAAGAGCCTACCCTCAGAGTTCCTTATAATCCAATAGGAAAGATAAGATAAACACACAGTAAGTCGAGGGCAGGCTGTAGTTAAGGTGTAGATCCTGTGTTTCAGTGACCCAGAGGAAGAAGGAGATTCCTGTTCAAGCTCACAAATGCTCCATGAATGGATCTGGGTGGACGGGTGTGATGATGGTATGTGATGAGGGTCAAAAGAGAACACAGCAGGGCTTAAGGCATGGGGACTAAAAATCTTTAAGGTTACAGAAAGTAGTAATTGAGTTTGGATCTGGTGTCATATTCCTGACACCAGGATATTTGGATACTACAAAAAGACCCTGGCCATAGGGAGACCAATGAACTGAATTCTTGCTATAGAGAAAGCCGATGGTTGCCTGCCTTTGATTGGAGGTGGGCCTACCTTTGGGGGCGGGAGCCACAACAGACCTACACCTTGGGACAAGAGAAAGAGGACAGAAAGAAATGTCCTGGAGGACCTCAAATGCCAGGCCAATGGATGCTCTCATGTCCCCACACAATAGATCCTAGTGTGAGACATATAATGGTCAATAACCACTATAACTGTCTTTAATCAAATACCTACTCTGATTCAGATAGAATACTGGGAACTTGATTTAGGTTATCTTCTCGTATTTTGCTCCTTATCAGTGAGTTCTCAGCTTAAATGTCACTTTCCCCAAAAGGCCTGGTCTGACCAAGAAGGCGCTATCCAGTATCTCCAAGGCCCCCTTAACATTCCACAGTTACACCCTATTCCTTTCCTTCATAACACTTAACGTAAGTTTTAATGCATATGCATTTGCATGTAAATGTGTTTTTTCTGTCCCCTTTTACCAAACTGTAAGCTCCATGAGGACTCACCACCCTATTTCAGTGCGTGCACGTGCGCACACACACAGATATATATATTAGGCACTCAAAAAAATGGTCACATGTTAATATTCTTGACACCCTAATAAAGTAGGTACCATTATCTCCATTTACAGAAAAGGAAATTGACATGCAAAGAATTACTTGCCGCAATTAATCTGTAAGAAGCAGAACCTAGATTCAAACCCAGTCCGCATGACTCCAAAGCTCATGGTTCTTCCCTGATGATCATCATTCCTCCTTTATTAGGAAAATGAAATCCATATTAGTTTGGTAGGACTGGCTTTAAAAAGTACTATAAACTGGGGGCGCCTGGGTGGCTCAGTCAGTTGGGCATCCATCTCTTGATTTCATCTCAGGTCATGAACTCAGGGTTGTAGGATCGAGCCCCACATCAGGCTGTGCACTTGGTGTGGAGCCTGTTTGGGATTCTCCCTCTCTCTCTCTTTCTCAAAAAAAAAAAAAAAAAAATGGTACCACAAACTGGTGGCTTAAATGACAGAAATTCATTGTCTCAGTTCTGAGGCTAGAAGTCTGAGATCAAGGTTTTGTCAGGGTTTGTATCCTTCTGAGGGATGTGAGGGAGAGTCTATGCCAAGCTGCTCTTAGATTCTGGTGCTTTGCAGCAATCATCAGTGTTCTTTTGCTTGTGGATGCATCACCACATTCTCTGCCTTCATGTTCACGTGGCATTCTTCTTGTATGTATGTCTGTGTCTAAATTTCCCCTTTTTTATAGGGACACTAGTCATACTGGATTATGGCCCAACCAATAACTTCATCTTAACTTGATCATGTACAACAAACCTATTTTCAAGTAAAGTCACATTTCAAGAAAATGGTGTTAATCAACATACGAATTTGAGGGGGATACAGTTCAGCCCGTAACGGTATCTGTATATTGGATAACTGACTACTCTCAAAAAAGTATAGTAACTGTTTTTGTACTAAATATAATATTCATAATGTAGGGTAAAATCTCTTGAAGGGATCAATATCCTAGTTTTGTCTTAACATTAAAGTTTAAGTCTCCCAGTCATCTTTTTTAAAAGATCATGAGAATCTCAAAGATTATGTAATCAAGAGTTGAGAACGTGGATATTTTGTAATTTTGCAACTTAGTGTGGAAACGGTTAAGCAAGTACAGTATTTGGAATCATCATACCCTATAATATTGCTAGGCTACATTTGGATGGACTTTTTTTTATTCTTATATCTTGAGAATTTTATTTTATGTAAAGAGGAGTTTTTAAGAAGCCCTAAAAATTCTCAATAGTATACCTTTGCGACCAGAAGGTAAAAGTTTAGTTTGTTTCAATTTAGCTCCTATCTCCTGGGGTGTCAGAGCACAGCGTGAGGCTCTTGAGAGAAAGTACAGTTTCGATTCACTTCTTTCTGTGAATTTTGTTCTATATGATGGGTCATTGTGTTATACCAAGAAGAACTGACCCTATCACATCTGTGACTTTCTTAAGTCTAGGGACAGGCAGCTGTCCCTAGGGACAGGCAGCTGCTCCCATCTTCAGTGGAGAGAAGCTTCACAATGTCTGCAAGTCACAGGGCATGTGAAGCCCACTAATGGAGGGGGGGTTTCTCTAAAAATGTTTAACCAAGGTATTGACCATTAATACATAAATATACCTAAATTTTTAGGTATTGAAAGTGGGAGTAAGATTCAGGAGCCTAGAACTGTCTGTTTGTTTTGTTTCATTTTCAGCTACCAGACCAACATAACTAATAGTGAGAGGGAAAAAATGAGAGATTACAAAAGAGGAAATGGGGAAATAAACCATGACGAAAAGAAATGAGAAGAGACAAAGATGAAATGGAGAGACAGGCAAGTTGGAAAAAATAAAGGGAGAAACAGCAAGGTGAAATGAAAAAAGATTAAAAAATTGGGAGAGATTAAAAAGGATTAAAATAATTATCAATGAATGACAAACGCAATTTGACATAATATTCATAATTATGAATTATGAATACTTGTCATTTCACCACCAGTACTCCAGACTTAGAACCCAACTGGGGTATCTGGAATGTGTTTCCTCACTCCTGACTTTCTAGAACCATTGGGCGTAAATGATTTCCTTTCACTTGAACTTAAGCTGGATTTGAAGGTACTAACATTCTCGGGCGGGAATTAGCAATAGATAAACTCACAATATACTAAAGTTATTTATATAGTTAAAAAGAAAACCCTATGAAATTTTCCTCTTTCCATTTTCCCATAAAATCATTTATGTTACACAGACTCTGCCAAGCCCCCCCCCCTTTTTTTAAAGGGAAAACCACCTTATTGGGCAGATTTTTCAATGTAATTGAAATAGAGCATGGCTATAACTATAGTATAGAGTTGCCCTTGTAAAAGATGTTTGGTTTTTTTTGTTTTTTTTTTTTTTAAAGATTTTATTTATTTATTTGACAGAGAGAGAGAGAGAGAGGGAACACAAGCAGGGGGAACAGCAGAGGGAGAGGGAGAAGCAGGCTTCCCGCAGAGCAAGGAGCCCGATGCGGGGCTTGATCCCAGGACCCCGGGATCATGACCTGAGCCGAAGGCAGACGCTTAACCGACTGAGCCACCCAGGCGCCCCAAAGATGTTTTAATATGTATACTCATATAGCTTCTATAGCTCTTCCAGGCTGATCCTGTAAAATAATGAAGGAAACCACTGGTGAATTAAACAGCTTGTTAGTCACGGGGGATCAGTGAATAGGGTTCTCCTGGGGTCAATATATGGAGAGATAGCAATGAGATCAGGAGAAAAAAATCAAACTCGTGGTTAGTGAATATATATTAAGGCATCCTGCAAATGCAGTGTAGGAAATAACTTCATTTCAGAGACTCAGTAATTTAGTACCTCTCACCTAGGGATCCAGGTCAGAATTTTGCCTTGGCAGAGCCAGGCAGAGTGTTCAGGATGAAGAGAAGTAGCCAAGGCAGCATATCATAAAGGCCAAACTCTGAAAGCCTTACTGGGCTCCCTAGCACTTCAGTCCTCATTGTGTTGATGAAGTTAGGCATTTGACACCAACTAATGTTCATTCATTTTTGTTGTGAAAGGGAGGTCCTTCCCGACCTTCCATTCATCTGGTGAGTGTTGAACACCTACTGCAAAAACAGGAGTGGATCCCATAGTTGTCCTTAGGAAACTGACGAGGCCCCACGACTTAAATACTCAGGCTCAGTTGAGCAATGCCTTTCTGAGTATATGTGGAGATAAAGAGGAAGCTCCTTGACTACCTCAGGGATTCCAGCTGCTAGCATTCCCTCTTCCCCACTCATGACTTTTCCCATCTTTGTCCACTCCCCATCCCTGCTAATAGCTGAGGCAAATACTAGGACAGGAGTCATTTTCAGAAGTTGTCTTCCAAGTACTCCCCAGGTGGGCGAGGTGTGGAATTTGACTCCCTTTCTAGCTGTGTCTATAACCTACAACCACCTACCTTGTGATATGCATCAGAGTAAGAACCCATATCCAGACTGGTTATTGTAGGAAGAAATCGCTGCCCAGTGCAACTGTACAATTTGTGTGTTGATGCCCCAGCTCTAACAGGTCCCGTAACAAAGTAAGTCAAGATGTTATCTCTTTCTCTCAGAAAAGTGGTCGTTTTACTCAGACTCTACGATTTTCTCTGGAAAAAGTACTATTTCTTTCTGCACATTAGTTTATGTGTATACACACACACTGTGTATACTGTGTGAGGTACTGAAAACTGGAAAGATTTGAATAAGTGTGCTGAGATAATAAATGCATGCTCACATCTCATGTGAAAGTCAGGACTTATGGATGAAATGGAAAGGATGGGGTCACAGAATTCTGCTTTCCCATAATTTATTAACTGGTTTCCAAGAGGTCACTTGAGAAGACCAAGGAGAACCTGGATTTGGAATGTGGGGATTACATTTTTAGCTGGGCAAGTGTTTAGCACTACCCTTTGAGCAGTGCTGGGTCTTAAGGCACTTCCAAGTGCTGGGTCCTGATCTACCTGCCAGAGGGTGGCAAAAAAAAAAAAAATGGGGGGCTGTGGCTCTTCCAACAGAAACCCCAAGGAATCCAGGTATCTTCATCTTGTCCTAAATAAAGGAAAGCTAACATCCTGGTCCTAAAATCTGCCACACCTTTTTATTAATAAACAGTCTTTTTTTAAAATCCCCAAGTTGTCTTCAATATTTTTTTTTCCCTTCAAGGGAATGTGAGAGGCTATGCTATAGGGATGAATAGATGAATAAGACATTACCCCTGCCTTAAGGACACTCTCAGTCTAGTGGGAAATTTGGGAACATTAATAAATAATTATGCAGAGGTTGATAAATGCAACAATAGGCTATGATCAAGTAAGGACTTGACACTCGAGAGGAGGGAGGAGACCTAATTTGTCCGCAAATCTGGAGGAGGCCAAGTGGACAAAACTTCTTTTTTAAAGTAAGCCCTCTGAGAAAGCTTTCATGCTTCTGTCAGCAAATATGTGTCGGATGCAAGCCTCTTGCCAGTGGCCGCTGGACGAGGCTGTGAGAAAGCTGCATTTGCTCAGTGGACCAGCAAGAGAGATAGTAGGTTACAATGTCCGTGTGTCCTGTAACAGTTTAATGAACGCCTGCCCCAGATCCCATGTGCTGATCGATAGCCCTGGAAAACTGGTCAGCATTTTAAACTTCTAATATAGCAACAACACCACCAACTGATAATTATTGAGTGCCATGTGCCTTACTGAATAGTGGTCACGTGTCATATCATTTTACTTCTCACAACAGCCTCGGAGGGGGGCTCAAAAATGTGAGGATCAGAGTAGCTAAATCATTTTTCTTGGAGCTTTTCCAAGGTCACATAGCTGATAGGAGGCATCCTACCTTCAAGCACAGAGCTGTCTGAGTTTAGATTTCTTGTTCTGTTCTTGTTTCTGCTTCCTCACACCTCCATCTAGAGCGATACAGTTACACCAAGTAAAATGTGAACACTTTAATATCGGGGTTAAGTGTTCTTTTTAAGGGACGGAAGGCTTTCAGAGGCCCTTTGATGGCCATGCTGCTTTGCCCTGTGTTCTAGCACTGTGGTACCGTGATAACCATCTGCTGGCGTTAAGAAAACTAAAGTTTCTTCACGGTAGCTTAGTTTACTCTAGGTGCTTTGAGTGTCTTCACGTTTCCCTAACTTCCTTTATCTTGGAAGGAAGAAAGCCAGAGACACCTTCAGGGTGCTAAAACTCTGTATTTATTGAGAACGTGTCTCAGGGGTGTTTTAGACAAAGTAAGCTCATAAGAGTAGATATTTCATGAGCAGAATCTAGGTTAAGAAGCTTTGCAGGCTAGTCTGTATAGACTGATATTAACTTTTCCATTAAGTAGGGCAGACTGAGTACTTCAGAATTTGATGATGGATGAAGAAACGATGCGAAGGTGACACCGTCCTACATTTGTGGTGGTGACATTATCACTTCCTCTTCCTTTGTGATGTTAAAGTCATGGGCATCCAAAAGAGGAGGAAGATTTGTTTTTCTGTATGTGTGTGTTTTGCTTTTTTTTTTTTTTTCCCTCTAAGTATGTGTTAGCTGTGGGTGAAATCCAAAGGAAGCTGTAATCAAAACTGAATTTTTAGCTAAGACCAGTGACCATAGTCAACATTCCCAGCAGATTGGTCTAGAACAGAAAGCAATGACAGTGTCAGCCCTATAAAGTTTTGGCTCCTGGGCAAGGGACAGAGAGCACAACCATTACATTGGGCGTAAAATACTATTCCATTGTCTTAGGAATCACCAAGTGGCAGCACGTTCTCTTAACATATTTTACTAATATGAAAGTTGCAACTGAAAGTTCAAAAACTATGTGTTGAAGAACAGATTACAGGGATGCGCCAGGCATCTGTCCCATTCGGTGAACAGGCCTTGGAACAGATGTCTCGAATTTCTTCAAATCCAGAACGTGCTGTCCAATTTTTTTGGTGGTAAACATACTTTTTTTCCTTTTTGTCACCGCTCACCAAAGTATTATATTTAATGCATAAAATATGTAAATTCTTAAAGCATCATTTTGCTCTTTAGTGAGTTTAGATATTACAAAACGGTTTAATTATAAAAACAGACAGACCTAGTCCTGGGACCTGTGCAGCTAGAAATAAATGTGCAATCAAAACTGCAATTACCTGCAGAATTTAGTGTAAACAGATCAGCAATCACATAACAAACACAGGCTAGTTTGCATTCTGATATGAATACAGTTAGATCCAAAGCAATTTTCCTTTATTTGTCTTAGCTGCTCAGCATAAATAAAGCAAGGGCATTGAAGCAATTAGCATAATTAGAGTATCGTGGTCAGGCCCTGTGTGATTTCAAGAGACGTTTCACTTTAGAATTCTTTTTCCCATGCAAGAGTTTCCCTGAGCCACTAAAATACCGCTTTGGGCATTTTTGTATTTCAAATTTGCAAGTTGTCAGTTTGAAAAACCCTTGACACATGGATGTGGAAGCATCTCACAGCCAGCCGCAGAAGGCGTACCCTCAGCTGTTCATTACTAAGAAGCTGGGGGATTTCCTTCTTCAGCTCTTTCTCCTACTTGACGTTTAACCCTAGAAATGTCAGTCTTAATTATTTCCATTGCCTTCAAATTGGGTCCAAGGGTTAAAGACGACTTGTTCCAAAAAAAATAGGGAATGGGAGTAGAGGGGAAGGAGAGGTCATATCATAGTAGTAACTGAGCTGTTGCTACAAGAGCAAAGGCTCTGGCAGCCAGCTAGCTACTGGTGGTCTGATGTTCAGTAGCTCCCGAGAATGAGGCAGAGATCAGAGCGGGGTGAGGGGCTGCACGTGGCTTACTTGCAGGATGCTCGGGAAGCATGGGGAATAGTCTCTGCATAGAAAAATGGTGATGCTAACTGGTAGATGATAAGACTGGCTCCGGAAAAACACAAACAGAAGAAATGAGTTCTTTTGGTCTCTGCGTTTTTTTTATTCTTTCGTGCGTGTGAAGGCACTTGAGAAAGACTGCCTTTTAGTTGGAAGGAAGAAGGTGCTGGTCTCGGGCCATTCTGCGTGTAGGAGAACTCACGCCAGCCCATTGGAAGAAGTGTGAGTCTTCATATAAGTTGTGCTTTTGTTCTCTTAAAAAAATTATTTTTAAAGTTAACATATAGTAAAATTGAATCCTCTTGTGGGTGTTTCTACGAATTTTCACACACATTGAAATGCATGTAACCACCACCACAATCTGGATACAGAAAAGTACCATCAGCCCAAAAAACTCCCTGATGCCATCCCTTTGTGTCTCTTCCTTCAAACCCTGGCAACCACTGATTTGTTCGCCTTCACTGTTTTTGTTTTTAAATCGTTAGGAGTAGGTCATATAAATGGAATCATAAAGTCTGTAACCTTCAGAAATGGGCTTCTTTCACTCACCAGAATGCACTTAATATTCATGTCAGTAACTCATAGCTTTCTCTTGCTAAGTAGTATTCTGCTGTAGAGCTGCCCCACAGTTTGTTTATCCATTCGCCCACTGAAGGGCATTTGGATTGATTCCATTTCCATTTTTTGGCAGTGGTGAATGGAATTGCTATAAACATTCATGCACAGACTTCTGTATGAACGTAGGTTTTCATGTCTCTACGGTAAATACCCAGGAGTAGGATTTTGGAATCATAAGGTAAATGTGAATTTAGCTTTCTAAGAAACTGGCAAATGGTTTCCCAGAGTGGCTCTACCATTTTGCATTTCCATCAGCCGTGTTGTTCTGCAACTTTGTCAGCACTTGGGATTGTCAGGATTTAAAAAAAAAAAAAAAATTGTTTTAGCCTCTTCTAATAGGTATGTAGTGGTGTCTCATCATGGTTTTAATTTGCATTTTGCTAATGGATACTGATCTTGAGCTGTGTTTATTTGCCATGTGTATGTCCTCTTGAGGGAAGTATTGGCTTCTCGGGTCTCTTGCCTGTTTTAATCAGCTTGTTGTGTTCTCAGTCTTAATTTATCTTTGCAAATGTTAGAGAATCTCAGCCATGTGTCCAGTTCTCAATTATGTTTGTTAATGCAAGCCCGTTCATAGATTTGACTTTGGCCAATACAAATCATGTGTAAAATTCAGCTCAGCAAGACCAAAATTCTAGGATTAAGGGACTAATAAAAAAGAAAATCACTGTAGAATAAGCCCACTCCATTATTGAACTTCCAGTCTTTTGATCTTTTTAAATGTCCAGTTCTTTTTTTAAGGAAAACCCCTGGCCCAGTCTTAATTTCTGCTTTCTTTGGCCTCTTTCTAGCCTCTGGCCCAGCTGTAGCCAAACTTTACTATTAACTGCAGGCGGAACATTATTTGCCTCCTGAGAAAGTGTATAGACCCCAATCCATTTCTCTCTGAGCTGCTGGGATACAAGTTTGGGGGCATTGGTGGACAGGAGATGGCATGTCTCTTGCGCCGTGGCTGACTGTGCTGGGCAGCTTGCCCATGTCACTTCACTTAATCCTGTGAGGATAGATGTGAGCTCTATTCTACAAACAAAACAAAACAAAAAACCCCCAAACTCAGAGAAAATAAAGGACTTGCCCAAGCTCATAGTGTTTATAAGTGTCTGAACCTAGGATTTGAACCCAGGCCTCTCTGACTCTAGAAAATCTCTTTCTGGGCAACTGCTAGGTAAGCAGAAATCTAAGATAAATGAAAAAATTGCATATGAGCCTTTAGTCCCTACTACCCACAGCCCTGAGAATAATAAATAAAAGTAGGTATTATTCTCTCCCTTCCTTTTGAAAAATTATTGTGCTGTAGTGTAGCAAACACTTCCTTCCTAAAAACAGAGTAGTAAATTAAGATCTGATCATTCTGCTTCAGGAAAAGAAGAAGTAGCCTTCCCCGGTCTAAGTTGGCTCCCACATTTTCTTGGTTCGTAGTCCCAGAGAACCATGCTTACACTTTCAGATCGACTTTAAAAATGATACTGGGTTATTTAGGAAATTCAGTTGTACAAAAGGTATGTTTTCAGGCAGAACCTCAGAAATGCAGTAAACAGCATTCCTTAATTCTTTAATTTCAGAGTTAAAGAACTAAGCATGGTGATCATAACTGTAAGCACTAGGAAAACTAGAGAATATTTTTATTTTCTCATAGTGGAAAAGGGCTTCCTAAGGAAAGAAACCCAGGAGTCACAAAAGACTGACAGAGGTGATTATTTAAAAAAAATCTAAATTACATACAATGAAAGATAACATAAAAAAAGTTAAAAGACAAATTGTAGGCTGATAGAAAATATTTATAACACATAAAACAAAGGATCAGTATTCAAACTATATGAAAAGATCCAACAATTCATGAAGACCAACATCCCATTAGAACATAGTCAAAGGATATGAATGAGAACATTCAAACAGATATAGACGCCCAATTTATACAGAAGATTACTGAAAGTTTTTGCCAATATTGGCCAATATTGAAAAGGTTGATAATATCCAATATTGGTGAGAATGTGAGGAAAGTAACTCTCATTCACTACTGAGGAGACTGCATTGTTCTATCTTGTAAATAATTTGGGGGACAAAAGACAATTTGGCAGCGTCTAGTAGGATTGGCCAAAGTAATTCCATTTTTAAGAATTTTACACTACAAAAAGTTAAAGAGAATCCACTGGTGTATTATTTATAATTGCCCCAAATTTTGAAACTTCCTTCAAACAGGGAAATGGTTTAATGCAGTAAGGTGTACTATACTACTTAGAAAGAACGTGATCAACCTGTACGTGCTGACCTGACAAGATATTCAATCTGTATTGTTGGACCCAAAAGCAAGTTACAGGAGTTTACATATATATATAACATGTGTGTATATGTATATATGTATACATCAATCTAAAATCCTACCATCTCAGATTAAAGTTCAGTGAGAATGCAAAATACTGACATTCTTCTGACATTCACATTCTTCTCTTAGATAACTTTACTTGACCTACATTTGGAGTTCATGCAGCATTTTTTGAAACCAATACTTATCAATGAATTAAAGAGACTCTACTTTTTTTTTTTTAAGATTTATTTATTTTCAGAGAGAGAGACAGTGAGAGAGGGAACACAAGCAGGGGGAGTGGGAGAGGGAGAAGCAGGCTTCCCGCGGAGCAGGGAGCCCGATGCGGGGCTCGATCCCAGGACCCTGGGACCATGACCTGAGCCTAAGGCAGACGCTTAATGACTGAGCCACCCAGGCGCCCCGAGACTCTTTCTTCTTAAATAAATTTTGCATGATATTCTGCCCCCAGATAAGAAGGTGGATTTTTCGTTCAAACAATATTACTAGTTTTCTTAAAAATGTTACCAAATCTTTTTGGCATTTTGTTTAGTCAGCTAAATAGCATGATAAGAACATTTGTTTATTACATTTTATTCAGGGTCATAATCTAATATAAAATCTACAGGGAGAATTTATGGCCTACCTCTTAACTGTTACTGGTCTCTGCCCAATTAATAAGAATACTTACAAATTTCTGCTTGGTATGGTACTTACTGTTTTACAGAGCAATAGAAAATACTCCTTATGTCAGTGCTTTTTCTGTACATGAACCATGACCTGCTGGAAACCTCAGCCAAAGTGACCACTAAAGAAACAGTTAACAGAATGGGCCCAATTTTTATACTGTCCTGGAGCCCATTGTGAAAATGATAAACAGTATATTTCTTTATATTGAATGTCGGGCTTTTGTGGCCAAATCCCTTCAATAACACAATCACTAGGAGCTGGGCTTTGTAGAAACATATGAAGAAGTCAGGAGTGTGACTAGAATATACTTTTGAGTGGACAAGTATTTCCAAGCCATGGCTTACCTGTCACTTTTCAGGTAACAAGTCCACAATGATATATAATGAGAACGTGTCTGTTGCCCCCTGTCTATGCATAGTAGGAATCTTCTGAAAATTCCTTATTCCTAAACCTCCATGTGGTGATTTCATCTCTTCTTTCCTAGGAACCTGGTTTGTTTTTCTTTCTTTCCGGAAAAAAAAAAAAAAGTAAATAAAAGTTGTCTAGAGTTTCCATGATGACCACATAGTGAGTGCTCTGTAAAGACTTCATGAGTGCCCGGATGTGAACTCATATACTCTAAGCAGAGACTCTTTTTTGTTTGTTTGTTTTTATGTTATATTAATCACCATACATTACATCATTAGTTTTTGATGTAATGTTCCATGATTCATTGTTTGCGTATAACACCCAGTGCTCCATTCAGTACGTGCCCTCTTTAATACCCATCACAGGCTAACCCATCCCCCACCCCCTCCCCTCTAGAACCCTGAGTTTGTTTCTCAGAGT
This sequence comes from Mirounga leonina, assembly GCF_011800145.1. Classification (NCBI taxonomy): domain Eukaryota; kingdom Metazoa; phylum Chordata; class Mammalia; order Carnivora; family Phocidae; genus Mirounga; species Mirounga leonina. Next base: position 2,285,501 of record NW_023270827.1, on the reverse strand, counting down.
CCATAGTCTCTCATGGTTTCTCTCCCCCTCCGATTTCCGCCCCTTCATTTTTCTTTCCCTTCCTGCTATCTTCTTCTTCTTCTTTTTTTTTTTTTGAACATATAATGTATTATTTGTTTCAGAGTACAGGTCTGTGAGTCAACAGTCTTACACAATTCACAGCGCTCACCATAGCACATACCCTCCCCAATGTCTATCACCCAGCTGCCCCATCCCTCCCACCCCCCACCACTCCAGCAACCCTCAGTCTGTTTCCTGAGATTAAGGATTCCTCTTATCAGTGAGATCATATGATACAGACGCTTATGGGTATGGCAGGGCAAGGGATCCTGCCCAAACATAGTGGCTACCTTAGCTTTAGGAGAGTCCTCTTTCCAGAACAGGTACCGTGACTTTTTCAGAGCCACGGGACAGAATGCTTGTGAGATGAACATATTAGCAAGGAATAGTAGCAATAGGATTGGCTATTATTCTCAGAGGATTCAAAGAGTAAAAAAAAAAAAAAAAAAACTAAAATAGAGCAAAACATTCTTCCCGTATCAAAAAGTCTTAAATGGCATCTCTCTGTAGAGACAGAGCATACAGCCAAGTGTAGTATTCACTCAAAATTTATAATGGGAAGTATGAGCATGTATATATGTATAGTCATGAAAATTAGTAAACATTTACTAAAAGAAATCTGGATGGGGATCTCAGTTTTAAATTTTGAAATCTCTCTTTTCACTCTCATTCTACTACAGTGTCCTTAGGGTTCTGACTTTATAGAAGGGCTCAAAATTTTTTTGACTAAAGACTAGTATGAAGTTTAGTGTTCCCAAGCCATAAAAAGAACATTTGAGTGTGGCTGCTACTCTAGGCCCAGAGTGGATACAAATCTGGCAAACCTTTTGGTTGAATAACTTCTACAATAATCTATACAGTAGAATAATACAAATCGTGTCTCTTAAAACTATACCTATAAAGGGCACCTGGGTGGCTCAGTCGGTTAGGCGTCTGCCTTCGGCTCAGGTCATGATCCCAGAGTCCTGGGATCTAGCCCCACATCAGGCTCCCTGCTCCGCGGGAAGCCTGCTTCTCCCTCTCCCGCTCCCCCTGCTTGTGTTCCCTCTCTCGCTGTGTCTCTCTCTCTCAAATAAATAAATAAAATCTTTAAAAAAAAAAAAGAAGTATACAGCTCATGGGTACCTGAGTGGCTCAGTCAGTTAAGCGTCTGCCTTCAGCTCAGGTCATGATCCTAGGGTCCTGAGATCAAGTCAGCCTCACGTCCTTCTTCCTGCTCAGCAGGGAGCCTGCTTCTCCCTCTCCCTCTGCCCCTCCGCCTGCTTGTGTTCTCTCTCTCTCTCTCTCTCAAATAAATAAATAAAATCTTTAAAAAAATAAAAATAATAAAACTATACCTATATAGACTTTAAGTTTCATGGAAAAACAGGCTGCATCTGTCTCGTTCGTCACTATCTTTGGTATCTAGTGCCTACGTCAGTTAAGCAACAGTGGCTTAATAAATATTTAGTGAATAGATCAATTAATTAACATGTCCACCAGAACATTAATGGAATTTATCTCTGGATTATGGGCAATTTGTATTTCCCTATTTTTGCTTATTTGCGTGCTCTAAATTTTCTAAAATGAAGTTGAATTACTCTTTAACGTTTAAAAAAAGAATACATTTTGCCATTATTGAAAAGTTCTTGGAATCCCCTTAAATCTTTGTACATATTATTAGTTATATTAGCAAGTGTGCTTTCATTCACAAAAAAAAAAAAAAGCTTGTTTAGAGCATACAGTTTGGGGTTATTTTTCTATCACTGTTGATAGTTTTGTACTGATCCACCCACACTCCCCTGCCCTGTCCCTCTGTGACTGAGAGTTCGCGTTCACAGGCCAGTCGTCAGGGTTAGGAACGCTGTCTTTGGCCACCGAACAGTGAAACCTCTTACCTGGGGCCTCAGGTTCCTGACCTTGGGCTCATTACACAAATTCTTGCAGCAGCTGAGCTAACCCCCACTCGGTATGAGTAGGAGTCTGTAATTAGACCTGGGGCTAGTGGGACACAGTGTTTACCTTCAGCTGCCTGCTTTTGTTCCGTGGGAGTAATGGAATCTTAAGATACATATAGAGAGATTTGGTTCATCAATATGTAAAGTGGATAAAATGACACATCTCTGTTGAGGTTATTATCATCTCAAATTCCTATTGTAACTTTTAAAAACCTTCAATGATAGGCTCAACACAACCACAATTATTAAAAACTTTTGTTTAAAATGTTATTTAAAAAATCTTTATTTTCTGTATGGAATAGGATAATAATCATAAACAGAGGAATAGAGTCATAATTTATAACTCTACAGAGTGTAGATTATATTTTTTTCCCAATGAAATGCAGAGATACAGAAAAATTATCATGATTTGTGTTATAACACTGGAGTCAAAACTAATACTGAGGAGTGTTTTCTCAACTTGATGCATGGGCTTTAGCTATGCAGCTCCCATCAGCACTAATGGGAGATTCAAGGCTAAGTGCCAGGGATAAAACTGAGACTGTAATGCAAGCTTTGGATGTTGTATAATTGGAAACCGATTTTCATTGTGATTTTATGTGCTGTTTCTTGCTTTTGGGGTTCCTGCTGTTATACTTTTAAAATTTGATTTTCAGGTATGGTAAAAGATAACATTTAATAATAAATAATATATGTACCCAATTTTTCTATCTTTGCCAGTGAAATGATGTAGTGGATTAGAATTCCAACTGAAAGATAGAGCCAAAGGTTTGGCAAAGATACTGGGTATGTGTTGCTTGCACAATGTCTAGAAAATTCAGTTACCCGTCTATTTGGAAAAGAAATTGGTGTACGTTTTCCTAACTGTCTATCCAATTACCAGTCTATTTTGCCTGAACTGTTTTCATACATCAGTGGTATGACTATATTATGAAAAACAATGAAAGCCCTTGAACTATTTCACATGGTCATAATGAGCATGAATTGGAAATTAATATATATGACAGGAATAGTGGGTAAATATGATGGTACATATCTTCCCCCTCACATAAGACAGTGTTTCTGTACCCCGGAAGGAAAATTTAATCTTCTGTGGCTAAAATAAATTTATCTCTCCTGCTTGCTTAATATCAATAAATGAGTAGATTTTGCCTACTTTAATATTTAGGTGCTCTTTGTTTAATCATTTGTGTATTTAACTGATGGCAGCTGCCCTAATTTAGGGCACATTAGAATGTGCCAACCAATTCACTTTTGAAGATACAAATTACACAAGTCAGTGTTTCACGTTGGCATGCTCAAACAGGAAGCTTTTAGGGTGTATTAATAATAGTAAAGTGGTAAATATAGGTTTCAACACAGGCACACACTTTGGCCAATTTTTTGAGAACATGGTTAGTTCATAGAGCAGTGGCCGTAATTGGAATTGCAGTTTCCTTATACTCAAACCAAAGCCTCTTTGAATATTAAATCTGTATCTATGCCAGGGAGGCCCTGAGCCTTAAGTCTCACGTTGGGAGAGCCATCATGGGTGTCAGTAATGATGTTCAGTGAGCAGTGCAGCCGAGAGAGAGAGAAGCACCCAACCATGATCACGTATATTGGACATTACACATTTTAGTCAGATGGAGTAATCAATTCACTAACTCCTCAATTTTATATCCAATCCCCAGAACTCCACTGTGAAGCCGCTGCTGCCCAGAGAGTAGGCACTCACTGGACAGTAGACAGGAAGAGTGATGACCTCATAAACACATCAAGACAGCCATGCCTAGGGGAACACTCTTATGAGAGGTGCCACCAGAGAAGAGGGAAAACCAGGGGTGCAGGGCACCTGCCCTTGACGGTCTCGCCTTAGCTTCTGGAGTCTTGAGCTGGCCTGTTAGCCTCAGCCAAGTGGTTAACATAGCTTTTGATTATTTTACCAATGCTTTAAGCCTCTGTAACCTCATTTCAGGTTTGGGTGTCGTGGGCCATAAACCTGTGTGGACCAGTTTTCATTTGAACCACCAGGAAGTGGGTTCCATAGTATAATGGTTAGCACTCTGGACTCTGAACACCAGGAAATGAATGGGTGAGTCTTCCGTATTGTTTTGGACAGTCAACAAAGAAACTCTTACGTATTTATGTAATGTCATGGTTGTCCTCATCCCATTCAGTTTCTCCTTAAGGACCATAGTATGAGGCCCAAGCAAGCCTTGTAGCCCCAAGTTCTGAAAGGACCTGCTGCTTAAAGACACCCCCCCCCACACACACACACACAATAACACCAGAAAAGGAATCAAGTAAGACTGAAAGGATATGGAGAGTCTGAATCTTAGTTTGGTCAGAGGTACGTGGCTAGAGTCAGACCACCTTCTCCCTGTCCTCTTGTACTGTTAGCCTACAAGGGCCCAGGCCAAAACATAATAAAGCACCAACATCCCTGCATTCAGGATTTTACAGATCTCTTTGGAACAGAAGAGTAAATAATTTCTTAAACAGTTTGGCTCTTACAGTAATCAAGTCTTGGACAGCTGTCAACAGGAAACCCCAAGTCATCTAGTATTAAACTCTGCAATCACAGAGGGACCTGTCACCTAAACCTTGACATAGGACCTATGAGAATTATTTTTATTTTTATTATTAGAAAGCACTGACAAGTATTTGGAAAAGCTGGAGAGACCTAGAAGAATGGATTCCCATTTCTCCTAAATACTGTCTTTATTCACTCACTTGAAGGCTTGTTTAAAATAAGACAGTTTTTCCTCTCTTGGTAACTTGAGAAACATCCGTTGCAAAATCATTCCCTTGTAATGCAATCCTAGGACAGTGTAGCACGACTATTTACAATAATTGTAAAAAATTGTATTTTTTTTCTTGAACACTCGTTGAGCCTTACCCACCCTAGCAATCTGCAATTTATAAATCTCCCGTCAGTTCACTTAAGATGATAGAATTTCTGTGACAAAGCATTTGTGATTTTATCTTTTTTATATGTGGTCTGGAGCAGTGTACTATTTTCCTTATGCACACAACCTCTTCAGCATCTTCTAGCTGACTCTTACTCTTTGTGCATCCTACGGTGGGAGGGGACTTCAGGAAAGCGATTTACTCTTGGGGTAGAGGTGGGTGGGGAAAGAGACTGTGTAGGGGAAGGAACCTATCCCCTAACCCTCCTCCCCACCCCCGACCCCCACCCACCTGCCAGACCCTGGCTTCCTCTTGCAAATTCCCAACACTGCTCTCTGCATTGACTGACCCAGCTGGAAACAGTGGTCTCAGCCCTGCTGCCCTGTCTGATCCACTTTTCACTGAAGGAAGAGTCTGTCTGGAGCCAGAGCTGGGAAAGTGGAGGGCAGGGGTTGAGGGCAGGATTTTTTCGATCACCACTGAAATTGGAGAGATAGGAACCTGAACTCTTAAGAGGGAGGTGATATGGTCTCCCAAGAAGGCAATTAAGCAGACAAGGAGTGTGGGAATTAGGGATCAAAACTGTGAGGCGAGCAGGTTGAGTGGTCTTAGACAAGTTACATTTAATCTCAGAGCCTCATTTTCCTTATTTCAAGCAGGGGCAGTGTTGAAATTAATTAATTTTGCAGGGTGCTTGGAGATCCACGATCAGAGACTAGAGCAGTGCCAAAGGAGGTTTTGTGTTGCTGTTACTCTTGTTCCTAGAAAAATGAAAGCTTCCTCATTTTTTACACCCCCCCCCCCCCCCCCCCCCCCCCCCCCCCATACCCGACAATGAGAAAAAGTAACCTGTCGGCTTTATCTATCAAGTATTCACATGCATTTCATTGAAACCTTGCCTCAGCCGTGTCTCTGAGCACAGATACTGTGTGATTTTGTTAACATTTTCTGTGGGACTGAGTTGCAATGATTTTATCCTAACCTTCCTGTTATTTCTTAATTTTATGCAGGGCTGATGGTATCACTGTCTTGGAGTTGGTCTTTGGTTGTTTGCTTTTTTAGGATATTCTTCATGCCTTGTCATAACACTTCTCACGGCAGCTCCCTGAAACTTTGCGGAGTCCCCAGAATTTGACCTTAGGACTGAAAAGGGCTGATGTTTCGGAGGCTGACCACCAACACAGCCTCTCTCTGCCCTGACCCCTTTCAGTTTCTTTCCTTCTTTTCGGCAGAACCCAAATTTCCAAGTTGTGTGTGTTTGCTTGTAAACACACCACTCAGCTGTGTTCCTGTCCTTTGTGTCAACAGGAAAATCCCCTTGTTCTATGTTTAGCTTGAATAATTACCAAACTGTTTGTAATTAGAATGTGAGGATGTGACCTCAGAGCAATTTTTTCATTTCCTTTTTCTGTATTTAATACATTTCAGAAACTGAAAATACCAAATCTGTCCCTTTTTTTTTTTGATGCTTATCAGTAATGGGAACATTGCAAAACAATCAGCCCAATACCTATGCTTTGTTCATTTATTGCCTTCTCTGAAGATAAATTGACTGTACTCAACGCTCTTCAGCATTTTTCTTCACCTAGATATTATTGCCTTGTGCAGCCACCCCAAGGTGACTGTTATCACTTAATTAAATCCTTGCACGCTGGGAAGAAAAAACAACATTGTTCCTCCATAACCCCAAGGAGCCTATTTTTAAGCCACTAAGCCTTTCCCCTGTTTTATTAACTTATTCCTGGCTACAACAAGACATACTTTTGTTGATGAGCAAAAGGTTGTATTAGCTTTTTATTTTCTGGGTAAACTTATCTATTCTCTAGGAAGAGGGAAGAAAAAAAAAGAATGGATATTACAAGGGAAGGGAAAAAATGGGGTCTCTTCAACCTCCCTGATTCTAGTAAAGGTCTCTGTAAACACCATGCTGGAAACTAGAAGCAGGGGATTCAGGAATGGGAATGAGAAAATAAAATGTAAACATCAAATGAGAACAAGACTAAAAGTAAAATGACATGTCTGTCTATTGGGGGAAACATGCAGGGTAGAGGATGCCACTTTCAAGCTAAGGAAACAAGCCATAGAAGTTACGTGGGGTTTTTTTGTTTGTTTTTTTTAAAGAAGGAATGATCTATTGGCACTTCTTTTTGTTGCTGCCTAGAGTAACATCTCTTTATTAACCTTTTGTTTAATGCGTTTATTTTTTTTTTCCCCACTCAGGTTTCCTTCTTTACCTTATGGTATCAGGCATCCATTATCCATCAGTTCTAGCCCCAGTTATGTTTTAAGGCAGCAAAGAAATACCGTAGGGGTATATTAAGGTGTGTGTGTGTGTGTGCGTGTGCGCACGCACGTGTGCTAGGAATAGGGATGCACGAGCTACAACTGGCAATTCTGAGTGCAGCACTTAATATCAAAAAGTTCACTTGCTGCAAAGGGAGTTATCTGTTCACACGTAGTAAATTATGTACCTTTTAGTTTGTTTCTAGTCCATTACATCATGGGCCAGAAAATGGGTTGTCACTTCTAAGATTTGGACCCAAGCAAGCATATGTGTTTATTCGTGATGGTAAATCATTTTACCACACGCTGTGTTCACCAACAGAGTAAATGCTGCTTAAAGCTGTAATATTGGCAAGAGTAGTTGATGCTGTGACAGGCTGGGGCTGGATAGAGACCTGGTTCTTAAATAGTTAGATAATGAAGATGTCTGCACTGTCACCGATCATTGCCCACAGGTTACACATTTCTCAGCTTCATACACAGAACACACGATTGTGAACACTGGCTCACTCCCTCTTAGGGTGCAGGATATGTTCGGTGGCTCAGTGTGTCCATCTCTGAAATGGGAAAAGTACAAACACTTCTATGATGATGTAAGAATGAGCCCCAAAACGCCTGTGAAAATCCCCTTAACAAAAGGGCCATCTGTCCAAACACTAGGAGCTGTTTCTTGCTTGGTGCATAAGACCTTCCATTGCCTACTTGCAGCGACTGAGACTCTTCATGAGTTGCTTCTTGGATTCGGATCAGATCTGTAGTCTTTTCCATCTTGCCAGCCAAATGGATGCCTGTGGGGATGTGTATATCTTCACACTCGCTGGAGTGGACTTGTTTACTTTTTTTTTTTCCTCTGCGGGTTAATTTCTTTCCCTTTATAATAGCATTATAAATATCTTACTGAGGCAGGTTAGAGCCCTTCAAAGACAGTGCCCTTTCGTTGCAGCCATTCATTTGACTTTCACCTTGAACAGTGTTCCTAGTGTCCCAATGAAGTTAGTATGGAGGTCTATACATATTTGGCTTCAAATTCCAGTTTTGTTGGTCAGAAACTCTTCATGGCTCTCTCCTGACAACCTTAGAGTACAACATAGAATCACAAAGTAAGTATAACTTACTATTTGCCCTCCTCACTCTCTCCCTCCCTCTCCCTTCTCTCCAAGTTCAGCCAGGGTCATTCTTAAGCCATCCTTCTCAGCAGTGTATATCTGGCCTTCCAGAATGTCAGATCAGGAGGCAACCCAGCTGTCCTCAGTCACCCATTTTTGTTCTTAATAATCTTCACTGTTGGGAAACGCTTCCCTTCCCACCCAGATTCTGCTGAGAGCATTTGCCCCTCGTGGAACAGAAAGACTGGTTGCTGGCCTCCGCGGAGGGGGCTGACATGAGCTCAGTCACCCCTGGGGCTCCTCTGGGCTGAATAATCCCGTCCACTGAACCATTCTGCAAAAGTCTTATGTTTCAATTATCGAATCATTTTTTCAGCTCCCTTTTGAACCCTCTCTAAATTCTTCTTTTTATAAACGAGTGAACCCCAAAACTGAATTTACTTAAGATCTGAACAGTGCTGAATAAAAAGAAAAATTAACTTAGAATTCTAAAATTCAGTGTTGATGGTTCCCATGTGCAGATATTTAACTTAAAAATATTGAGTCGATCAGTTGCCCCATTTAAAAGGAGAATTGGGTGGTATGTGTGCTTGGCCCGCACACGCACACACACACACACACACACACATACGGTGGGAGTGATGTGCTGGCCTTTTGCAGAGCCCTAGAGAGCAGGAGACACTCCCTAAGACACCATGATCTCTGCTTGCTGAGATTGAGGCAACCAGCTGCCTTGAAGTCTCTCACATACCAAGGAGTATGGGTGTTATTTAAAGGTAAACAGAGCGGGGCGCCTGGGTGGCTCAGTTGTTAAGCATCTGCCTTCGGCTCAGGTCATGATCCCAGGGTCCTGGGATTGAGCCCCGCATCGGGCTCCCCGCTCCGTGGGAAGCCTGCTTCTCCCTCTCCCACTCCCCCTGCTTGTGGTCCCTCTCTCGCTGTATCTCTCTCTGTCAAATAAATAAAATCTTTAAAAAAAAAAAATAAAGGTAAACAGAGCTAGACTGAGGCAAAATTGTCAAGTGGATGCAAGACTTCAGCATGAGACGCTATTCTGTTTTCTTTCCTCACCACCCCCCCCAACAAGCCTCCCGTTCCCCCCCAACAAGCCTCCCGTTCCCACCCAGGTGAACAAGCAGGCCAGTGCTATGCATTTACAGGAAGTAACTAGCAAGTCAAAGCGTTCAATGGACAAAGGGAGGACCCCAGTGGGCTCTGGTTTCCTCCCCACTCCATCTCTTCCTGTACTCTTCCTGCCTCACTTCTCATCTGGAACACAAACTGAGTTTGAGGAGGCTTAAGGACCATCTCCTCTCTAGTCCATACCCATTTTCATCTGCTTCCCTTTATACTTGAAGAGGAAACAGTGGAAACAATACAGAATCAGTACAAAACCATTACAATATTAGTATATTTAATAGAAGCTTACTAATAAGAACATGTTACTGTTATTATCTTCACTACTTCAATATCTAGAACAATGCCCTTTCTTGCTTCAAATTCTTAGAGATTTTTATACCAGTCAATTACACACTAGTCTCAATGAGTATCCATACAGATGTCTTTGGAGTATAGAAGAATTGCCTTTCTGTATATTTGCCCCAGTACTTTTTATTGAAGGTACATTATTGAGGTCGAAAAGGGGAAAAGTTGCCTAGGAATCAACCTTTATAAAACAGTGCACCTGTGGAATGGGGTTTACCCAGTAGATTATAATCTACCAAGGTCTGCCTTAAACCTATGTAGACTGTGGAGGTGAAGGAACCTATCCCCTAACCCTCCCCCTGCCACAACTTCTCGGTTGGCTGAGGCCACAATCAGAGAAGACAACAACCATCGCCTTGTCCCACGTCTGCTTTGGACATCACCTTGAGCTTACTACCTCTCTGCCCTCTGCCCCAAGAACTCAGTACAGGGGTACAAATGGTAGCAATTTGATGCCAAAAAATGAAGAATCTCTGTCATGAAAAAATATGCTCCAAATCCTCAGAGTCACTATATAGTAGAACAGGCTGCATTTGAGTTCTTGCTTTACTTACTACTTACCGTTTACCGTGTGATCTCAATTTTCATCTCAAAAGGGGGTAGTGATAGTATATACATCAGAGTTAGGAAGTGAGGATTGAACTGGGTTGGTCAATGTAAAGACCATCTCCCAGGGTCCAAAACAGAGGCCACCTTACTAAATGCTGTCACTGATGAGCATGATGTATAATAGTATTCACACACACACACACACACACACACACACACACACACACATATCCTAGAATAGTTCTCATTTTTAAAGGACCGGGCTTATGAAACTGACCGGAGTCTTCCTCACAGAGTCATGTCTTACGTTGAGAACAACTGGCGTGTAGAATCGAGAGGGGTCCCTCTGTAGTGCCAGGTTTTTGAGGCATGAGCTGTGGCCTCTGGCAGGAGGAGCATTTCTCTCTGAGCATTTCTCAAGAACTGTGGCAGGTGTCCCCCTGGTGAAAGCTATAGAATGTGCTCCCTAGCAATGATCAAGGCACCCCGGTCTTGGCAGAAGTACGTCTGTCTGCCTGATGCATCTCTTATTCCTTCCTTAATCCTCTTCTTTGAGGGTTTCTACAAAGCTCTCTGACTTTGGAAGTCTCCTCTCTCACACCTCTTAACAAGGCCAGGAATCTGTCCCTCTAGCCCCCTTTCTGGGGCCTCACCTGGGATTTGGATGATACCCAGATCCTCCCCACCCCCCTTTTTTATGAACACCCTGGAAAAACTATAGGGAGAGATGTGAAAGGGTTGATTCTCTTTAAATCATGTCAACTGGGTATTACTATGTCAGCAATCCTGCTGTTGACTGACCTATGCAGAAAACTGACGGGAAGGGTCCTAATGTTTCAGCCCATGTCACCCAGCCCTTAGGTACTACTGCTTGACGTCTCTCCGTATCTGAGTGCTTGAGCCTAGATGTTCTCTTGTGTAATTCATTCGTGCTGCCTCGTATGACAAAAGGGGACATTAGTAATATGGTTCCTTCAAAAAGTTGCTGGATAGCCTGCTACACCCACCATTCTCTTTTTTGTGTCCCTATAAGGCAAAAGATTCAGACTTGAAGAAGCAAGCATATATGACTCATGGCAGAACCCTAGATTTTGCTGTATGTACTAAGCCTTTTGAGACAAGGATTTTTAATCCTGTTCAACATGAAGGTTTTGTATTCCATCATGTTATTGGAAATTTTAATTGCGATCGTGTAGTTCAGTGTGTTAAGGGAGCCCAATATAAGGAAGAATTGAATTTGGAAATATGTGGAGTGAGTTTCTTTCATTCATTGCCTGTAAGAGTGTGTTACTTACACCTTGCTGAGATTGTGGAAAAGAGCCGGGCTCACTGCATCGTAGAATACTGATAATAATGTCAGTCATTCACCATTACACTGTCTTGGTCTCATTAGCTCAAGTGAAATGAAGGATGTTAATAAACTATGGAGACCTGTGCCAACATATAGGCCATCAGACCTGCCTAGCAGGTCACATCTGTGTGCCATTAGGCCACGTCTATGTGCTTTTTAGGAAATGGCAAAATAATACTGGCTCTACACTTTCATGAAAGGTGCCTGTTATGGCAGAAAAGAACCAGGAAAGGGATAAAAATCCGGTGGAGAAGAGCAGCAAATATCTTAAGCAAGTGTGATTACCTATAATAAGAGTAGAAGGAACACACAGAAAATGATAACAGCTTAAGGTTCTGTTTGTAAAACCCTTAATACATTTTTTATTTGCTTTGGGATAAAAGTCTGCCATTAGGGCACAGAGGCCAATTTGAGTCTTTAGGGGCTCAATCCTTTAGGGAAACTCCCTCTCCAGCCTGCGAAGCATTTAAGTAGAAATTAAGTAGGTCATCCTATTACTAAGGAGAAGCCCCCAAGCAAGACAATAAAACAAATAGTACTTGTTGGAAAAGGTCAAGACTAGAATGAACAAATCTCATTGGAGGCAAAAAGAATCTATCCCCAATATTCAACCACACAAAATTTACACTAGCCTACACGAATTCGGAGCCATTCTTCATCTTCAAAATTTGTTAGTAATCATTGCACATCCATGAGTCCTGTGTACCTATGTATAAACATATCCATTGGGTGTTTTACTGCCCAGAGTAGTTTCCACATAAAAATGCATTCAGAACAGGATTGCTGGGAACATGGGCCATGAAATACAGCACACACATACCACCACAACCACACCATCCCCGCAGCCATCCACACCTCTTGCACTAAATGGATGAACACAGAGTGCAAATCAATAGATGAAAGGAGAAGAGGGGAAAAAGGAAATAGGAGAGAAAAAAGTGAAAAGGGGGCTGAAATGAGAACCTAGACATGGGGGAGAAGCTGTTGATTCGAAACCCGTGCACTGCGGTTTCCAAGGTAATCCCAGGTGACATTGTACTTCTCACTTTTTTCAGGCTTCTATCATTCATGGGGAAGCTGATGCTTACTTAGACTCTAAGATAGGTCTGAGGAAGAGTTTTAATGAGGATTCATCCTTCTTAAATTATTAAGGACTTCAATGAGACTATTAATGTCTTCTGTAATAGAGTGTCTGTGTGGTAGGTACAGGTGGGACATTTCTTAATTGTGAAGTTGACTATCTTGGAGTCTTGGCATTCTAGACAGCTAAGAAAAATACCATTTTAACAATGAAAATAAGTTTTAGTTCATAAACCTGGCCCTTAAAGGAAACCAGGCAGAGGGCCAACTGAAAACTCAGGCTTAGGATTTAATCAATATGCTTGCCCCCTTCATACCACTGTTGTTGGCAATTTGGATGCCTTTGACATAGAAGGTTGAGAGAGACTAAGTGGGAGGTGACAGTTGTGGCTGAAGGTATTATAGGGCTATCTGGTTGAGGCCACTATAAATTCTGTAGACTAAATAGAATTTTAATAAGTCTAATAGTCATTGAGAGATGGACTGTCATCCATCAAATGCATTGAATGGTGGAATATATCCATTTTCAAATTATTTTTGTTCTGACATATCTTTAGCTATTTAAGTCAAAAGAGTGGGTAAATGGATCATTGTGGACATTAGAATTAGGCTGAGACTATTGATTCAAGGTTTCTAGTGAATGAATTATCAATACGGCCAACTGCAAAATTCATTTGGAATTACTGTGAATTGGCACATCAGTGCATTTGAATAGATCATGCATAACCTAGATTATTGTTAGAGCGAATCCCTTATAGGCTGTTATATAACTTCAGTAAGCCACACGGCCCCGAGTCACTGGAAACACTTGATCTAGTGATTCCTCAGGTGTGTCAGGTAATACGGCCTCTATAGCTGGAGTCAATCGTGGTGTTCCGTGGCACCCTGGGCCAAATGGCTCAAGACAAAATGCACAGTAAGTAAGTTAGACTTGCCTAGCAGGCTAACAGTATGTGCTGCCTGCCTAGGAAAAAGTGAAAAATCAAGGTCTAACATTCTTTGGCAGGTGTCTGGGATGTCATTCCTGGTCTCTGACTTCACCAAAGAGTCCAGGAAAGGGGAAGATCCTGTGTGATGAGAGCACTTGAGGACAGGAGGGAAAGAAAAAATTGGGCAAAAACTTTTGACACCTCCTTCTGCCCTGGGAAATGTACGTGGTGGCCTTATTAGCTCCATAAAATGGTCCATCCTGGTTGGTAATTGTAAGAGTGCATGTGAGCACCTTTAAAATATATTTATTTCTAAGCATCTAGGAATCCCGAAATACATAGAACAGACCTGTTCCTGAAAAATTGACCATTTAGTGACAGCTCCCATATTGAATCTACTTTGCCCTTTGCCGCCCACTGTGCATTACTCTAGAAAAACTGTAAGACAAACCAGAACTATACCTTTCAAATGTTTTTTAAACAAATTTGAGTGCCTATTTTAAAAGGAAAAAAATGCTGTGATTATTTGATTTATCGGTCAAATAACTTCAACAGAAAAGAGTTGAGTCTGTCCTTTTTGCTGCCTCATATGGTGGGTCAGAAAGGCATGGAGACAGTAAGCCCAGTAGTTTCCCTGGGTGGCTGCATTCTTTGCCTTCTTCAAGTTACCTTAACATAACTGACTTTACATTTGCGGTAATCACTTTAGACTTTATCTTTGTGTTCCCGTTAGTTATACTTCTCTATAGACAACTTCAGTCCCATGATTCCTGTTAAATCTCAGAGATTTAGATGAAAGCATCATTTGATCCTGGAAATTCAAATAGTAAAATAGCCAGTTACTCCTCAGTGATGGCTATGAATTCTTTGTCAGTCAGGATAGTCACTGAAGTAGAACAGCAAGAGGAAGGAAACTCCGATCTCATTTAATTTAATTTCCTTCTTTGCTAATGTTTTTATCCCACAAAATTGCCACCACCCAAAACCTCATCGCCTGGCCTGGTTCTTTCATTCTGTTCTTGAAATGGACACGGTGGAAGCCAGGACCCACAGCCAAACACCACTGCTTTTAACTGCATACATTTAGACTGTCATTTAATGTCCACCTAGCAAATGTGGTCCTGGCAAATTTCATATCCTAAACTGCTCTCGTTCGAAGGATATCATCTAGACATTCTCTGAAGAAGACTTATGACATGAGTCGTTTCGCTTTGTATATATGCAAGTGTGTTAGCAAACAATAAACAACAATCTCCTTTGCTTCATGCATGTCGAATAGGCATGTGGGGATAAAGGCAGAAGCATTTCCTCGAAGCCCTGAATAGGATGAGAGCTCTGTGGACAAGTAGTACATGCTGGTCTTTCTCACTAAGACTCAGCGGCCATCTACAATGAAAGGAGAAGGTCAGCAGAACGGCTGACAGCCATATCAAGCTATAAACCCACTTGTTGATCGCAAGATCATTCAGCACCAGGTTCCCAATTCCATCAGAATAATTGATTTTCCCATATATGTGTATCTCTGCTTTGTATGGAGCTAAGGCAGTGAAGCAGTGTCGCCTCTAAGCATTTGAAATGCACAGAAAACCAGTATAAAGATTTCAGGATTGTAAATGTAGGACCCAGAAGAGGTGCAGTTACTTGAAAAAGATTTCAAAAGCAATCCTCGGCATTGTCGATTTCTGGAAGCAAACTCTTCTTTCTATTATCGGTCCATCATATTTATAGCTTTATGTGGGTCTAGTAAAAATTAATTATTAATTATATGAATGATAAATAAAGAGAGAATCTAGTTACAGTGATTTCCAGAAATTAACATCAAAGATTTTCATGGCCCGTGGGTTTTCCCCAACCAGAATTCCTAAACTACTATCTTTGCTCAGGCTACTGTAACAAAATACTATAGACTGGGTAGCTTAAGCAACAGACATTTATATTCTCACAGTTCTAGAGGCTTGAAGTCCAAGATCAAGGTGCCAGCATGGTCAGATTCTGGTAAGGACTTTATTTGTAGCTTGCAAATGGCTACCTCCTTGCTCTGGACTCTCATGGCCTTTCCTGGGGGCATGCCCATAGAGAAAGAGATAACTCTCTCTTTCTCTTCTTATAAGGCTATCAGTCCTATTGGATTGGAATCCCACCCCTATGCCCTCATTTAATTCTAATTATCTCCTAAAAGCCCAGTCTCCAGATACAGTCACCTTGGGGGTTAGGGTATCAACATATAAATTTGGGAGGGATATAATTCAGTCCATTGCAACTATATTTGTGACAACCAAGTTCCTTTCGGTACAAATGTTTTTAATACCTTTTCCCTAGAGATACCAATAAATGTTTCCTGAAATGAAACTCATATGAATACATCAGATTAATATCCGAGGTCTCTAAATGGTCTTTTAATCTGCTAAATTCATTATAGGGTTCTTTAATCACTGTTACTACCCCGGACACAAACTCCTTACCTAAAGGAATACATGAAGAAAGCTTTTATTATTTTCTCTTAAGGAGCCTATTTTTTAAAGTTACCCACTGCCCAGTTAAACAGTCAGGTTCGGTCATAATCAGCCGTAAGAGAAATAGCAATATGGGTCTACCTTGTTATTATTGAGGATGTACTTCCAAGCAAACATGATTGCAAAATAAATTTCTGTAAAGTCATCTTACATAAAATAGTATACTTCGACATAAAATAGTACATGATATGCCAGAAGAAGAAGGAAAAAGCCCTAAGTCTCAATGAAAAATTTTGGGCCAGTAAATGGGCTCATTGTGCTGGCCAGCCCCGTGGCCCACGGGTGTGTGTGCTCAAGGCTTGTCCTGGCCATTGCTGCTGGGAAGTGTGGTTCTCCTAGCAATTTTTTATTAACCGTGGTGTCCCTTCTCTCCTTTTAGGCATTAGCCCCTTCCTCCAACACATGAGAATTTCCTTGAGGTCTAGCAGTCTCTTGACTGTACATTCACAAATTCCAAAAAGATAAAAATGCGAGCTGATGGATATGTTCATTAACTAGATGGGAGGAATCCCATGTGTGTGTATAGCGAATCATCACAATGTATACTTTAAATATCTCACAATTTCATTTGTCAATTATACCTTAGTAATGCAGAAAAAATACAAATTTCCTCAATCCCTGCCTTTTCTAAATCAAAGACAGCATATGACAGGTATGGAGCTTAGTGATAATGGACAGGGATCCCCACCTCATACAGAGTATATCCTAAGCTGGAAACTGCCTTTGCCCTGCAGCTTTTTGTTTTATAAAGTTAATTTCCAACTCTGCTCATTTGCTTAGTCTCAGATCCCACAGATGATTTTTCTTTAAGAAAGCAGCTGGTGGAGGTGCCTGGGTGGCTTAGTCGGTTAGGCGGCTGCCCTCAGCCTCAGGTCATGATCCCAGGGTCCTGGCATCTGACCCCGCATCGGGCTCCCTGCTCGGCGGAGAGCCTGCTTCTCCTTCTCCTGCTTCCACTGCTTGTTCACGCCCTCTCTCTCTTTCTCTCTCTCTCTGTCAAATAAATAAAAATAAAATCTAGGAGGGAGGGAGGGAGGGAGGGAGGGAGGGAGGGAGGGAGGGAGGGAAGGAAGGAAGGAAGGAAGGAAGGAAGGAAGGAAGGAAGGAAGGAAGGAAGGAAGGAAAAAGAAGGGAAAAGAGAAAAGGAAAAGAAAAAAGAAGAGAAAAGGAAGAAGCTTGTGAGTTGGGTCCTTGCTCAGCTTTGTGAAACCTCAGTTGGTACAGGCCCAATGCATAGTGAGCACTCAACAGTTGTTTTCTGAAAGCATCACGCTTAAACAGTAGGAACATGAGAATCTCTTATGGGGAAAGAAATGCTGGAGGAAGCATAGATTTTGAGCAGCTTTGATGGGGTATGAAACAACTACAGTGCCCAGCAGGTAGTCCTAGCATCAGGAGGAAAAAGAGGGATCCTTCTTTCTTAGATCTACCACATACTGATGGGTGACATTGAGCAGTGTACTTAATTTCTCTGGGCTTCAGCTTCCTTATCCATAAAGTAGGATTAAATAATACCTATCTAGGGGCACCAGGGTGGCGCAGTCATTAAGCATCTGACTCTTGGTTTTGGCTCAATTCATAACCTAGGGGTCATGAGCTCGATCCCTGCACTGGGCTCCACGCTCAGCGGGGAGTCTGCTTGAGGATTCTCCCTCTCCCTCTGCTCCCCACCAGTAAATAAATTAATTTAAAAAAACAATTATGATCTCATCTCTGTACTGTTTTGTATAATCCCGACAACTTGCAGTACACCTGGAACCCTGTGTTTGCCCAAGCTCCAATGAGTAGCCAAAGCAAAGCAGTGACATTTTTTGGCTTTTCAGGACTAGTACAATGTACTCTTTATACTACTCCCACTGGCATGAGAGCCTTTAACTTGAAAGAGAACCCTGAATTAAAAGGGAAAGATGCACAATAAGGAATTAGCTCCTGGCTTTCAGTAAGTTAGTATACCACATACACAGGAAGGAGATGTTTTAATGTGCCAGTGAATATCTGTGCCTTAGCATAACTAGTGAGAATCCTCTCCCTCAGGCGAAAGGAGCTGGTGAGCAGCACGTGGGCACCGACAGCCTCGTGGAGTGCCAGTCTCCCAAGACAAGCAACAGATAATGTGGGGTCTGCGCGCTGCCCCCGAGGGCTCAGAGACACAGACACGTGCGATTCCCTCAAATGCTGCACCCTGTCCTTATACCGGAGCCTGTTGTCCATTTGGCTGGATGTTCAAATCAAGAAATCTACATCCCTCAAGGGCTGGATGCAAGGCTTGAACTAGCATCCCAGAGAAAAAAAGGTCAGCACTTTGATACACAGCTTCCACAAAATGGAATTTTAATGAGCAGAAGCCAAACCTGATCTCCTTGCTCAGAAAACAGATGTCTTTGTTCTTTTCATGTTTTAACATTTCACTAGCTCAACATCTCTCTTTTTATTCTGGTAACTCTCCGCTAAGAACGAAGAGAGGCCGTCTGTGCCTCTCTGCACTGTTTTCTCACCTAAGATGTTTAGATATATGTGTTTTAGGAAACTCTTAGGAGAGGCATTTTGAGGCACCAACGTTTGTTGTTCTAGAATTCTTTTTTATTGGGAAAATGCTCAGATGGGACTGAATGAATCTAATTTGGTTGTGATGGGGAAACGGGTCTTTGGGTACATGATAATGACATGAAACTGTGCTAGTCCTCATGTTATTGACTCGTACTGGTGGGGAGGGGGCAAAGGAAGAGACACGGGAGCCAGAAAGCTCTGGAAGATTCCTAAGAGTTAAAGCCCAAACCTTTGATGTCTGTTTTCATCTACTTTGAGAAAATATACTTGACTTAGATTCCTACCTCTAAAAATAAAGCTTTTGTTTCTGGACAGTGCTTGATTGTTAAAACTCAGATTGCAAGGACAAAATTTGGGAAACTTTTTCTTCCCCATAAACAGATACATGTGGGCACTTCTGGGCTTCGTCCCAGGCTCCTTGAAGTTGCTGCGAGTCTACATGTGTGTGCGTGAGCAGTCTAGCATCACCTCCTGAGTGCAATCAGAGGGCAATATGGCATTTTAATGAGCTCTGTCAAAGTGTTATTGTATCCAAAGGCCAAAAAATTTAAGAAACATTTTTGTCTTTCTAGCTCTTTTATCTGCTGCCAGAACAGAGTGGAAAGATAGGTATTGAAGCCCTGTCCTCACTCTTTAGGCCAGGCTTCTTCTGTGCGTGGCTTATTCACTCAGCTTCTTTCATGATGATGGAGGCATGGTTCCAGAGCAGCCTCCCCCGTTTCCAATGCTAACCCATTGCTCAGAGAGCAGAAGAAATTTTCTCATACAGCCTCTCCTTATGAACAGCAAAGATGTCTCAGCAGTTATAAAATACTCTTATTTCATGGCTTGCAAAAGCCTTGTGCTGACATCCGTGTTCTGTTCCTGCTCTAACAGGATTTTGTCATAACAATGAAAAACCCTGGGTTTGGGGAGAAAGTTGGGTGTGTTAGGGCTCAGGGCTCGGTATTTTCTGCATAGTCTAAGCCTGAATTAGAAGAACATCACAGATGCACGGTGCATTGGACATGGAGCACATGCATGCATTTAAATCACGTGTATCTTACTTTTTTACTGATGTAATTGTGAAATATGTTCCTTTTGCATTCATAATTAGTGGGCGGAACAGATGGTGAAGGCTTAGTTTAAAATAATCTGTCATTAAAATAACCTAGCCTACTGGTAATTCTTCACTCTAACTGGAGTGAGGTCATAGGAAAAGAGTTTGGGGTGATTTTTTTTTTCCTCTTCTGCATTGGAATGTGGAAGAAAGAACCGCTAATCTCGGAGTGGTTATATACATGAGAATTACCCCATAAGGGCACCATGGTCAAGATCTCACTCTGTGAGATTTGGCTGCAGTGGAATATGCAGGAAAAAAAAAAAAGGAAGCTGAGACAAAACTACTTTGACAAATATAAATCCATTTAGCACAATGCATTAAACATTAGTGTACCTTCAATCATGAAGCTATAGTTAGTTTCATACCCTGCAAGGAAATAACCTCATCATTTGACAAATACTGGTAGAGGCCCTCAGCTTTTGGGGTTAAGAAACTGTGTCTTATACTTTATATGTTACACGGATGTCAGAGGATATAAATTATAATTACAGGCATTATTATTCAGAGATGCTGTAGCCCCTGACTTGAGCATCCAAGCCTCCCTCCTGTATGTGTACCTCATAGACTTACCAGGATGTGACAAAGGAAATCTCCTATCAGCCCTGTCAGGATGGCTAAGAACTGGTTTTAGTAATAAGAAAACTGTCTTGATAAATCAGATACTAGCATGCCTTTAAAATGTCTGTTTTACTGTTTCTTCTAAGATTTTGTTCTCCATCTGCTTTGAGGAAAGCAGATAGATTTCAGCGTGGCTTTATAATAAATCTTCTCAAGGAGGGACTAGCATTAACATTTGTGTAGGTTCTTTTTCATCTTAATCCAACCTTAGTTAATAATCAGAAAATTCTACATAGTGAGTAAGGAGATGTAATTAACCCTTTGACCCCAGAATCTTAATTGGCGCCTGTTGAAAACAGTGGGCAGTTAAAAAAAAAAAAATTAAAAAGTAGCCCGCAGTGATTGAAAAAGCTTGGAATGTAGTAGCTTTCTTGAATCTGAATTTTTAAAAGGTCCACAGAACTTTCAGATTAATCACCTTTGGTTCCCAAGACTAACGGATTGGATGTTGCCTTCCTCCCGCCACCTTTTAAGACTAAGACACACACATAAAACCAATATCGATGCTGCTCTTAAAACTTCCCTAAGCAGCAGAACAGAGCTAACTGTGGACAGGGATGACCCTCAATCAGAAGGCAATGGCCATGTGAAGGGCAGCCTTGCCAGTCTGCCGCTGACACAAGTTCATACCCCATTGCCTTATTTGAAAGGTGATCAGATCTGAGTTTGGGACAGTCATCTCACATTGTCGATATAATGACGTGATAAATATAAAGGTAAAAAATATGGCTAACCAGGTTTTCTTTGTTTTGTTTCGTTTAGTTTTTTGTTGTTGTTTTTGTTTTGTTTTGTTTTTTACCTCTGTGATGACAAACAACTAATCTGACGAGTTGTGTTCTTCCCACACCAAATTGGCTGTTATTTTTAATTGAATTGACTGGATGCTTTGTGTCATGTAGACATAGACTCATTTTAATCTCACCAGGAAATTGGAACATGTGTCGGAGCCTCTGCTTTGCCAAACAAAACTGGCCAGTTCTTAGATCAGTGTTGCTTAATACCATCAGATGTTTTGCCTCCAGAAATTTTTTTTCCTTGCTATCATGCCCAAACATCCTCTACTGTTTTAGTAAATACAAGAGATACGAACCTAACATTACGAAATCACGATCCCTTTCAGTGAGAATGGAAAGGATGTGTATGGCTGGCAAATGCCCTGCAGTAGGTGTTTTGGAGAACTACAGAAGAATCTAGTCTGGGGCGCCTGGGTGGCTCAGTTGGTTAAGCGACTGCCTTCGGCTCAGGTCATGATCTTGGAGTCCCGGGATCGAGTCCCACATCAGGCTGCCTGCTCAGCAGGGAGTCTGCTTCTCCCTCTGGCCCTCCTCTCTCTCATGCTCTCTGTCTCTCATTCTCTCTCTCGCAAATAAATAAAATCTTAAAAAAAAAAAAAAAAGAAGAGTCTAGTCTGACTCTGGTCTTGCAAATGTTAGGAGATATCCCAGGCTGTGTCAGACATCTGTGGCATCAGAGTCTGCAAATCCTCTAAGGGCTTCATGACCAGGACTCTTGCAGAAGATAATCTCCATCCCTCTCAGTCATTCTAGCATATGTGATCTAGGGGAAGGAGCATGGGGCTTGGAGGTAGAACCGGAAGTTACTAAGTCTTATTTGAGCGGTTGTTAGGTGTTGGCCAGATAAAGATGAATAAGACATCACCCGCTGTTGAGAACTTCAGTCTCCTTGGGAGTTGAATAAGCCAGCCAGGTCCATACAATGTCATAAATGCTTTAACAGTATCACTGGGGGGCAGCAGATTTAATCCTAGCTTTGCCACCAGCTGACCGAATGATCTGGTCCAAGCACTGAACCTCTTTCTGTCTCAGTTTCCTCACTGGTAAAATGAGGGTTTGGAGGACAAGAGGTTATCTCTCTGCCAGCTCCATCAGTCCTTTCTTCTCTGAGTCAGCCTTTCAGTTGTCAGGTGTCCCCATAAAAGCTTCTCCTGTCTCCTCTCTCTCTGTCTCTCTCATCTGACAGCAGCACTGTAAGGTTTGAGAAGATGGCTCACACAGCTCTCTCTGACTATGTTCCAGGGCATGGCCACTGGGTTGAGTAGAAGACCTGTCCGTGGGGAAGACTTAAAGGAGTAGTGGGGAGGGTCTTAATCTTCATAAGTCATCCTCAGGAGATCTCTTGTGTGAGGTAAAGACATGTTGAAACAGGACCGTTCCCAAAATCCACAGAAGAAACATCTGTCCCTCTGCACTGGTTCAAAGTGAGATTCCACTGGGCCACACTCCAAGCTTGAAAGGTTACATCTCACCAGGCTCCAGAGGGGGTGGTAGTTTGGTCAAAGGGAAGGAGTCCACTAAGCAGTATTTTGTTCCCTGTCCCATAGCTGATTCCAGGAGAGAGATTACATAGCAAGGTGACAAGTTAACCTCTTGTGGGAGTGACTTGTGAACTCTCTTGTCATCCCACTTCCTATCTGTCTCCTAACAGTGGGATTCTGTCATCTAAACAAATCATTCAAAATCAAGTGACGATTTTTAAGTCATAGGCCGCATGTTAGTACAGTTTAACTTCAGAAATTCTGTGACCATTTCTTTCCATTAGTTTACACATATCAATCAGAGAACCTTTGTTTTTAGTGAAGGCAGTACTGTCATTAATTCTCACTGTCCCAGTTCAAATCCTAACTCCATCACTAACCGGAGACAGGCATGTCGCCTGCCTTCACTAAGCCTCAATTTCCTTGTTTATAAAATGTAGATAATAATATAATTACCTCACATTATACTGTGAGAATTGAAAGAGATAACACATGAAGACTGCTTAGCACGTATTGCTTAATAAATGGACGATGTCCTGACCAAAAGCTTGTCGATCATGTAATTTGTAATGTCATCCTGTAAAGTGACTTTTGAAATGTTTTTGGAACACATCTAATCAGAGGAGGAAGTCGGGTGCTGCCCACAGTCTCTGACCAGTGGAGCTCTGAAAACGGGTCAGGAAGCGCGGAATCCAAATGTCGCGTGTGTGTGTCTAATGGAATCCAAATATATATATTCCCATGTACATACATAAATATAATACATAAATATATCTATTTCATATATACTTTCAGAGCTCAAAAAAAAAGTTCAGTATTTTATTTCAGTATTTTAGGCAACTGAGATTATTGCTGAGATTTGAGACAGTCCATGTTTCTACCTGAATTTTACATGCTATTTCCACCTTTCCGTACTTAAGAATTATGTCATTAATCGAGTGTTACCACATGCCTTGTTCCCCATGTGGGTTTCCTGTTTTTCAAACCTCACAGCCTTTGTAAAACCGCTACTCTTTGAAACATCTTTTCCCGCGCAAGCAGTACTTGGGCCACCTACCTGGTTAAAGATAAATACGTAAAGCGAAACAAAAGACATAGAGATGAAAAAAAAAAAAAAAAAGACATAAAGATGGAGGGTATAAAATGCACTTGAATTGCAAGAACTTGAAACAAAGGTACTCTCCATTTGAGTGGTACATTGCAGTTGGAGTCCATGATGATTGACACCACTCATCAAACTGACAACGCAACCCTCCATTTGGAAAGTGGACAAAGGTTTCAGGAGTTACAGATGATGCATAGCTTCCTTCTCTCCCCACCCCCTTCCTTTGTTTCCATTTCAGGAGCTGTAATAGGATCTAGATCTATCACAATAAAACTTGAGCAGAGAGTTTTGCAAAAACGGATTACAGTTTGTAAGGTTTCGGCCTATAATCATTCACCCATAATGTATTGACTTTTCCTATTTGTTCTACCACAATAGGCACTGGAAGTGAGAAGGGTATAATCCTTTATTAATTAGCAAATTATTGACGTCCACAGTAGCTCAAGTGGTGATTTTACTTGCTCTTCATAAAGGGACCCTTTTTTTTTTCCCTCTCGTTTCACTGCAATTTCCATTCCTGTTCAGCTATTTAATGGAGAATCTGGCTGATTTAATCTTTTAACCTACTGAATCCAAAAAAATAAAGTCAACAGCTCATAAAATCATTATGACCTGATTTTGTACATGAATATGATGTATATTGGTCAAAATGACAGAGACATAGGAAGTCCCTGAAATAAAGGAAAGCTCGTAGTCTTCATTCAGACCTTTCGTTTGTTCACTTACAGGGCAATGGTAGAATATCTTAGGACTTTTGTTGGCCATGAAGAAAAACAGAGTCTTGAATTCAGTATGTGTTGCTTTGTATCACATGCCCTATTAATTAAATCTCCATCATATGTTTATTAACTTAATTATATATTTATTTTTTTCTGCAGTCCCTGGATGGCTTTGTATTTGCACTAAATCAAGAAGGAAAATTTTTGTACATTTCTGAAACCGTCTCCATCTACCTAGGCCTCTCACAAGTAAGTAAAACAACAATTTAGATTCTTGACGGTGATTGTGAAGGCTCCTTCTGCCTTGTGCTTTTCCTTCTTCAGCGGGTATTTGGTTCGGCATGAATTATCAAATTTATTCTTTAATGGGTCTACCTGGCTCTTCTCACAAAGTCAGTGAGAAAATTCTGTCCATTCGGAACGTTCAGAATAAACTTGTGCTCTAAAACTTTAGTCCCCCTCTCCCCCCCCAAGGATCATTATTAATTTATTGAGAACAAATGAAGTTTCTTCCCTCAGTTGTTTTGAACTTTGAAACCTCTGTGCCCAGCAGGAGAGGGACACACTAATAGTGCTTCCCTTGTGTCCTATTACTGGATGTTTATGGAGTACCCTGCATTATCCTGGGAGCTGACACAATGACAGGGAGTCATTTGGAGTCAAGAAATGCTGAAAGAGACCATTAAAATGTGTTGCAGGGAGGGTTCCAGCAAGGATCTATTTTGCTGCCTTTGCAAATGCTTCCCAATGCTGAAAGACAATTTCATAAAATAAGAGCGCCTTTCATTACGTGCGGTTTAATTATTCACACGTGTCTGTCAGAGGTTGGAAGAAAAGAAGATGGAGGCAGCTGGGACAAGGGACAAAATCCTAGATGTTAGGTCTTGAGATTCCCCTGGAATACACAAATTTTACTTCCGTCAGAGTCTGGGACACAGGCTGCATCTACAGAATGCCAAAATCCCCTGAAGAAAAGTTTGCAATTCCACTAATTATCTAGATGTGGGGTTTTTTTTTTTTTTTTTCCGTAAAAATGCTGAACATCTGGATATCTGTGCCCATACAGGTGATTGGTGGAGTTTGACCCTTTTCATCTGGTGGTTTGGCATGAGGAAAACACAGCCCCGGTGGGAGGGATTTTGTATGTATGTGATGATCTGCCAAGTTGGATAATCTACTTCTCATTCACTTGCCCCTTGGAGCTAAAGATGGAGATAAGATTTGTCTCTCTCCTCTTAAGCAAGACCCACCCCAGACTCATTGCTTCCGAAAGTTGGCACCACTCTAAGGAGGCATCCGGCACGGCTGGAACATTTTGGCTGTTAGTGAGTTTGCTTGGTAATAGCTAAATCAAGAAAGACACTGGGAAATAATAAAGAAAAATATTTGGCATTTGAGGAGAGTTGGAGTAGGAGGGGAAACACTGCCAAATTTGATTATTTACTGTTGAGAATCCAAGCAAGGGTCCATTAATTCTTCCTTGAAGAACACACAAGCTATTGGTTATAGTTTATAGAGTAATTCCATTTTATGTGGGTCTTAGCAAACCAAATGATAGAAACTGGGCTATTGTTAACTCACTATTGGCATTTCTTGCCTCTTGTTGAAATCTCTGGTTTTGTAATAGCCTTTTGCAGATTTTAATCCTTGTCTTAATCTATTTGGGACACGAGTTTTGAGAATCTCCAGTTTGGCTCTCATGGGCATGCCACCATGTTCGTTCATACTGTTCAGAACTGGAAACACCACTGTTTGTTGTTCGGCAATGCCCATATTCATCTGTTTTACGCAGAGTATCCAACAAAGTTTAATAAGCCAGTGAAGAAGAAGGATGAATAATTAGTTTAAGCAGGTAAATGCTAATTAGGGAACTCCTGAAAAGCATCCATTATATACTAGCTCAAAACACATTTTACAGCCCTGGTTAGTGGTGTAATCCAAATTCTGTCAAGGCAACTGCATTTTCTGTAATTGAGATGTGTATGTTTGCTTTGCATAACAGATGGCTCTGTATGCTTAGACTGATAGCTAGGAAAATAATAATTGCATTATTCTGGCCAAAAGAATATTAGCTCTTGGGTTTTGGCCATTTCAGTCAGTCCTCCTGCCAGCACAGCATATGCACATATATGGATTGGATTTTCAAGGAAATTGATGCATCTGGAATAGTGTGGCCATCTGAAATATCATCTGTTCAAGAAAAATTTGGCTTTAACCCTGTGCTGGTTTCTCCTTAAAAGCAGTGTATTTCACTGCTTTTCTACTGTAACATTAAGTCAATCTTTTCCTAAAATCTGAGACCATAATTGAGGTTTCTGCAGAATAAAGCAGCTGTGTAGACATGGGACAGTAACTGGCACCTTCTGTGCAGTCATTCCCTGCTATTTTATGTGATGGCTTTTAAAGTGTGTATCAATAGTCAGCATCCTGACTTGCCCGGAAGCAGACACTGGCCCCAGTGTATTTATACCCTCCATGGTAGATGTGTTCAGTGTCGTCAGCAATGTGGAACATGCAGGTAGAAACTACGAGGTACAGAGGTCTTCATTTGGAAGTGATGAAGGGTAAATCACTAAGAAATGATGTTTGCATACGCTGATGTAGGTGTTTAGCATTCAAAACTAAAGTTTAAGAGTACTTCGGGTTAACGTGAAAATAATCCAGTAAGAGTGTGGTATGTTTTTAAATGCCTAAAGAATGAGAAGGAAAAAAATCGATGCCAAAACTCTGGGAAAGGATTTCCAACCCAGTAAATGTTACATTCTAAGTCCTAATGGGATACTCCACACTTAACTCTTTTCAAGTTTCTTCAGTGTCCTCTCGCAGTTGTCGGGGCTTGGGGTCCCCATGGGTGACATGCTATGTAAAATGTGCTCAAAGTTATTCAATTAAGTACATACTTAATCTTTTACACACACACACACACACACACACACACCCTTAATTGAATGCAAACCAAACACTGTGTCCTACAACTTTGGCTCAGAAGTTATTCCATCAAATCCTAGACAGAGATAAGGAGTCTATGAAATTATGGTTCCTCAGTTCCTTTTTTAAATAATTTCATTAAATAAAGACAAAGCATAACTGTATCATCAAAGATTTACCCAGTGAAATTGTTGAGGAATAATCCGAGCCTGTCAGTTCGTTAGAACGTAGTTATATCTGCATTTGTAACTCTCAAAATATTCCTTCCTCAGTTTTACTTCCCTTCAACATGTAAATAAATATGGTGGCTTTAAAGTGGCTTATGTTCAGGAAAGAATTAGGATGATATTTTGACTCGTGAGAAAACTAAGTAGAGAAACTTTTACTGAGCTCTGTTGTATGGTGTGAATATAGAGACAGCCAGAGTAGATTTCTCCTCTACTCTCTGTTGAGTTTAACAGCTCTTGGTGTCCGGTGCATATGTGTGGCGGTTATTCTCTCTGAAGTATTTTCATATTGTCAAGATGATGGGAATGAAGGGATTTGTGATGATGTTCAAACCTCCTTGGGCAGCCCTTTTGACTTTGCCAGAGATATATATTTAACTCAACATCCAAGATGTGGTTTCAGGTTATAGAAATACACAGTGTTGACTTGCTTCCCTAGTTAAAGATGATTCCCAGTTACTCACTGTGAAACCTTATCTTAAAGAAAGAGCCCCAAATATCAAGGCTGAGTTTGGTTTGTGTGGGGATTAAATGCCTTCTAATACGTGATGACAGCATTCAGAGCTGCTAAAAACTAACTCTACTCTGTAGCCATCATGGAATAAGCATAAGTGAAAATGAATAAAGAAAACAGTGTATTCCCTAGTACTAAAAATACAGTAATGATACATAGACAGATTTTAAGAAATCTCTTCCAGGGTGTAAGTGGCATAATCACCAAAGGATCCAAAAGACACTTTATATGATAAATAAAAAAATGTCTAGTTTGATACAGGACATAGAGAAACAGTCATTCATTGGCTTATACCCTCCTGTTTCCACAAAAGAATTAGTTTACATAAATGTATATAATAAAAAATAATGGCAAAATATAGCTAGGGTATAAGGAAAAAGGCAAAAGTAAATCATTTGTTACCACATAGTAGGAGAACACAATAGGCTCTAAGAACGGATATAAATAGTCTGATAAAGCTTCACATTTAGCTGTGAGCTCCCTGGTAACCAAAGCAAAAAGGGAAATACAGCTATTCATCAAAAAATAAGGAAGCATTGCTTCTTAAGGAAAGCAAAGTTTTTCTGGGACTGAAGTATGAAAATCTCAAATACAATTTCTGTAGGGGCTAATATGTGGATTATGACATAATTGATTTGCTTCCATTGAAGTTCACATTCAGAGCAAGACTGTGTTGACCATATAACAAATATGAACGCACATATTGCAAATCTCATAAGCAGACAGGTGACTCTCCCCCCTCCCTCCAGACGTTGGTGTGCCAAAGATCATTCTGAGAGTGATTTTCTGACATCCAGGCCTTATAATAGCATTGACTAGTTTGATGGTTTATGTGCTTTTATAAATCAGCTTTCCCTCATCCATACACAAATCCTGCATTTTCTCTTAAATACTGATGAGAAGTTTAACAATATGGTTGTTGGAGTCAGAGGACATGGGTCTCAGTTAACCAGAGGATAAAAAAGGACTCGTATTTTTTTTAAAACATTTTTCCTTGAAAGTGGGGTGAGAGACGATGATTCCGATGCACACCTGTGCCAGCAAAATGTTTTCAATTTAACATAGAGTCTTATTTAAAATAAAACGGGATCTAGGGGCACCTGGGTGGCTCAGTCATTAAGCATCTGCCTTCGGCTCGGGTCGTGGTCCCAGGATCCTGGGATCGAGCCCCACGTTGGGCTCCCTGCCTAGCGGGGAGCCTGCTTCTACCTCTCCCACTCCTCCTGTTTGTGTTCTTTCTCGCGCTCTCTCTGTCAAATAAATAAGTAAAATCTTTAAAAAAATAAAACAAAATGGGATCTAGAGCAAACTGGGAAATTAACAGATTTTTACACTGTGATATCATTAGAAAACACCCTGCAGCCAGCTAACCACTCTCAGGAGATGCTTCCCTAATCTCCCCCCACCTGCCCCCAGTACTAGCTTGCCTGAGTCACTTCTCACCCAGTCCCCATCCTGGTGGAAGATACGTCCTTGTTGTCATAAGCCAGCCAGAAGGTAGCGGCAGACAAGCTTACAAATTGGCTTGTCTCAAGGTAGCTTGCTGAAAGGGGCAGGGTGGTCGCAGATAGAAGGGCTAATAAGAGGTGAAGGTGAAAAGGGGTAAATGATTGTTTTAAATTTAGTCTTTTTTTTTTAAAGCCATGCAGATATATTTACCACCAACTCCTTTCCCCCTCCTGTTGTTGTTCATCTCCATATTTTAGATTTCTCTGCATTTGTTATATAGAATGGCAAATAAAATTACAGCTACAGCACACAAGTACAAGGTCAAATAAATGACAGAGCTCAGTCTATTTGTGAAGCTATTCTGAAAGGGAACCATGGTGCCAAGTGTGGTTTATTTGAATAATAAAGAAGAATTAGATTCCCCTGATAACTTGGCCCGGGGCCAATAAATCACTGGAGGTTAAAGATGCTTTGCAACTGCCATGTCTTTCTTTTGCTTTTCCAAAGTGCACCCTCAACTCTTCCGTTCCACATTTTTCAATGCAAATCAAGTTGAGGTTAGTATGTGGTTAAAATTCTTGCTTCCATGCTTGTAAAAGATATATATATAGATATATCTATCTATCTATCTCTCTCTCTATCTATCTATATATATATATAGCTTTAGTAGGGTGAAAAAAGGAAAACATTAGCTTTCCTTACAAGTTATTGCTCTTGTTTGGCATCATCACATCCTAGATAGCTGGAATATAAAGACAAAAAAGGTATTATTTCAACACAGCACAAGACTTATAATAATATGGCCACGTGTTATTTAGCGTTTTTTTTTTTCAGTTGGTGTTCTAATTTTAGGCAATACTAAGATAACTGGGGTTCCTTGAATAAAGGAATACATGTAGCCCTCCGAATATTGCTCTGTGACCCCCCCACCCACTAAAGGCTTCAAGTGGACATACCTCAACTTAAATAAAGAAAAAGAAAAATGTGTAATTTTCCGCAGCTTGTGTGTTTTTTTTTTCTCTCTCCCAGCAAGTCTGCATTTTTCTCCTGTACTAATCATAAAAAGTTCATCACTTCTTGGTGTAACAAAGAAAAATGCCCTTTTGAATGTGGAAGCTCTGAGGGTTTAGAGACTATTGAGAAAATATAAGTATCAAAATAATTCAGAAACAGTACAAGGCCCAGTGGCACATTATCAATTTACAACATTTAAATTGATAAATGCTTGGTGGTGAAGGCCTACAAGGGCACTTTGAAAAGCAAATAGCGACCTGGTGAAGAAATTGATTTTTCCCCCCCGAAAATGACTGCATGATGCATCATTTGACTGCATGCTGTCCGAGTGCTTGACAGAGATAATCTCAGCAATCCCACGGGTGACCTTATCGTTCTCACCAGGGCAACTGTGTCTACGTTCTGACTTTGTGCATGTCAAGGTTCCTACCGGCAGGATCGTTAGGGGAAAAAGTTCCTCTGTTCGATCCAGATATTGAACTGCTCATTCTTCCCCCTTTTCCTTCTACCCCACCCTCCCAAATAGGCCAACACGCCTCTTTATTTCATCCATAATTATGAATGAGCCAGGCAGAACACAGCAGCTCTGCGCTCCGTGTCTTTGTTGAAGCCTTCTTCTTACCTTTTAGGTCACAGAGTTCCCGGTGAGAACTTACATTAGCAGGGACCTTTTTATCAGAAAGAGGAGGAAAATTCCCTAATGTTCCCCTGTGGTGCTTTCCCATCTTTAGCAAAAATGGAAAAAGCTAGCTGGTTTCTTTTTCCTTGCACTTGCAAGGTTTTGGGGTTTTGTTTTTGTTTATGTTTTTGTTGTTTTGTGGGTTTTTGGGGGTTTTTTGTTGTTGTTGTTTTTATTCCCTCCCCTCTGGTCTTGACACAGAAAGCTTCTGAAACTGTTTGAATCCACACCCTTTAGTTTTTCATAATGTTGTTTCCTCACCCTCCAGGGATCCGAGGTGTTTCTCTTGTTACTTTAAAATTATGTAATCCTGACCTAAGCAGATCACGCGTCCCCCTGCACCCTTGGGCTTTGCATCCCAGTGGCAGCATCTGCTGTAGGGATTCGATGTAATCCGTGAGGTTTCCCCAAGACCACTGGTGTTGACAAAATATTTTTTCTGCCGGAGAGGACTAATTGACCATTTTTTATGCCTAAAATTTTTCTGTTGATATATATGGAGGTGTGCGTGTGTGTGTGTGCGCGCGTGCACGTGCGCGCATGCCTGTCTACGTATCCGTGCTCTTCCTGCTACACGGCTTGTCGTTGGTAATTAGAGTTCTTGATTAGCCACTTCTCGAAAGCAGCAAATACCCTGCCTGGTTTGGCACCCTCCAGCTACGGTCCCCACTGGCTTTGACATCCTCGGTTCACCATTTTCAACCCCTTTTACCTCCTTCTTTCATCCACAACATTAATTCTGAGTGAACAAGACGTGCTTCCTTGCTTTTGACAAGATTTGCTGCAGTCTCATGCGACAAAAACCCAACACTCATTCCAGATTCAGAAAGTAGGATTTATAACAGCATTTTAATTTAATGTTGGATGTTGAACATATAAAGAGATCACAGTAGTACTAGAGCTGAAAATTGATGCCTTTTTTATTAGTGTCCTCTCAGAAGTGGGTGAGACGCTGTTTGTGCAGTCGTGCACAGAGTGGCACAGGCAGATGAATGAGGATATGCTATCTGCAAGGAATCATATTTCAAGCCACTGTCGGCCTCTATTGATGTGCTCAGAGTTGAAAGGTTACGCTAGTAAATGCCATCCGAATTTCCAGCATTAGAAATCGGTAGAATAGTCTGCTGGCTGTCACTTTCTGCTCAGCCTAAACGCACTGCATGGGGATGTTTGAGTTATTTTAACTCGAAATTAATTTCTTACTACTGGAGCATTTCTTTCTCTCTTCCGTGCATTCATCAGTCCCCTAAGGGGACCGATTTTTTTTAACAGGCCTTCCGAGTAAACCAAAATCTCTGGAAGAAAATGAAGGAAAGCTGCATCCACATACATGAGAATTACATTCTTCTTATTTATTCCTTTGAACGTATTTTACCAGGCACTGAGACTAAAACACAGAAGGTCCTGTCTGCAAAGGGGCTTGTCTAGTTAGACTGTATCATAGCATCACAAGACAATAAACCACGGGCTCACCATCTTCACATGTATAATTTGAAGACCATGTCCATGGCTTCTTAATTTCTGGAGGTAATAGGATCAAGAGGAAAAAAAAGAAAATGAAGGGTCTTCATTTTATGGGCTTGGGAAATGTAGAGGCAGAAAACAGTACTTTTTGAGGAGCGGGCTTGTTTTATGTGTGTGGATGAAATGGTATTTTCACTCTTGCTTTTAAAGTAGAGTGCTGAGCAAAAGTAAGATGGAGAAGAAAATTTAGTCATCATTCTAAGTCTGTAATTTATTCATTTTTAAATAATGAAATGGTGTTTTTCTGAATTAACCCATGTATTATTCATGCAGGCGTTGGCAATGTAATAGCCCCAGTTTTCTGGAAAGCAATGTACATTTCTTTGCCTGACAAGCAGTATTTTCTATATGGTATTAATTTAATGGCTTATTTTATTATGCAAAGTTGGAAAGTAAAGATAATTTCTGTCTATAATGTGGTGCTTACATAGGCAATGTATGCCAAATAATACCTCTACACCTAAACCAGCTATCCTTCCTCACTTAGCCCGGACCCTGTGAGAGTGATGAGCGAAGGCACACTGCTCATATGAAGAATAAGAAATAACTCGACCTCTTGGGGAGGAGGTCACAGAATCGTTAAATTCATGTGAAATCCAAATTTCATTTCTACACACACACATTCAATCTATATTCGGTTTTAGCTCTTACAGAAGAAGACATGGTTTTCATGACAGGGGTAACATGGCAACAATTTCAGTGATAATTTCAGTTGGAATATAATAAGGAAATTGACTTTAGGTTTTTGCATAAGTTCTAGAACTAGGCTGATAGCCTGAAAATCGATGCCAGTTTTAGACAACAAATGCCCGGTGACTTTTATCCTTCTTATTCCCTCGGTCCCCTTTGGATGACAGTCCAAAGATGCAATCGCTTTTTCCTAAATAGTCATTTTTAAAGAGACTGATAGCAATTGTTCCAATGATTTAGAACATCTTTTTAATGTACATGCCTGTATACGCATAGGAATGTATAAATTGCTTTCTTTCTCATTTGGCTTTTTATGCCTACTGCACTTTTGTGTACTGATATAAATAATTTCCGAAATGATTCACTAAAACAACAAACCAGGTCTCCTCCCCTTTCAGCCTCCTACCGCTGTAAAGTTACCAACCAAAACTTCCTCTGTGATGCTGTTAATCTGTAATATGCTGGCCGATGAAATCTATTACTTTCATTAACTAGGCAAACTTTTCGAGAACAGGAGGAACTTTTCCCTGGGAAAGAAAAAAGCGGTTTGGGATTGGATTTTTTCAGGGCAAGTTCAGGCCCTTGGCAGAGGGGACAAAAAATACCTGGGCGCCAGGTGTGACATTTCGTAGATCTCAGAATTCTGTCAGTAATGCAGTGCTTAAATTCAGGGAACGAACCATACATTCCATTTAGTTTTTCTTCTACATTTTGGAGAAGCAAGCTGTGTATCAAGCAGCCCCCTCCCTTTTGGCCTCTCTGCCCAATAAGAGCCTTGCTTTAGAACCACAGGCAGTCCCTTTTAGTAATGCTTTGCCAGGGAAACAATAGAAGATTGCCTCGATTAGGAAAGAGCTAAGGCTTTAAGGAGCGTAAACACATACGTGAACCTCTGATTTTTATTATCGCTCTGTAGTCTGGCTGGACTTCTGGGTGTTTGTTCCTACTGTACTTTATTAGATGCTTAGATCTGGTTCATCAAAGTCCCTAATTGTTAAACTTGATACTTGGGGGAGCTTAAAAAACACTTGCGCAGAATGTACTTGTCTGTACATAGGAGAAACGCCGAGAAATGTTTCCAGAAAACAGGAATGGTAGCATTAGCCAGTTCTGGTTCTTTCCCATGAACTGTACAGGCTTGCTTGCTTTTAAGAAATGTTGAGGCTAGCAAAATTGCTAAATGACAAAAATTATTTGTATTGCAAGGTGCTCCTGTAAGCGGTGAGTTTCTTTCTTGCTTTTAAGTATCTAGGCAAAGAATCATTATCTACTTGATGGAATCAAAAAGGGGGGGGGGGGGTGGCAGTAAAGGAAAGAGAGAGGCACAAAAATTGAAGTGTTCAGAGGCATTCCACTTTAAGATCCATCAAAAATGACTCTGTGGAAGATGAGATGCCGTTGGCAGACCACTTTTTAAGAGCAAGCAGGGCTCACCATTCATAGCAAGTATGGGTATCAACCTCAGTCACCCAGTGTAATAGGAGTGTTATTTGCAACCCCCCGGTCCGGACTATCAGACCACGCACTCTAGTTGGCCAGGATCACTTAGAGCCTCTGTTCACCAGAGGTTTAGCATGCTTGTGATGTCCTGTCTGCCTGTCTGTAGGAATGACAAAAGTCTGCACATCCCTCAGGACAGAAGATGCAAATTAGAGGAAAATAAGAGGTGAGACTGGGAACCAGTTCCCTGAAATTAAAAAAAAAAAGAAAGAAAGAAAGAAAAGAAAAAATGTAATTTTTCCAGTTCATTAATTAAAATTGACATTGCAGGGTTTGCAAAGACCAGGAAATGACTGTGCCATTTCACTACATTTCAAAACCTTTTCACTTGAGCAGACAAGTAAATCATGCAATTACTGGGACTCATTCAGCTCTTTAGTAAAAACACAGGCCTGCAACCTTGGGTGTAACATACATTGAAATTAGAAGAGTTGAACTGAAGATATTTCTAAAATGTCACAACTGCTCCGTGACACTGGATGATATGTTTATCCATTCATTATCACCGAGAACACCTGGGGCGGTGCTCGGGAAATCAGATAGTGCCTTTTAAAATAATTATAAAAGAAGCATAGATTAGCAAACTGAGGGGAAAAGAGACAATCCTGAATCACGATGTTACTAATTCTGATCTGTTTGGGGGCATCAGCTTCCAAGTCACAACAGTGTAATAACTGACTGCAACTGTCAGCAGCACTGAGGAGAGGGAGTGCCAAGTATGACTATTTCTAAAAAGCAAATGTTTTCCCGGAGACGGAATCCCAAGCGTTCGTTTTCTGTTTATAAAATGAAAACACCATGGCCGAAATAGCCATTCGGTCGTTGGAGAAGACAGAGAAGGCGTTCTGGCCTGAGATCCAGGACACCAGGTTCTGGTCTTGCCTCGGCTGTTAATCAGGCCAGTGACCTTCCAGAAGCCCGGATCTTAATTTTTCTTAAGTGTGAAATGAAGGGGCGATTTCTCAGGCTCCTTCTTCTTTAAAACATGTGCTCTCTGCAGTTCATTCAACACTGGACATTTTCTCCTCAGCTCTAGGGTAGGGGCGGAGGAGGGGAGCCTGGAAGAAGTAGGCTATTTTATTTTTAACCTTCAAAGGAATTTAGTTGAGCAGATGCTACCCTGAACTAGTCAGAGAGGAAAGAAATAATATGGCTTTTAAAGGGCACATCTAGCATATCTACTGGGGTAAAATAATTCTGGCAATGCTTCAAAGGATATAACTTTTGATGGTAAAGTAGGTAGGTTATGGAATGAAATCACATATGGCAGGCTGTCAAAGTCTCCTACACTTTCAGTACATTTATGTAAGTGCAAATGGAGGCTGCGTAGATGGAGCAATTTCCTGCTAAGACGGCTCTCAGATTATCTGATATTATTTGACTAAATTATCTCTGTTGAAGCTGAGGACAACTTTTTATGATCAAATATTTTGAAATTAGTTTTCCTCGTTGGCAGATTATCTGAAATATGAATTGCTCTCGTTTGAGCACTTGAAATTGAAAGGCTTTGGTAATAGCAATTATAGAAAAACAAGGGTGCTGAAGTGCTGTATATCATGCTGAAGGGGATATGTTTATAGGTCAGTGATGTCAATAACTGTAGTTCTCCCGGATACCTTGCCGTTACCCTTTTATTCTGGGCCAATTCAAAGGACAGACTGACTTTCTTTTTAACAAGGGTGTTTCATTTTTGAGGATGAATACTGCTTTTATTGACTCTAGGCATTTAAACATAGTCAATTCATATTTATTACGTTTCCCAAACCTTTCCTAGGGGGTGTCTGAGGATCTAAAAAGTATGAACGCACTGAAAATGTGTAGAAGTCTAAATAATTCTGAGCCATTATTAATCTGTACGATTGACTTGTGTGCTCCTGGTGCCTTCTCTGTGAAGAAGCTTTTGTATCACTCTGTGGGCCTTCTCTGCTCATATTTATAGCTTCACAATGAACAATGATTATAAGTAACAATTATAAAGCCCTCACCAGGCGCCAGGCATTGTTTTAAGCACTTTCCTATGATTAAAGTTTATAATCCTAACCATAACCACTATCCCTATTTTGTAGATAAGAAAACAGAGGCTCGGAGAGGTAAAACAGCATGCCCAAGGTCATATATCTAGGAAGTGGCAGAACTTGCATTTAAACCCATCCCACTTTACTCCAAAGCACTCACTGTTAACTGTTATTGACAGCTGCCTATGGAAAGTTTTAGGTAATTAACAAGTAGAAAGATTCCAGGTTTATGGGTTAAGAGAGACTGAGACATGGAGCAATTAAGCATACTGCTCAGAACCATAAAATAGTTATTCTCACAATGCCACTGTATATAAATGAACTTCAGAAGACATCAGTCAAGTTACGTAGATCTGTCAAAAAATTCTGATGTCCAACAGTATTAGAAATATTCCAGGATTCAGTAGCAGGGCCCGTAATCAATAATAAGGGTCTAAACTCAGGAGACCCGTGCCATTTGCCACACATTTAATGTGTATTCATTCATGCCAGCATTCAGCTAATGCCAAGTGACCTGCAAGTGTCCAAAACTGTGCTAAAAACTGATGTTATCTGGCATAGTTCCTGCCTTCAAGGACCCTGTGTCCCCAAGATGCCATAGGCACGGCAACCAACTTGCAGTGACCTGTAGATAGTCGATGGCAAATATTTTAATGAATAATGAATGTCAGAGGTTACAATAAAGAGATGCACTACAGACCACGGGAACAGAGAATGAGGTTGACTAACTGCCTGGAGAAGTTTGAAAATGATTTGCCCCCCAAAAGTGATTTTTAGGTCAGGCCTTGATGGGCATTTTCCACATGGAAAAGCGGAAGGTGGTATTCCAGGCAAAGGGAGACATATTTGCAAAGTCATTTCTTGTGGCAAGAGATGAGTCTGGAAGGTGAGGACAGGGCCAGATTGGAAAGGGTGTTCTAGGACACCGAGGAAATTGGACTTTTTCCTTTAAACCCTGGGGAGCCATAAAATGTTTTAAAGGGAAAAGTGAAATAGTAGGTCTGTGCTTCAGGAAAAAAAGAAATTATTCAGGCAAAAAAAAAAAAAAAGAAGAAGAAGATAGATGGCATCTTCCAATTAAAAGACCGATAAATGCCAAGGAAGAGATAAAAAACAAATCACAATAGAGCATAGCAATGGAAATAAAGAGAAGGGGATAGATTTCAGAGGCCTTTTTCGGATAAGATCAATGCCTTGGTGATTGATCAGATGTTGGGGAAAGCAGGGAGGAAGTGCATTTCTAAAGCTTCGTTCCAATTTAGACATGTGGCATTTGAGAAACTTGTAGGACATCTGTTGGGTAAATAGGGTTTAGAGCTGGAGAGAATGGGTTTAAAGTTACAGGTCGAGAAGTGTTTAGCATATACATTCTACCCGTACCCAAAAGAGGTAGATGAGATTATGAAGGCTCTTGAATTTGCAGTTCAAGAAGGAGGGAGTAGGGACCATTGGGAAAGCAATTCTGAGAAGATCCCAGTTTACAGACAGGCAGAGGAAGAGAAGGTAGTCTATAAAATGATGTACAAATGATTAGGAAGTGACCTGCAGAGGCTCTTCCCTGGAGAAGAACCTGGAGGTTGTCATTAGGAAGGTCAAAGAAAAAGACATTTTTCAGAAAGGATGTGATTGCATGTCTGAAAGTTAGGATACTCGGAGGACTGGGAAAAGCGATTGCATCCCTCGGTTAGGAGATTGCTAGAGATGTGAATGTCATCGCCAACACCATGAAAGCTGAAAGCAGAATGCAGTAGGTTGTTGAATGAGAGGTACAAATGCATTTAGTTGTGTTAGCCTCTCTTCCAAGCAGTAGGGGAAGGGGAAGGTACAAAGTACCTTGAGGAGACACAGAGTTGATAGATCTCGTTTTTAAGCTTAGGTGACTTTAACATTAGGTTGAGAAGTTGGACATGTAGAAAAGATACATTAAAGATTCAAAAGAGGGATAATCTTTGGACTCTGATCTCAAAAGGATAAGCTTAGTAGTGTGAAGGCCATGAACCTGAGAAATAAAGAGGACTATTTCTTGCTTTTCTGCTGGAGAAAAGTTCCGGAATGGAGTTTAGAGGTAGAGGTGGGGAAGGAGAGAGATCAGTTTCAGAGGAATTCATGGTGTTGCTCACTGGGTAAAGATGAAGCCAGAAAAAGACTATGTAGTTGCTTTTGCTGGGACTGATCAGCTTTGGTCCATCCACACAGAGGTGCAACCAACAGAGATAGGAAATACCAGTGATGCCAACTGTAAAGAAAGATCAAAGCAGGAAAGGCCAGTCATAGGCCAAGGCCAGGGTAACTAACTCCCTTTTCTGTCAAACCTGATGGTGGTATCACCCATGAGCCCCAAATCCTAGGACATTCTGGAGGGAGAATGGATTCAATTGTGGGCCAGTACCTTGTGCAATGAACTAGCACCATTTAATGTAGCTTGTTAGGCACCAGTGTGGTTTGCCAGCTCTGAGGATTCCACTGGTGATTGATGATGAGCTCCACCAAGAATATAAGAAGCCAAGATTCAGGGGTTGTATTCATTACTCCTCCTACTAACATCTGATAATTTGTATAGAAAGGAAAAAAAATGGAAAAGGATTTTCTGTTATATTTTTAACTTTGAAATCCCATCTTTGCTTCCTTTTCTGTTTCCCTTAAATCACATATGAGAAGCCCATATGACGGGTGATTTTGTAAGTCTCTCTTTGACTTTGTAGGTTTTCCAATGGTCTTTAACATTCTCTCTGAATACTGAGGCTCCCACATTCCTGTTCTGCTCATCTGTTTCTCCATCCGACCCGTACATGATTGGTAAAAATAATATCTCGTGGAGGTACGAGGTCTGAGAACATTACTGTCCTTCTCTGAGCTCTTGGTGAGGGAAGTAATTTGTTTGTTTTGTTGTTGGAAGTTTATTTCATCATGGAAAAAAAAAAGCCTCTGGGCTTTTAAAATCCATTTCTAATTGTTGTTTTTAATTGTCACTGGTTATAAAATAGAAAGCTGTTTAATAATTGTAACTAGACTTCTTACATCTACCATAGTGATGATTTGGTTCATGTCAGAGTAGGTGATACAGAAAATATAAATTGAAAATCTGGAGAACGTGTCTCAATCCTGCTTTGTTTCTTGAGAAAGAGAATAGAATTAAAGGAAATAAGGAGAGGGAGTGGAGATTAAAAAGGAATAAATATGTTATTGTTAGTCCCCCCCCCGCCCCCGCACCCCTTATAGCCCACCTTAACCCTTGGTTTGCCGAGTACCAATCTGTGGCAAACTGTCATTTTGCAGATCTTTAAATGGAATGTGTAAAGTAAGCCATGATACATGCCTGCTTGCAAAAGTGGGCCTATTAAATGAAACAAATGCCGTCCCTGTCTGTTTCCAGCTGAGGTTATAATGTGTGGGGTGGTCGTGAGAGCCAGATTCCCCTTGCCTTCCGTGTCATAAACCACACAGTTTATAGTACCATATGAATTTGTAGAGCTGATTGTTTTATTATATTTGAGTGTAAATTTTTCATCCCTTTCAGTTCTACCACCATTCTCAGAGAATACAGGTTTTGTGCTGATACGATGTTTCCCAGCTCTAGGCATGGCCTAGCCCTACTACTGACTGTAATTTACTTTTTGGTGTCTGTCGCCTTGAGCTTGCCTTCTGACTAGCTTGTTGAATGATGTGCTAATCCATTATATTTTTCAGACAAGTGTATCGACCAGTATAAACAGACTGGAGGGCACAAACCTAAATGAAAGCTATACTTCCCTGAGTCATTTAAAAAGCTCCTGTGTGGTGGCAGTGCGAAATAACTTGGCTCTGTACATTAAGTAAACGGGAGGGAGAGCTCAATAAATAAAACAAAAAATTGAAATATCCCTGCCTGCAGGAGCTTAGTCCAAGTCTCAAATGTTCACCTTTATTCACCTCTCTTTTTTTTTAACACAATGATCAGAAAGGGCCACTTGAAAATGCCCTCTACTTGTAATACAAATCTAGAGTGAAACATGGCATTCAACATCTCCTGCCACTAGTGAGCCTTCTTACCCCACCCCCGAGTGTCTTTCACTTGAAGTCACTTGCATCACCACGCCATGTTTATTCAAATAAACAGCAGAGAGCAGGCCCTCAGAGGAATTTCGCAGAAAAATAAAGCCTTAGCTCAGCCCCTTCTGAGTCTCTCCCATTATAAGATGTGTGGGGATGGATGGCCAACTGGGTTGGGAATATAAGTTTCAAATTAATCTTCCTTAAACAAACAAAAAAAAGTGTCAGCTGAGCCTAAGCCCTCAGTTTACAAGACCAAAGCCATGAGGTTAAGATTTGCTGGTTGCCGTATGAGTCAAGATCCAGTAGCTGGTGAAAACTTTTGGTTGGTACACTCACATTTAGCCTGGCCTCAAGTAACATTTTGGAAAAGGTGTTCTTCAACTGAAAATACAGCACAGCCGAAGTAAAGCAATTCCCTGATGATAAACAAGGGCTCCATTTTTTTCTGACACCTTTGATGCCTGTTTACTTTTACAAAGAGTTGTACTGGGAATTACTCATAGCTCTTCAGGTTACCAGTATAAAAATATCAACCCATTCTTCCCAAATCTCTTGCTCTGCTTCCTGAGGTTTGTGAGGCATACTGTGTATCTTTCACATTTGGCTTATTCTTAGTGGCCAGATGCAGACCGTGATAGGGCCTTTGGTCCGTGGAAAGAGGGGAAGGTCTCAGAACACATTCCCCAACCTCTCATTGGATAGTCCTGGTCATCGTGTAAGGCTAAGCATGAGGCTTTGATGCCCATTTGACAAAAGCAGAAACGAGTAGTACCAGTAATGGATGGCCCAGGTCACAGAGCTTCTAGTACCCAGCCAGCACTGAGAGGGGAGGGGCGGCCAAACTGTCCCCTATCCTGACGTCACAGATGCTACCATGCCACCAACAACCCAGCCCCCAAAGAGCTTCACTCTTTTGGGGGATAGAGGAAATTAAAACATTGTTGAACAGGAATGTCTGTGGAAATCCTAAGCCATAGCCCTTATGACAGCTTAAAATTCCGAGCCTGCACATGCACGGACCTGTATAAGGAGAATCAGTGAATAAATCCTTCCCCCAATTCCAAAAGCAAATAAAAGGACCCTTTGTGGCCACACACAACCCTTCTTTGATCTCTGGTGCAGCATCTCTCAGCTTTGTGCCAATTTTAAACATACTACATGGAGTTTGAAATTCACTTCTGGTCAGCATGTTCTTTCTAGTTATTTCTAAAAGAAATTACCGCCCACAGCTCTCTTTGCTGGTTTGAGAGTTCTAAACTCATTCTTCCTTTGCCTCCTCCTCACGTCCTAAGTCGGATGGACTACTGCTAGCCATCCTCTGCTCACTCAGAGATTTGGCCAATGGGGCTGGTAATCTATGCTACATTTATCAAGGGCACTGAATAACTATTTATTGACTGACTGACTGGATGAATATCCTCCAACTTCCATGGAGTATTTTGCTCATATGAATAATCCTGCATTCAGGGGTTTTCTAATAAAACAATCAATTCTGAACTTTGTTTCAGTCTTCCACTTTAATGGACCAAGGGGAGGCATGACTAGGATCACTTGTAGTTTAGGAAGATGGGTTTGATGGGCCCAACCTACTCATCATCTAATCAAGCCAGAGAAAAAAACAGAGTTATCTTTCCTCACAGAACAACACATTCAAATAATGAAGGTAGTTCAAATATTATCAGCATCAACATAGCAGGAAGTGGGAATGAACTTACATTTATCGAGAAGACTGTGCACCAGCAGGATCATTAACAACAGCAACAAATTCTACCTGTTTGAGCAAGTGGTATATGCCAGAAACTACACTAAACCCTCCATAGATGATGTCTCAGTTAACAGTCACAACAACACTATGAGGTAGATTCTACCAATAATAACTTCATGAGGTAGATTTCATCATCCCCATTTTATCCAGAGAGACCACTACCAGCTTCTCTGACGAGAAGGTGAGGGTGTTGGGGCAGGCTTTATGGGGAGAAAGAATCCCAGGGCATGTCTTAAATGTAAGTCCTCTTATTCATACATCTCAGTAATTCAGACTTCATACCAGAATGAATAAACAAATACACGAAGAAATCTCTTTTGGATTCAAATAATAAACCTTTGCAATCAGAGAAACCTTGTATTTCATTGGATGATTTGGGCGGGGCAGTTGAATGATCTAGAGGATCTCACTATGTGACTTGACAGATTTCATATCTCAGTTCCTTGGTATTTTCACCTGTAAAACAAGAATAATTATTCAGGCTCTCTATATATTATAATGACAGATGATAAAGATTGATGAAATATAGATGCATAGAATGAAGGATTCAGAATAAACGTACTCCTGAGTTCATAGATACGCTCTTACTAATAATGGAATTGTCTTGCTCAGAAATAGCTTCCCTATTTGGGTGTACATTTAATTATGAGTCATCTTTTTCCCCCTCATTCAACCAATATATATTAGACATCCATTCAGTGACACTATGGAGAATAAAAAAGAGAAGTCAGCCTCAGTCTAGAAGTTTAAAAAAGAAATAATGTAATAAAATATATTCCTGGATTTTTTTTTTTTTGAAAGCTGCCAAAGTTGGTAATAAGGCTCTTGTTGTGTCTCCATGAAGCCAAACATCGAGGAAAAATAGAAAAGTTCAAGCAGTAATACAGAGGTTTCAAAACATCTGGACGTTTGCTATCCTGTAGATTTACCGTATGGATCTCCTACAAAGTTCTTCCATTTTAGTTCAGGCTTTCATAATTAATTTGAAGTTCTATTTTTGTGCTTTGTAGACCAACTATTTTACTAAAATCCTTCGTCAGTCATAAAATACTCAACTTTTTGTCCTTGATAGTCTTCAAGCTACAGTCACAGTGTTTATAAAGCCACATGCTATGTTTCATGATAGTTTTTTATACAAAATATATATCTTATATAAAGTGTTCTTGGGATGTCTGGGTGGCTCAGTTAGTTGAGCATCTGCCTTCGGCTCAGGTCATGATCCCAGGGTCCTGGGATCAAGCCCCACATCAGGCTCCCTG
This sequence comes from Mirounga leonina, assembly GCF_011800145.1. Taxonomy (NCBI): domain Eukaryota; kingdom Metazoa; phylum Chordata; class Mammalia; order Carnivora; family Phocidae; genus Mirounga; species Mirounga leonina. The sequence continues at coordinate 2,241,354 of NW_023270827.1, read as the reverse complement.
CTCAACAGGGAGCCTGCTTCTCCCTCTCCCACTGCCCCCTGCTTGTGCTCTCGCACTCTCTGTCAAATAAATAAAATCTTAAAAAATAATAATAGTAATATAAAGTGTTCTGGGATTTGGGCATGAGACAAACTAGGTAATGCTAAAGGGGCTTATACACAAGCCAGTTAGGGGGTGCAGGGGCAGACTTCCTGAATGGAGACCTTAGAACAGCCAATTCTTTCTTTGGGCAAAAGGAAGAAGCTGCTGAAGGTGTGATGTAAAAACTGGTACCTCCGATATGTCAGATAAAAAAACATTGTTTGCTCTGAACCTAATCCTATGCTTAATAATTTCCTTCTAAGATGACTCCAGGGCAGAAAGGGGAAAGGGAAATAATTATAGGGGAACTGAGAGAGGCCAGATGGCAGATGTGTTTGAAAGGCCTGATGATGACCTGTGGGCTTTCGATGGTGGAGAGCCTTCCACATCCCAGGCACCCCAGCCTGCAGGCCCTCAGCCACGGTAGTTACCCTCAGAGCCCGCGGGGCAGAGCCGAACCAGGTGTGGCTTCCTGCTGCCTCATCGCCTTGCAACTGAGAAGATCATCTTCATGATGATAAAAACAAAATGGCTCAGCTCACTCTAAGTTTTCTTACCAAAAAAAAAAAAATCTCGTTTTTATTCATATCTGCTGAGAGCCCCAACTCTGGCCTAGAACTAACTATGCTTTGTCTAATTGTGTTGGTTTTATTTTCCCCCCAAAATGGCTCGTGTTGTTTTAATTACTTTCTGTCAATACTTGGAAGAGCTGATTTTGAGGTAGCTGTCCACTCCCTCCCCCTGCCAAACATGGAGATCCATTTATGCTTCTAAACCCAAGTATTCATCCACACATCAAAATATGTGAACCTTAGCAAGATAAAAGCTGTCCAAACCTGATTTTGTTTCTACACAGATGGCTATAAACATGACACTGGGATATTAGTCTTGGCTTTTCTTGACAGACCTGAAAATTGGCCAAGCAGAACTGTTTAAAATTGGTAGGAAAAACTTACCCTGAAGTTTACTGTTGATGAACACAAGAGAAAGCACGTAATTAATGGAAATGCATGTCAGAATAAAGAAAAATGTGTTATTCCCTTTACTTCTGAGTCCTCGCCAAAGGTGTTGAATAAAGCTGATATCTCAGAGGTAAAAAGGGGACTGCGCTCATTTTAGTGAAGTAAAAATTTGTGTTATAGTTTACATGTGCAGTAATTAATTTATACCCTGACAAGTCTTTTAATTAAAGGTATATTTTTTAATCATAAAAGTATCATACAAAAAAATTCTAATAGTATAGACTAACAAAAAGAAGAGATAATATCACATCCATTCAGAAGAATATAATGTAAACATTTTGACATGTATCTTCTCAGATACTTCTCTGTGGATTTATATTGACATATTTTTATATTTGTTACTGCTTTATGACTTTTTGATAATTTATGATATTATAGACTTTTTTCATTGTTCGTAACTACACTTACAAAGTATTGGCTGCATAGCATTTCCTTCTAAAAATGGGACATAATTTATTTCACCAGGCTCTTACTATTGAACTTTTAGGTCATTTCCAATTTTGTACCACTCACTACAAACTACATTTGTTAAATGACTTTGCAGGGAAATTTTTACATATACACCCATTATTGTATTCTCTGGAGACATTTCCAGAAATTCAGTCAAAAGGACAATATGTGTTATGGGATTTTCATACATTTGGCCCAACTGACCTCAAGAAAGGTGGTATGAATCGACTTTCTCCCAGTCCTGTATTAGATTGGCCATTTCTTCAAACCCTTGCCAGGGCTAAATTTTACCTTTTTAAAAACCATGTGATCAATGGAAGGAGAAATGGCATTCTCTCATTTTACAAGAAGTTTTCATAATGTCCTCTCTAACTTTGAAGAGATGATCCCTCAAATGGGCCGTAAGTCTTACTGAATGCACATGCCTGGGAGACCGATGTGGGGACCACAGGCGCTGTTCTCACGTTGCTGCAGCATTTACACAGGACTCTGCCACGTTCCTGGAGTCTGCACCACATCATATTGTTACCCCGTGTTCAGCTTCCTGTGTCTCTGATGGCCTCTGTCTTGTGCTTCCAGTGTGGTTTTGCGGTCATCCTGGAAAGGACAGAGCAACAGGATGCACCCTCTATAGAGCTGCTTAACTCTTGCTCTCCAAAATCATCATGTTTCTTTTTATGTGTCTGTCTGTAGTTCTGTACGACACCTTTGAAGTGTTGGAGATTCTGCTCCGAAAGAAATGCAAAATTCACAGTGGATATTAAGATAATGTTTCACCCGACAGAAAAACAAAGCAAGCTTTATTTCAAAACAAATATACGGACATACAGTTCCTGTAACTAATGAGGAAATCTTTGTCTTAAATCAGAACTTCAAAACTAGTACTGTAGAAAAGCACATGGGGATTATAAAACATTTGAAATGATAAAGGAGGCCTTTAAATGAACTGGTTGATTTTAGTTAAAAAAAAAAAAAATGCTTTTCCTTACCTCACAGCTTCCCTTGGTGCTAGATTTTTTAAATTTTTGCTACATTTTTTTAGTACTAAATGATACCATGTGTCCTGTCATTGTCAGCACTGTTGATAAAATGGATGAGAAGAATCCGGCACTGAACCTTAGATGGGCACTAAGCACTTCAGAAAGCCCTATGAATTGATAGGCTAAAAGTAAACAATGGCTCTCTTCATCCAGGCTACTATTGGGCATTGGAGGGTTCTAGGTTTTAACACTGTATAATTGTAAGACGCCATTTTTCAGTTTTGTTTAAGGACAAATAAACCATGCCCTGTTCAGGGTTCCAGTCCTATCTGCATTGTATCTGGTTGGGGTGACAGAGTTGCAACCTGAGAATGGGGAGGCTAAGACATCCTCTACATGCCTCAAAATGGGAAAAGAAATACAGGTGACCATAAAACTGTCCTTTGCTATACGGTAGTCTTCCTGCTTGGTGGTATTTTAATAAAGATGTGAAATATCTTTCGGCAAACAATTTATAAAATAATCCTCCAAGAGTTGACCTATGAAGGAAAAAGATGAGCTAATGGCATATCAATTATTAATACCTCATCTAGTGAATGGTGAGGCATTGTGCAGACCTGCAGTTCCACAGTGGAGAAAAGAATTTTTTTTTTTCTCCTTCTCAATCTGTGTTAGGACTTACTGGGAAGGAAAACAATACCCAGTTTGAGGAGAAACTTACGATTTTAAGAAACTATACCTATGTAGTCAGAAAAGAAAGGGGCAGAAGCCTAAGTAATAGAGATTTAAGAAGAGTAGGAGATTGAAGTTGAAGAAATTACTTTATATTTACTCCAGACAGCTGTGCCATAGTTGAGGAGAGTTAGAAGAGTAGGGAAAGTTAACCTCATCGTAGTTCAAGGGTTTTTAACTTTGGGTCCACAGACCAATGTGGAGGCTATAGAGAGACTTTAGAGTCAATGAATTTGGATGGGGAAAAATCACAGCTTTAATTTTACCAATCTCTAACTGAAATTTCGCAGTTCTTTCTATTATGAATGTACACTACAAACCATAGTGATATTGGTAGTACTTGCATTTGTCACTATTTTCATACCATATTACTGTTCTTGTAGATATCTTGGAATGTCACTACTTCATGATTTTTATGATCACTAAACCCAACACTAGATGTCATTATTAAATGCATTAATAAAGAAGCACATCCATTACCCTATCATGTATTTGGAGGATTTTAAAATATTTTGACAACAGAATTTCAGTATAATTGGTTTCTTTTGTAATCCTAACATTTTATGCATTTAAAGAAATTATTATAAGAAAAAGTATATGTGGACTTCACCAGACTCTCCAAACTGTCCACAGCAGGAAGAAGTTTGTCAAACCTCTTCACAAATAGAAGTATATAAAAATGGATCAATAGTGATGAGAGAAAGCTAAGGAGAGACGTCTTTCATATTTTAAAATGTTCAAAATCTGCTTAAAACTCAGGTTGATCATTTAAAAGAACTCAGGGTACAGACGCTTTAATTCCACTATTTTAATATTTAATTCCCATTTCTAAGGGAAAAGACTGATAGGACCAAAGCTAAGTCATAAAGAAACTTCTAGCTAACCAGAAGGAAATCTTTTGATGGAATAACTTGTCCTTATTATACCCAGAGATTTTAGAGCATCATGAAACATTGAGGGGTAGTTCAAATGAAAAACTATTAGCAAATAATTTGACAGCACTTTGTGAGTGCCCCCTGTATGATCACAATAGTTTTAGAACCCAGCCTTGACCTTCAGGAGTTTGCAGTCTCTTTAGAAAAAGCAAACATCACCGAAGACATTTACAATTACCTATAAACATGCACAGATAAATAGGGTATTACCTGAGTAGGTAAAGACTTGGTTAGCCTTGGGTTGATATAACGTGGGAGCTAGAGTAGGTGAGTATGCAGATGTGAAATGGTGGAAGAAGGCAGTGTGAAGACATTTCAGACATAGGGAATAAAGAGCAGAAGCACTGAGCTAGAGAAAGAGAAAAGAAATTTCATGTTTCATATATAAGACATGAGCGTAGAAGAAGCAGGTAGATTGAGAAGGGGAAAAGGGTTGAACACTAGACCAAAAAAAAGGTGAGATTGGTGTTTTTAATTTAGGTAATACGCTGGAGGCAGGCTGTTAAAGCAACTGAATCACAGGATGAAAGGCAAGAAAGAAACTGTCATAGGGGAGACCAGAATAGAGCTTCTAGTCTAGAAATACACATAAAGTGGTGGAGGAGTCGGGGCGCCTGGGTGGCTCAGTTGGTTGGGCGACTGCCTTTGGCTCAGGTCATGATCCTGGAGTCCCGGGATCAAGTCCCACATCAGGCTCCCTGCTCAGCAGGGGGTCTGCTTCTCCCTCTGCCCTCTTCCCTCTCATGCTCTCTCTCTCTCATTCTCTCTCTCTCAAATAAATAAATAAAATCTTAAAAAAAAAAAAGTGGTGGAGGAGTCTGTGCTAGAGTAAGGGGATCATTGTGAAACTCAAAAGAAATGGGTAAAACTGACAAATACAAAAGTAAGATAAAGGTTGGCAGTGTTGAGTGGCGTATGGAGAGGGGAAGGTGAAGGAAGCAAAAGGAATATACAGTTGGAGGTTCGGAAATGTAGAAGGATGGTGCTACAGATGAGCAGCTCAGAACTTTGGTCTGCTATGCTGCCCCTACCATGGGCTTCTCCCTCTAGAAGGTGGTTATGTCACATTTGTGTGCTCCACTTTTCCATCTGCCAAGAGAGTCAGATATGCAAAACAAAGTCACATCGCAAGGAGTTTGAGACTTTGGGCTGAAATAACCTTATCATCTTTTATAAATTTGGTGATTTCTTAGGAAGCTGAAAACAAACACGTACCTTGTGAGTGAAGAACAAAAACAACCAAATCTGCTTTCGTAGGAATCTGAAGCTGTGTCATGCTAACCCATTATCAGAACTAATGTCATTGTTCCGGAGGGTTTACCTACTGATAATTTCTTTTACTTCTCCATTGAGAATCATGCTGGTGTTTAACACATTTTAGATACAGCGTGAAAGTCTTAAAATGTGGGCTCTGAAACTGGCAAAAATTTCATTGGGCTCCTACAAAACATTATGTTCAGTGACTTAAAAATCTGATTATCTCTTTGTAGTCCCTAGACTTCTATTTCTTATCATACTGTTTTGTTTTCATTTTCTGAGTGTATTTTCAGTTATAAATAAACAATGAAGGATCATATCTTGATATCCATGATTATCAGAAATATTAAATGGTGATCAATTTTACTGTTATCATTTAGAATCAGAGGGTGAGTGGTTATGAGACACTTTGCGGGTGACTTCAGGAGGATTGTGTAAGGGACAGTCATAAAATACCTTAGAACCTAGTCCTCAGGTGCTTTATTTTCTCTTCTTTAGGGAGGGAGAAATGAAGCATTTTGTTTTATTCTCTTATAAATATGCTTTATTTTAAGAATAGTCTTCCTCTTCAAAGCAATCAGATTAGTTTTACCAACTGTTGGCATGTGTAATAGTTCTTCACTTCCCACAAGGATTCCCTGGAGTCCCCCATCTACAGGGTGAATTCTGTACTGCTTTTAAAAAGATGAATTGATTATGCAGATTTATTTGCAAGATAAATTTTACAAACAGATACTTTTTAAATTAAGTAAATGTATATATAACAGGTAATCAAGAATAAAAATGGAATATAATAACTACAAAAGATACTGTAAAATAGATTAGATCATAGCAAAAGTGATGTTTTAAGGAATAGTAATATAATTATATATAATATAAATTTGCAGTTACTTCCTAGTCTTCTGTTTTATTTGGATATGACATTCATTAAATGTTTGATGTTATAGCATTCTCTAGAAAAGAGGCATGACAAAATTGTTCTTTCAAACTTAGAAACAAAGATTTATTCCCCTTTGTAAAAGTGAGGGTGGAAAGAGAAGAACTGTTGCTTTTAGATTAAGGAATCCTTCTCTTATAGGGAGAAAAAAGGACACAATGAAAGTATATTTCTAAAAAGTTACATATACATTCAATTTTAATAAAGTATGTTCCCTTTTAAGTGCATTGGGACTCTTGTCTTTAGTATAGAATAAATCCTTTTGGAAAGTTAATTATTTCCTCATGCCAACATATTTTCTGAAGTTGAAATAGATCATTGTCTTTAAGCAATACTTACCAGTAAATAAACAAGTTAGGTAACCAGTTTATATATGTGTGGATTCTATTTGGACTCACTTTATTAGGAAGATGAGACCATGCTTACTACACCATGTGATTTATAAACCCCTACTTAATAAACGGGTTATCGGAAAACTTGGGAGAAACACTACAGAAAGTACCAATGAGGCATTTGGGAGAATGTAGACTTTGGGGGAGCATTGAGATGCACTGAAAGACTAGGGGAGGTTGCTCAATTCAGAGTTCAGTGACAGTCCCAGGACTCAACCGTCCAAACAAGGAGCCTTAATTTGTAGCTGAGTGCTTCGTTTTCTTCTTGTTTACCCTCTTAAGTAGTTTCAACCTTCTTTTGTCTTATTTGCCCTGTCTGTGTTTCCCCCAGATATATTAATTCACATGGTTTCAATTTGAAAATCATTTTTATGCCCTTTGTTTTCCTCCTGTGTAACATTAGTCTGTTGTCAATTGATCAGGATTGCTATGCACCCCTATTTAGTTTTGTCCACAGATTTAATTCCTATATAATATAGAGAACATTATGTCAATCATTGTGAAGGTTGAATTTACTTGATATTATGCTTTACCCAGGGCAAGGAAACTGGCAATTATGATCCACATAGAAATTCTATAAGATGGCAGGCTAGGGTCGTATTTAAGATTACAGATGCTGGAACCAGCTGTTTAGGTTCAAGGCCCACTGCTCAAATTTAATAACTGAATGAACTTGAGAGATTATATACCATGCATGCTTCAATTTCCTCATCTGTAAAATGGGAATTAGAGTGGAATCTATTTCCTAGAACTGCTAGGCTGGTTACCTGAGAGAGTCCATATAACACAGTTAGGACAGTGCCTGACACATCATCATCATCTTCATCATCGACATCACCATCATTGTCATCGTCATCCCATCAAAGCAACTTCCCAGTACACTGGGAACAAATCACTGAGCATATTCTTCAAATTCTGATTTTGTGGTAAACCTGTAGTATACTTTCTCTCCTAAGAACAACTTTGAAGTAGCTGATATTAAGACTTTTCTTTGGATTGACTTTTTAATCCCAAACAATTAAAGAGTCCCCCCCCCAAAAAAACCTAAGTGATAAGTGATAAGCTCCCCCCAAAAAAACATAAGTCCCATAGCTTCAACAGCTAAAACTGCCCTGGTTGCTTTAAGGAATACTAAGTGCAGAACCTCAGATGAATCCAATATGTAGAATGGGGCATCTTGGGCACAATTGTTTGATAAATTCACTTATCACACCACATGATTTCCCTGCTACCAGAGAAATTTTGTTACCCTGCTTCCAAATTATTTATCTTAGTCGAGTATGTTCCCTGAAATTAAGGTTTTCCTCCATCATGTAATCAGTGTTTTAAAAATAAAGCCAGATTTTTTTTTTTGATGGTTTGGGAAGTGTGAAAATATAAGGCATGTTTTTCTAATTATGAAACTGCTGTCAAACGGGTCTATAAAGCAGATGCACTTTGCAAATTAGAGGTTGAATCCAAGGGTCCTATGGCTCTAAAATGGCTCCTCCTTTGGCCTCCACTGTGTGGCAGCTGAAAGCAGGTGTGATATGAACATATTGTCTCCAAGACCAAAGTTCCCTCTGTAATCCTCCCAGATGCAGGGCAGATCCAAATATCCTTTGGCAGTCAGATTCCATGTTGGCACCACCTGCTAGCAAAGAATTTGCAGAAATTGAACTCTGGATGCTTGATCTTTCAAGGCTCTCACAGACCCAAGTCCCCCTGACATAAGGACTTAGTTTAATTTCTCAACATGTCAGATGGTTCATCTTGGGAACTCTTACCTCTTGCTTTCCTTTTTGCTATTTAATTCCTTCTGCTAATAACAGCTTACAGGTTTTCTGAAAGCTATGAGAGACTCTTCCTAAGTACTATCATAACTAGATTTTTGATGATTAAGCTCACAATGTGAATCAGGGTAGCTGAGGGAACACTGCTTGTTTCTCATATTCAGACTGGCTATCTTAGTTAGAAGATCTTCTGTCTCAAAAATATTTCTACTGTAAAGAAGTATACTTTGTTTTTGTCCTCATTCTCCCAAAAATATGTACCTAAATGCAAATATATTAAAATGTCTTTCAGTTTCTTTTTGAGCTTCAATGTCAGGTTTATTTAAAGAAAATTTTCTGGTTTGTTTTTTCCTCCAGTTCAGAAGGTTATCTGTTTTACTTTATATAATAGCAATTTAATGACTTTCTCTGGTTGGAGAATAATGTCCATCTTCTATTAAAGTAGAGTCACTTGGATGAGGATCATCTCCCTGACCATGAAAGATGGGAGGAAAATTAAATTCTATTTGTAGCTGAATAGTGCTTATGAAAATGAAGAAAGACAATCAATATAAGAAGCTAGTACACTCTGAAAATGGTTAGAAGCACCTCCTTCAGACAGCAACCTTCAAATATTTCAACCTAACTGCTGATTTCCATGCTGGTCAAGCAGAATGAGGTTCTTTGGTTACGTCAGCACACACCCGGGAAACTTGCCTAAAATTACTCATGGTTCAATGAGTGGCCTTGATTACAATTTAAGTGTTCTCAGATCAGGCCAGTGACCTTGAGTCAACAAAGCACTGCTTCATATGCATTTATAGTTCTTAACCATACATCCAATCTCACCTGCCACCAGCTACTAAAAGTTGTTTTTTATTTTAATTACACTTAAAAAAAATGATACGAAATCAGTTGCACATAAAATTCCAGGACCTTGACCTCTTGGCCATGGTGTGATTATTTGGCCATGGTGTGGCTGCTAATGACTAAAACCCAACTGATTTAGTTTCCAAGGATAGGAAATCATCCTATTTCACCTTCAGGAATAGGTGAAATTTCTTAATTGTGCCACTTCTTAATTACAGAAGTTAGTGCTTGACTTCCTTTAAGGAAGTTTTGTCCTGGACTGTTAATGAAGATGAGACTTTTTCACTGAATTTAGGGAAGCAAGGAGTACTTTCTACCAGGTAAAAAGAAAGTCTTTGGGATATAGGTGGTTCAGGAAAGTATCAGCCAAAGGAGAAGGCCATAAGTGCAGCAATAAAACCCAAGTGGGCTGAGATGTAGAACAGACCCCAAGAGGCAACATGATTATGTACTAGTCATTCCACGTCAGTTTTTGAGATATCTCTGGGGAAAAAAAAAGTGCAGATTATTTTTGTAATAAGTTCAAAGGCTCATAAAAAAATCATGAACAGAAAATTCCCCAATAATACAGTGTTTCCATTGTGGAAAAGTCAAAAAAGGATGATCACCAAGTTTTAGAGAATCTTGGGCCGTAAGAAGTCTTCTAATTCTAGCACTTAGCAGTCATCAAGACCTCCATCCACTGATCTGTAATCACCAACATCAGATTTTTGCATTTCATTTTGTTTTGAGTGGACTTCAATATTTAGACATACATATATAATGCTTATTCTTAGATATTCTGAACGCTGTGGGTTTTTGACACGTGAGCCACTTGTTCTTATCTCCTAATTGCCAAGGTGAATAAGACATAGAGAAGTGGCTGGTTGAAGCTTTCAGAGAAGGATATTAAAGGAGTCAAGACCAAGCCCATGTTTTGTTGGTGATCCAGGAAGGCCACTTTTATTTTATGAATACTCAGGGACCAGCCATTTTACCATAATAATAAAACAATAATGACTTTATTGTAATGTATTGTAATGTTATGGACATGCAATCATAGTTACACCAGACCTGAGGAGCAAAACCCCCATTCCACACCAAGTCCCTATCTGTTGACGTGAGGTGGCTGGAGGAGGGTCATGGAAAATTATACCAGTATGCCATCCCTGGCTTTCTCTGAATCCAGATGGCTCCGAATGGGCTTGCAAATATCATTCTCCATCCACTCACTGCTTTCACTCATTCATTTATATTTATTCCAAACACATGTATTGAGCCCCTCCCATTGGACAGGCCCTGGACTAGCCTGCGATGGCCGCAGCAGGCAGGCCTCTGACTTCAAGGTCCATAGGTCTTTGGTAACCCTGGCGTCTGCTTCAGGAAGGGACAAGCTGAGACAGAAACCCACGCTGAGCAGGTCTCTAGCCTCCCAACATCCCTTTTGGAGAGAAGGGCACGTTAGCAATATGATGACTAAGTTTTCTCGACAGCTCTTGTTGGAGCAGGCCCTCACCTTCCTGGGCAACATCTCTCCTTCACCTCTCCTTTTAGTTCAGGGGAGCTCTCCTTCTCATTTTAAACTCATCATCCCTTGTCAGCTTATTCTGATGGGACTACAGAGCCAGTTTTATCTGTTTTTCCCTCACTGTAACATCACCCTGCCCTACTTCGCTCTGTGCTTTTGTGTGGCTTTAAAAAAAAAAAAAATTGGCTGCTGATTTCATCATGACTCCTTGACATGCAAGCCAAGCCTATAGGAGCTCCATACAAACCTGCATACTAATCTATCCTCCATGGTTGGACTCGAGAGTGGAAAAGCTGAGTTCTCAGTTAAGGAGGGACTGTTTGACTTGGGAAGAACAGGATTCTAGCAGTACGTGGGTGGTAAACGCTCTGCATGCAAGTACAATTGACTGCAGACAGACCCCCAATGTGAGCAAAAGCAAAGCAGAACTTCTGAAAGGTGCCTTAGGCTGTAGTGTTCCAGGTCTTTCTGTGTCTTACCAGTCTAATCTCATTTGATTCTCACAGCTTAATTACACTGGTAGAAACCACTTGTAGGAAATTTTCCATCTACCACATCTAATTAGCTATGTCCCCCAAAAGTTGAACTTTGTGTCACTGCAGTTTCCCCAAGCCCAGTCAGGGTGCTCAGTCTCAGCTCATTATCCTCCCGGTTTCTTCTCAAGGGAAAATGTATAACATACCCTTTAACCTAGAAATAATGTGACTGCCCAGAGGGAGAAAATCCACAAGTAGAAAAAGAACAATCTCTGGACTGGCCCCACTGCTTGGGGTGTATGTGTACAGTAGAGTGACGCCATGTGTGTCTTGAAAATGTCTTCCTCTCTAAATACACTTACCAGGCACAATGTTTCTTATTTTATCTTCGCAAGATTGTCGTGAGGTAGATGGAATGGGTGTTACATTAGTTTTTACATAGAGAGGAAATTGACAGCTTGCTAACTGACCTCTGGGAGATCAGAAATTAAGTACAGTTTCTAAATGACAGAAACATACAGAGTTCTCCCCATATCTCATTTGGATCAGATCAGTGGCATCCTGTTCAAGTGGGTGGCCTAGACCACTGACCTCTACAAAAATTCTCTTTTTCTGTATTTTCCTCCCTGAAATCTTTTCCCCCATAAACAGAGGGAAATCAACTTTATCACATTCACAATCAAGTATAGTCATCAATCAAGTAAGTATTTATAAGACCCTTGAAAGTTGCTGAAAGGAATATGAAGAAGTCTAAAATGTAGCCCCTGTATTTGAGATCTTAAAATTTCAATGGAAAAAACAACACATGGACAAATTAAAATTTCGAGGTAATGCAGAGCCAGATGTGATTGAGTGCTGATGACTCAGTGCCAAGGGCATCCAGAGGATGGAAAGGACTAGGTCGGCTAAATAGGAGAGGAAGTGCTGGGATTTGCCCAGGCTATGATAAATGAATAAAATTGGAATCAGCCTAGCACAAAGGCACCCAGGTTGGGACAACTATGGGAGCAAATTCTAGAGATGGAAATGGACAAGGCATTTTGGGGAGCAGCAACTAGGTGAACTACAGATAAGAATTTGCATAGAGATGACGTGGGAAATCCTTTCAAGGAAGTGGACTGGCGAGTCTTAAATGGCAAAGGTCCTTGTTTTGATGGGAACATAATAATCGTGTAAGGGCGTTGTGAGTAAGAGAGTAAGACAGAGATACTATTTTGGTCCACATTGGCCATGCTCTCTCATGTTTTACAAATATTAGAACCTCTGCCTCAAATCTCATTTCCTCACTTCTTCCAGCAAATCCTTATGTTTTCTTCGAAAATTAACTCAGCCCTTTGAAAACTTTGCAGACTTACCTAAGGAAAGTTTGTTCCTTCCTTTGCTGTCTTCCCACAGTGCTTCACACACAGGTCCTAGAAGATAAACCTGTGGTGACTTCTTCTTTGCATTCCCCACTTATAACAGTGGGCCTGGCACACAAATGGATCTTATTGTCAGACTGAATGCTCCATTGAGAGCAAATTAAATAGCACCACCTAACATTTATTGAGTGTTTGATCTGTACCTGGCATGGTACTAGATACTTTACATGTATTAACATATCATCTCTAACTCAACCATTCGACAAGGTACATATTAAACCCATGTTAGAGCTGAAGAAATTAAGGTTTGCCCAAAGCCACATAGCTATTAAGTGGCAGTGATGGTGGCCTCCAGAGCACATTCTCTTTGCTTCTACTAGTTATGTTTTCATAAAAGACTTACAGCACTTATCACAGCATACGATATATGGGAAATGTTTTGAGTGAAGAAAGAAAAAGTACTAACAAATATTATCAATGGGTAAAAAACATAAGGCCCAAATATCTTTAGTTGGTGAAGAGCATTACTGCTGCCATTCATCAGTGCATGTTTTGATGAGACTGCAGATGCCAACCAGCCCTAAGTCCATCCTTCTGCTGCAGGCCAAGGCTAGAGAGGGTCCTCACAAAAACTTCACACCTTCCCCAACCTCCCAGGCTATGGGTTCTTCTTCAGTACAATGAGCAAATTGGACTAGATGATCTCTAAAGTTTCTTCTACCATTTGTATTCTAAGATCTGAGAAATTAGCATGTTTAAGTAATTCACATTAAAAGACAAATGACCAGTGGTCCTTAATATTACCCTTCCTGGGAGTTTTTGCAACTTAAAGGGGACACTTATCAGTGGAGGTGATTCTTTATTTGGCAGAATACTGGGCAATGAGGAAGTATTTGTGGGCAGAGATGCTACCCGACATGTTGGTTCCATTCCACAGATCTCCCAACGCTAATTTTGGCGCCTTAACCATGAGCATCCTGTTAGGAGCCTCCTATATGTATCTCTCTCACACCACATTATGATGATTTATTTTCTTGTCCTTTTTGCCCGTTAGACTAGGATATCTTCAGGGGCAAGAATCTTTTTTTATCTCTGAATTTCAAACTTCTAGAATGTAGTCAGAGCTCAAATATACTTCAGCTGAATGAACGTACATTTATATACCTTAAATCATTTTTATTTTTTTAAACAAATCTTTTTTGAAATAGGGCTCTAGGATCAGCTTCTCCGCCTCATTGATTACCCTTATGTTCTCCCACAAAAGATGCAGGGACCCTTTCCACAACTCTCTGTATGTCTCCTCTGGTCCCTCTACACAGATACACTGCATGCTTTTCTTCTGTAATTTGAGAGACCCCAGATCCAGACCACTGCCTCCCCAAGCTCCTGCCTGGGAAGAAGACTTTTTAAGACTTGGTCCTAAGAAAAGCCTTCCTGAAAATGGGCCTTGCTTCAACAGGACTGCCTGGTAGCACCTTGGAGAAAGTTGGAGGATTTTTAGCCTAGATTTTAATTGTATTCTTCATCTAATTAATGGTAAAAGCCATTCCGAAATGTCTGAAGACCATCTCCTTGTCCTCATGTAAATGGTAGCCTGTTTCAGTTGAGAGGGGAAGGAAGCATGGGAAAGGAAAGGGGAAGACGACAGAGGCACCCCAAAAGCAAGAAGAGAAAGGACATTGCATTTGCCTACGAGTCCTTCTGAAAGGCCTGGAGAAACCTTCTTACTCCATGTGACCCATTAGAAATTAAGAAAAATAGATTTTTCTCCCATTTTGTTACTCAGAGCTGATTTTCTTTGGGCCTGTGCCTGATCAATGACAGTGTCAGAATCTAGAACTTCAAAGTGATTGTGGAGCAGTTTTGAATCCTTTGTTGTAAAATAGATGCCTTATGGCTCATTTGCTGTAAAATCTATTTTATTGTGGTACTTAATTAATGATCACTTTGACCATTTGTGGCAAGTGGCCAAAAATTTATCTTCTCTGCCTCTTTCTTTTTCTTTTTAACTGCCAGTGTTTGAGAAAAGCAGATTAGGTAAAAACATATCAATCTGCCATACCTATTAATAAACCGGGGAAATTGGCCAATTTCTTTTTAAATTATATATGAAGGGCTTCTGAAAAATACCATTTTGTTTTGAATACTAAAATGATACACTGAAATTCAGAGGTAAAGTATATTACATATTTATGATTTAGATTAGAACATATGCATTAAAGTTATAAATTATCTTATTTTTGATAGTGATTAGAATGAGAGAGAAGCAGAGTAAAGAAGGAAGAGACATAGATAGGGAGAGGGAGGAAGTGAATAAAAAAAAGGAAAGAAAATGTCGATGCTTAAATTTTTTTAATATTTATATTTTTTTTAGGGGCGCCTGGGTGGCTCAGTCAGTTAAGCTGCCGCCTTCAGCTCAGGTCATGATCCCAGGGTCCTGGGATCGAGCCCCTCATCGGGCTCCCTGCTCAGTGGGGAGCCTGCTTCTCCCTCGCCCTCTGCCTGCTGCTCTGCCTACTTGTGCTCTCTATCTCTCTGTCAAATAAAATCTTTAAAAAAATATATTTTTTAATGAGTCACACTTCTAAATAGATTTTAAGGGATTCCAACATGGAATCCTATATAGATAGCAAGAAATGCTTATATCAAATGTAAATGCTTCATTCATACCTTCTGGTGGTACCAACACAGAAGTCTAACATTTCTTTGTTTCCCAAAGACCTTGCTCTTGGTAAACAAGGAAGCTGAAGAGAAATTGACTCTTCTAGGTCTTTCGGAATCTTTGTTGACTTGGTTTCTACTGTGAGACCAGCCAGCGTCCTGCTGGCTGTGATATCGGGCTTTAGCTTGCAGCCCATAAATACAGAAAGTGCAGTTTGTCCCTGGTATTTGTTCTACACTTACAAATTAGGAGACACGTTTACTGTAAATATAGTTAGCCTCCAGAGGTTTCAAAGCTAAGAATATGCACGTTCAAGATGTCTTTGCCTTATTTATGCTGTGGCTACCACATTTGTATAAACAGAAAATTACTCCATTCATGCTTTATTACTTCTTCTTTTGTACCACAGCCTTGACCCCAGTCATCATAAATTGAGAAATAGTGGGGAACTAATGGAGACAGATGGGAATATGGCTTGCCATTTACTCAAATTGGTAAAGTAATTAACCTCAAGGTGCTGGTTTGCAAGAAAAATTGTTGGAATATCTCAGGACGTCGGTAAACAGACTCCTGCTTTAACCAGTTCTGACAACTGCATCATAAACTAGACTTATTCTGTTCAATTGACCTGTCAACGTCTTGAGTCCAAATAAAGATTTGTATTACAATGCACTTGCTGAGAAGTGGGAGAACACAGTGCTGTTTCTTTTCAAATGGGTTGCTGTTCTCCTCCTGCTCAATAGGAGCTGGACTGTCATATATTCATCCTTCAGCCATTATATTCCTTAGAAATCTTCCATTACTGATTGTGTGACAGCTTCGTGACAACAGATGGTAGTCATTTGGCTCCAGATAATGAAATGAAAAAATGTGGGCCAGGCTGGCTGGGCTCATTTAGAACAGCAGTGGACAGAGGCCAGATCTAGATTTTATTTATCGGGGGATGTCCTGTAATGAAGCCAGAGTTATGTTGGTGGCGTATTGTTCCCTACAGAGTGGGGAGTGGGACTGGATTTCTATAGATTATTACATAAATCAAAGGATGGGATCACCTGATCAAACTACAGTATATTCCTTTTGAAAGCTGACAGATTTCACATGTTCCAAACAGGCCTCTGTCTCTCTCTGTGTCCCTGTTTCCCTCACTCTCCCCTTCACTCTTTCCTGGGAAGAGCATGTAGATTCCTCTTTTCCACATTTTCCGCAGTGGGTTCCATCTTTAGGGCACTGTAGCTGCCTCCTATCCAGTTGAGTAACAGGGAGAGGTTTGACTTACTGAAACTTGAATAGCTGTTTATTTCACACATTTCGGTTTGCCATTGAAGCAGTCCTAAAAAAGCCCTTTGTGATATCACTATAACATTTATCTGGAAGACCTGTGTCATGGGAACATAAAGAGTCACTTTCATTGAAGGTAAACATGTGCATTGGTGATAGAAGAAAACTCAATGTTTTGTAACATTTCAGTTGAAGAAAACTCAATTGATTCAGAAACATTAAGGATCCCTGGATTATCAGGCTGGCTTTCCTCATGCATACACCTGTGGAAAAATTACAAAGTTGAGCAAATGCTTACCTTATTAATACCCCTCCAGGAGGGTAACAGTCACTTAAAAAGCCCACAGCTCTGGAAGCTGTGTTAGGCACAGGGGTTGGAAATACTCAGCCATGGGTTTCCTCTGATCTGGCTGGCATTAGTCTTTCCATTAGTCTTAGTTGTGGTGATGATCTGAGAAGACTTAAAAGCATCTGTTCTTTCAAAGGGTGGATATATAGCTGCCTTGAATGAGAGTTTTTTGTGTGTGTAGCCCTATTTTGAAGAAGAACTGAGTAATTTCTTGTTTACTTGTCTTCAAATGTTATTTTTTAACCCTATATGAAAATTCATAGAACTCTTTGTTTAAGAAATATATCTATACTTCCTGCAAAGTTGCCTATA
Organism: Mirounga leonina; assembly: GCF_011800145.1. NCBI lineage: Eukaryota > Metazoa > Chordata > Mammalia > Carnivora > Phocidae > Mirounga > Mirounga leonina. Next base: position 2,224,002 of record NW_023270827.1, on the reverse strand, counting down.
TATTGAACCTTAGTTCCTCTTCATTCTTTTGCAATCTCTGGGATTAAAAAAAATACTTCAAGCTAAGACAACTAGACATCAGGTTTACTCTAATGTTGTGACTTGCTAAGTGAATCTGAAGTCTTTCTCTTGAAGAGTGAGTTACCACTGTTGAACTCGTAAGAGACCAACTCCTTGCTCTCCCAAGATTCTTCCTAGGAGGCCAACACATTCATCTGGATTGGAATCTCCTTTATGCTGACCCTCTTCCTAGGCCCAGGTTCTTTTCCAAAGAACTAATGCTCACATTCTAGTTTTCCTATTCTGCCCAAAGTTCTCCAACCCATTCTTCCATCTGTGCTCTACTAAAGACTGAAGTCCTCAGCCTACTAAACACGTCCATCTTTCCTTGACTTTGCACCTAACATTTATTTTTGGTTTCACATACTAATTGTGTGTGTGTGTGTGTGTGTGTGTAAATAGCTTCAGCAGTTCAGCTGCTCTTTTTATCTGATCAAGCATCTAAAATCTTGTGCTTAACAATCAAGGTAAAATCTCTCAAGCCAAGCAGTAGGCTTTGAAGAAAATGCCATGAATTCAAGGAAGCCATATGTACATTGACTCCTCAAGTATGAATTCCAAAATTACGTAGTTGTATATGTTAAGCTACTACTTATAAAAAATGACTTAATGCATTGTTTGGTGCTGAGACTTTATCATAAGTGAACTTCAAAATGAAGGCTACATAGGTGACAATTCATGAGAGTTTTCAAGTTTGTGTTTTATGGCTGATGACGGCATAATCTGAAATGGTTGGTGACTTCACAGGTTACATCAAAAATGCTTTCAGGGTGTCTTATGCCTGTGCCTATTTCCATCATTAAATTAACCCTGAGTTAATGTGTGATTGTTAAAGAAAACACAAGGCAGCATTTTGCCTTGATAGCTAATGGATTAGAATGGCATTAAATATTTTCCTCCTGGCAGACATAACATTTTATAGTTTGGCTTTAAAATAAAGGGTATTTTATATACACTGCAATTTCATTCAGTTATTTCTCAGACATTGGCACCTCCAATGGCTAGTTCAAACTTTGTGAAGAAAGTGCATTTAACTTACTGCAATCTCTTATTAGACAAATGTTTTTAGCAGACACTAGAAGCCATAGAAAGTGAGAATAAGCCCAGTCTAAAGTGGGCACCTTTCCATATTTTTGCCTGTCCATGTGTCTGTCTGTCATGTTTATGTGTCTATATTTATTTGCTCCCCAACCTATGAGAAGGTGAACAGTTGAAATTCATTTGCTACCTGAATTGTTTTCTCCTGTTTTAAAACATTTTAATTTATAATCAGACAAGAAGAACAGATGTAAGAGTTGTAATTTAATCATTTTATTGCTATCTTTGTATATTTTGAAGAATTAGGTATTGTACTCATGGGAAGTCGTATTTTATGCCTAGTTGGAAAAATGAATAATGTAATAATATGCAAAATGTAAAGTTTTAGAACTTCACTACTGAGTAAGGCATATAAACTAATGATCTGGTTAAGGTCCCCTGTGCAGCATAATAAATATGGACTAAATTTGTCATTATAGCTTTAGACAGAGGTTTCAGGCAACAGATTTAATTAAATCCTTTTTTAATATTCATACTTCTAAACTGCATAATTCCCTTCTACTGTAAAACTGAGCTATATTAAAACAAACAAAAACGGCAGATTACTAAATGGATATTAGCATGAAGTCAATAAGCATTTAATTCTGGAAAGAACTCTGCGAGGAGAGAGGAAGCTTTGTGGAGCTCGCTCAGGAGATCCTTGACTCATATCAGTGAAGCTTGTTCACAGAGACTTCCTTCTGTTTTCATGCTGGCTTTTATACAGAGGTTAATGAGTTATTTGTGGAACTCATAAAGCACACAGGGGCAACACAAGAAGGCCACTTGTCGTCCATTGAAGAGTGACGATTAATGAAAAATTTAATTCAGACTCCAGAAGGAGTGCATTGATGACATTGAGGAAGTCTAGAATATCTAGATACTGATAGTTTTTAGGAAAGTTAAGTAATAAAGCCATTACCCTCTAAGGTCTTGTGTCTCCTGTGACACCCAGCTCAGGCACTAGACTACCCCAATAACTATAGTATCTCCTCTTAGATACTAGCACAGAGTAAATCTGGATATTTATGTTACCCTTCTTCAGTGATTTAAACAATCATTCTGAATTTTTTCATGGGAACATTTCTTCTATGGGGGGTCATAGGATTCAGAGAATAACTAAATATTAAAGTTTTGGAAGAATTGCCTGACCAGTGTCGTTAGCTGACTTCATGACCATCCTTGCTTAAAAAAAAAAAAAAAGTCCAGCTCCACTTCCCGAAGATCAAATTGCCAATGGAGTTGGTAAGTCTGCTTCAAAGCTGATTGCTTATCCCCTTACTGTATTTTATCCACCTTATGTTACCCACCTGTGCTGGATTTTTTTAGATCCATATTTTTCTACCCCTTAACCAATCCTCCCACCCCTTTAAATTATGATTCCTCTGTTTTAATCATCTTTGTTTATATAGCACCTGTCATTGGTGCTTGGTATCAACAAATGTAGACTGACTGAATGGAATATTATATAGGAGCAATAGCATTATAATTTTTTTATCTTAAAGAACCATATAAAGTCATTAATCTGACCTCCAAATTGTATAGATTAAAAAACTATGGACTAAAGAGAGTTCAGTTGACTTGCCCATAGTTATGTAAATAATGACTAGTTAAGAATGGCAGAGGAAGTGTGACTACTTTATTAGACATATAAAGAGAGAGAAAGAAAAACAATTCATACTCTTGATCTTAAAGTAGCTCACCAGTCCATTAGTTAGACCTTACATATAGGCACAGAAACAGTTAAAAAAAAAATCTTAAACAGCATAAGATTCAACAGCAAAATGTGTCCTCTAAAGTTAGATCATCTAAACCATTAAGCAGAGGGAAAAAGAGCAATGGAAGTTGACCAATCAGTTGAAAGGATTCATGGACAGTGGTATGAATTTAGCTGGACCTTAAAAGGTATAAGAGAGATGAGGCCATGAGCACAGTGTTCTGGGTAAGCTGACTGTTTTCAGAAGGTTCTAACAGAAGAGCTGTGGGAGAACAGAAGCATACTGTGCTTCTGCCCCACCCAGCACCTCTCTTGGCCCCATTGGCTGGCCCCCAAAGAGAGAGGTGAATACCTCTTTCCTTACTGTGTAGATCCAGTTCAGAGAAACAGACTATCCACTCTGAATTTATGTCGTGAAACAAGTTCACAGTTGATAATATGGTCCTAAGTCAGGAGAAATAGATTCATTTTCATTTTCTAGGACTACCTTTGAAGTAGTTGAGAGAGGATAATTATTTTCCCTCTTCAAAGTATTTTCTCACATCATTTTCCTGGAAATGACAATTGGCCAGTGCCCCAGGTTGGCAAATCTAACTTTGGTTTGATGAGTGCAATTTTGAACACAGCCCTTGATTCCATGTTAGTTTCCATGGCTCAGAATTGAGCTTTGCAAAGTGAACTGTCATGTATTTTTGGCAAACCTTTTTTTTTTTCTTTCAACTTTAAAACTAAAAGAGGAAAGAGATAGTCCCAAAATTATTTGAAACTGGAAAACCAGCTTGGAGGTGACATTTAATCTGGTCTTCTTAATTTGAGTGAGGAAAAAAAGATACCGAGGGCTGTTAATGACAGTTATCCACTTGAATTATTTACCTAAGACAGATACAGGTATAGTCTTAGCTATCAAACTAAGGGCATCTTCTCTGGGACAGCTGAATATGTGTGTTAAAATACTACAAGTTTTCCTACAAAGTAGCTTAGACTTAATATTTTGTTTAAAATACACCACATTTTGATCATCACAGCTGTCTCTTAGAAGCAAATTTTCCCTTAAATGAAAGGAAAGTTTGATCTCTTCACATTTACAATGAGTGTGGGGACTTCTGTCTTCCACCAGGAGTAATAGCATCTGAATTTACCTTCCCACCTGAAAAATCAGAAAAGAGAAAGAAGTATATAAAACATTTCTTTCCAACATACTAGTTATCAGGCAGGGAAGAACAGCAATACCTGAGAGACAGGAAACAAAAGTAAGTCCTACAGTTGCTCCAAGTTATATGGATCAGGTTTCTGGCAGAGCCTGGAGGAACCCCTGAGTTAAGGAAGTGAGCTGAGAGTGTGTGGAGACCTACCTGGCTAGAATTAACAGGGGAGACCAGAGACAAGAGAGGTACACAGAGACAGAGCTCTAGTAATTTGTAGAGGACGACCTTTAACTATTCAGCTGAGCACTGGTGAGTGCATGCATGTGAAGAAAGCAGGCAAAGATGGGGGAAGAACTATCTGAAAGGATTAGGGGTAACAGTGCCCATTACCCAAATAGGATCGAAAACAGTGCAAGTTCCCACTAGCCAGACTGAAAATCATCAAGATTCACACAGTATTGAGTAGAGTATACAAAGAGGATTTTTTTTTCAGTAGTAAGGAAAAATTAGCCCCAGTCTAAGCATTATTCCAGTCCCACCTAACAAATCTTAAAAGCAAAACCCAAAAGCTCCAATTGGTTTCCATGATACTTAACTGCATTCCAAAACAAATCTCAATAATATTTATAGGAATAGAAGAATATCCATAACCCAACAATGTAAAATTCATAATGTCACATCCAATCAAAAATATCAGATATGGTAAGAAGCAGGAAAATAGTCCCTAATAAGCAGGAAAATCAATTAATCAAAATCTATGAACAGCTGACACAAATCTTAGAATTAGAAGAGAAGGATATTAAAATGGTTATTATTACTGTATCCCATATGTTTGTAAAGTTAGTAGAGACATGGAAGATATAAAAGAAACCCAAATTTAACTTGTACAGATCAAAACTGCAATGTGGATAAGACTAATGGTAAATTAGGCATTGCAAAAGAAAGTACTGGGACTCTGAGAACATAGCAGATAGAAAGTATCTAACATACAATACAGAGAAGAGACTTTTAAAAGTGATTAGAGAATCATTAAGATGGGGGACAACTTTAAGCAGCCTAAAATACATGTAAGTCCCTGAAGGAGAGGAAAGAGTGGAGAGTGGAACAAATATTCAAAGAAATAATGGCTGAGAAGTGCCCAAACTTGATGAAAACTAAAAATCCACAGCTAGAATCCCAAAGAAACCCAGTCACAAAAATATGAAGAAAATGACACCAAGGCACATTTTAATTCAGTTGCTCAAAACCAGTGACAGAGAAAATATTAAAAACAGCCAGAGAAAGAATAGCCAACCAGAGAGAGAGAGAAAAAAGAAAAGAAAAAAGAAAAGGAAAGGAAAGGAAAGAAAAGACTTTACATACAGAGGAATAAAGATGAGAGTAGATTTCTCATTGGAAACTATAAAGCAACATCTTTAAAATAGGGAAAGAAAGATGTTGTCAAACCAGAGTTCTGTACCCAGCAAAATGACACCGAATAAATATATTTACAAAACAATGAAGAGCATCAGAAATGGCAACTTGAGTAAATATATAAGATTTTTTCCTTAATATTTAAATCTCTTTAAAAGAAAATAGAAGTTTGGACAAAATTAATAGCAAACATAGTGTGGGATTTATAGCATATATAAAAATTAAATGCATGAAAAACTACCACAAAATTTAGGAGGGGAGAAAAGAAGTATACTGCTGTAAGGCTCTTTTATGGGAACTAGTATACTATCACTTCAAGGTAGATTTGATAAGTTAAAGATGTGTACTATAAACCCTAAAACAATTACAAAAATAGCAAAACAGAGCTATAGCTAATAAATCAACAAAGGAGATAAAATAGAATCATTAAAAAAAAATACTCAATGCAAAAGAAGGCCAAAAAAAGGTGGAACAAAGAACAGATATGACAAATAGAAAACAAATGGCAAGATGATGGATTTAAACCTAGCCACATCAATAATCATGTTAGGAAAACAGTATGGAGGTTCCTCAAAAAGTTGAAAATAGAGCTACCATACGACCCAGCAATTGCACTACTGGGTATTTACCCCAAAGATACAAATGTAGGGATCCGAGGGGGAAGGGGACCCCGATGTTTATAGCAGCAATGTCCACAATAGCCAAACTATGGAAAGAGCCAAGATGTCCATCAACAGATGAATGGATAAAGAATATGTGGGATGTATATATATCAATGGAATATTATGCAGCCATCAAAAGGAATGAAATCTTGCCATTTGCAACAACGTGGATGGAACTGGAGGGTATTATGCTGAGCGAAATAAGTCAATCAGAGAAAGACGTGTATCATATGATCTCACTGATATGAGGAATTCTTAATCTCAGGAAACAAACTGAGGGTTGCTGGAATGGCAGGGGGTGGGAGGGATGGGGTGGCTGAGTGATAGACATTGGGGAGGGTATGTGCTATGGTGAGCACTGTGAATTGTGTAAGACTGTTGAATCACAGACCTGTACCTCTGAAACAAATAATACATTATATGTTAAAAAAAAAAAAAAGCAGAAGAAGAAGAAGATAGCAGGAAGGGAAAAATGAAGGGGGGGAATCGGAGGAAGAGATGAACCATGAGAGACTATGGACTCTGAGAAACAAACTGAGGGTTCTAGAGGGGAGGAGGGTGAGGGGATGGGTTAGCCTGGTGGTGGGTATTAAGGAGGGCACGTACTGAATGGAGCACTGGGTGTTATACGCGAACAATGAATCATGGAACACTACATCAAAAACTAATGATGTAATGTATGGTGATTAACATAACATAGTAAAAAAAAAAAAGAAAGAAAGAAATAATCATGTTAAATGTGCATACTGCCAATAGCCAGCTTAAAAAGTAGAGATCATCACATTGTGTTAAAAAAAAAAAAGCAAGACTCAACTATATGCTGCCTACAAGAAACACACTTCCAATTATAAAGACAAAATAGGTTAAAAGTACAACCATAGAGGGGTGCCTGGCTGACTCAGTAAGGCATGCGACTCTTGATCTCAGGGTCATGAGTTCAAGCCCCGTGTTGGGAGTGGAGTCTGCTTAAAATTAAAAAAATAATTATTATTTCTTAAAAGTACAAATGTAGAAAAAGTTATGCCATGGTAACACTAATAAAAGGAAAGATAAAGTAGCTACATTAATATCAAAGTAGATTTCAGAACAAATTTAGCCATGGATAAAGAAGACCTTTCATAATGAAAAGGGGGCCATTTCATAAGAGACATAATAATCCCAAATATTTATATACTTAATTACAGAGCTTCAAAATATATGAAGCAAAACTGATAGAACCACAAGGAGAAATAAATCCACATTACAGTTGGAGATTTTGATGCCCGTTACTTGTAGACAGAAAATCAGTAAAGACATAGATTTAAATACTATCAGCCAATTTGACCTGATTGACATTTATAAAAAACTCCACCCAACAACTGCAGAATACACATTCTTTTCAAGTGTACATAGAACATTTACAAAAAAAAAAAAAAAAGCCCATATTCAAGAACATAAAACAAATCTCTTTTAAAAGATTTGAGTCCTATGGTCTCTGACCACAAGGGACTTAAATTAGAAATCATGAACAGAAATAGCTTCAGAAAAGCCCCAAATATTTGGAAACAGAATAAATGCTTTAAAATAACACACAGTTCAAAGAAGATATCAAGAGGGAAATTAAAATGTATTATGAGTGAATTAAAAATGAAAAATGTAACATCAGAATTTTTGGATACCACTAAGTAGTTGTTAAGGGAAGTCTATAGCACTAAATGCCTATGTTAGAAAATAAGATCTCAAATCAGTGACAGAAGCATCTATTTTAAGAAGCTAGAAAAAGAGTAAATCCAAATTTTTTTAAAAAATCCCAATAAGTGGGGCACCTGGGTGGCTCAATTGGTTCGGCATCCGATTCTTGATTTCAGCTGGGGTCATGATCTCAGGGTTGTGGGATCAGCCAATGTCAGGCTCCGTGCTGGGTGTGGAGCTTCTTGGGATTCTCTCTTTCTCTCTCTCTCTGCCCCTCCCTCCCACTCCCACCCGTGCACACTTGTTCTTTCCCCCATCTCTAAAAAAAAAAAAAAAAATCCAAATAAGCAAAAGAAATGATAAAGATCAAGATGAAAATCTATGAAATATAAACCAATAGAAAAGAGTAATAAAACAAAAAGCTTGTTTTTTGAGAAAACCAAAAAAAAAAAAAATCACCTCAGCAAAGTAGGAATAAAATAGAACTTCCACAGATTGAAAAGGAGCATCTGAAAAAAAAAAAAAAAAAAAAACCTACTCTTTCATCATACTTAATGATAAAAAATTGGATGCTCTGCCCCTAATATCAAAAATGAGACAAGGATGTCTAATCTCACCTCTTCAATTCAATATTGACCGAGAGGTTCTAATATATAAGTATAATAAGTCAAGAAAAAGAAATAAAAGACATCCAGATTGGGGGGGGGGGAAGAAGTAAAATTGTCTTTATTCACTTGAATATTCACTTAAAACATGATCATCTACACAGAAAATCTGATTGAAGCCACAAAAGACTACTAGAAATTATAAGTGAATTTAACAAGGTTGCAGGATACAAGATCAGTATACAAAAATCAGCCAGTACCATTTACAATTGTATTTTTAATTACTTAAATATTTAGGGATAAATCTAACAAAAGATATGAACAACCCCTATGTTATAAATGACAAAATGTTACTGAGAGAAATTAAAGAAGCTCTAAATAAGTGGAGAAATATACCATTTTTATGGATCAGAAGACTTGGTAACATTAAAATGCTGTTTCTCCTTAAATTCATCTATAGTTTCAGTTAACAGTATAATCTTAATAAAAATTACAGCAGACATTTGTACGAAATGACAAACTGATTCTAAAGTTCCTATGGAATAATTTCAAGACTTACTATAAATCTATGGTAATAAAGACAGTGATATTGACATTATGTCAGACAAATATATAAATGAGGTGGATTCACACATTCATAGGCAACAGACTTTAAACAAAGGTACAAAGTAATTTGGTGGAGAAAAAAAATAGTCACTTCAAAAAAGTAGTGCTGGAACAATTGAATATTCATAAGCCAAAAAAAATTAGCTTTGGTTCATACCTCTTGTCATCTAAAAAATAAATAACTCAAACTAGATCATAGACTTAAATGTAAAACCAAAACTATAGCGCTAATAACAGAAAACATGAGAAAATTTTTGTGACCTTGAGGTAAGCAAAAATGCCTTAAGTATGACACCAAAAGCACCATCCAAAAAAGAAAAAAGTAGATGACTTGAACTATACTGAAATTAAAACCATGGCTATTTAAAAGTCTATGTTAAGTGAGTGAAAAGATCAGCAATATTTATAAGCAATATATTTGTAAAATATTTATAAATTATATACCTGACATAAGACTTCTATCTTGAATACATAAAGAACTCTCAAAACTTAGTAGTAAGAAAACAAACAACCCAATTAAAAAAGGGGCTAAACATTTGAACTCCCATTTCACCGAAGAGGATGCACAGATGACAAGGAAGCATGTAAAAGGTGCACAACATACTTAGTTAATAGGGAAATGCAACCTAAGCCACAGTGAGATCCCACTACATACCTATTAGAATTACTAAGTATTGGCCAGGCTGTGTTGGAACTAGAAGCATCATACGCTGTTCATGGGAATGTCAGATGATAGAACCACTTTAGAGAAATAATTTAGCAGTTTCTTAAAAAGATAAGCATATGCATATCATATGACCTAGCCATTCCACTCCTAGGTATTTAAGAGAAAAGATAGAATCTGTCTACACAAAGATTAGTACCTGACTGTTCATAGCAGCTTTATGTGTAATAGTCAAAAGCTGAAACAGCCCAAAGTGTCCATCACTCAGGGAACATGGTATATCCATAAAATAGAGCAGAATACTACTTCCAGCAATAGAAAGGAATAAACTTGTGATACCCATTACAACATGAGTGAATATCAAAATGGTTATGCTAAGCAAAATATGCCAGACAGAAAAGGGTATATAGTATGATTCCATTTATATAAAGTCCTGGGAATTGCAAATTAGTATACAGTGACAGAATGATCGTTAGTTGCCTGGGGATGATAGTCCGCAGTCTAGAGAGGTGAGAGTAATAGATTACAAAGGAGCATGAGGAGACTTTTGGGGGTGATGGATTATTTGATGTGTGAAGGTTTCAAAGGTATAAACATAAGTCAAACTTGTCAAGTTGGATACTTTAAATATATGCAATTTACTATCAGCCATATCTTTACTAAGATTGTTAGGAAAATTTAATGGTTAACTCACTGTTGATTTAGAAATATTTCCAGAAATCTGGACAACTGAGCATTTTAGATAATGTCCTCAATGGTCACAGAATAGACTGTTTGTAACATCTTTAAAAGACCTAACTATTTGGTTCACTTTGCATAATGAACATTTGACTACACTCTACTATCTAGCCCTGTATTTCCTTCTCATTCACTTAGATATAACTTTGCATGATTTTATCAGAGCACTCTGTGTGTGTGTGTGTGTGTATTCATTCCAGTACTAGGCATTATCAAGTTTAAAAATATCAACAGAATTAAGATGGCAGGGTTTTTTTATATTAACATATAATGTTATTATTTGTTTCAGGGGTACAGGTCTGTGATTCATCAGTCTTACACAATTCACAGCACTCACCATAGCACATACCCTCCCCATTGCCCGTCACCCAGCCACCCTATCCCTCCCACCCCCCTCCACTCCAGCAACCCTGTTTGTTTCCTGAGATTAAGAGTCTCTTATGGTTTGTCTCCCTCTCTGGTTTCGTCTTGTTTCATTTTTCCCTCCCTTCGCCTATGATCCTCTGTCTTGTTTCTCAAATTCCTCGTATCAGTGAGATCATATGATACTTGTCTTTCTCTGATTGACTTATTTCACTTAGCATAATACCCTCTAGTTCCATCCACGTCATTGCAAATGGCAAGATTTCATTTTTTTTTTGATTGGCTGCATTATATTCCATTGTGTGTGTGTGTGTGTGTATATGTATATATATATATATATATATATATATATACACGCATACATACCACATCTTCTTTATCCATTCATCTGTTGATGGACATCTAGGCTCTTTCCATAGTTTGGCTATTGTGGACATTGTTGCTATAAACACTGGGGTGCATGTGCCCCTTCGGATCATTACATTTTTATCTTTGGGGTAAATACCCAGTAGTGCAATTGCTGGATTGTATGGTAGCTCTATTTTCAACTTTTTGAGGAACCTCCATACTGTTTTCCAGAGTGGCTGCACCAGTTTACATTCCCACCAACAGTGTAGGAGGGTTCCCCTTTCTCCGCATCCTTGCCATCATCTGTCGTTTTCTGACTTGTTAATTTTAGCCATTCTGACTGGTGTGAGGTGGTATCACATTGAGGTTTTGATTTGTATTTCCCTGATGCCGAGAGATGTTGAGCACTCTTTCATGTGTCTGTTGGCCATTTGAGTGTCTTCTTTGCAGAAATGTCTGTTCATGTCTTCTGCCCATTTCTTGATCAAATTATTTATTCTTTGGGTGTTCAGTTTGAAAAGTTCTTTATAGATTTTGGATACTAGCCCTTTATCTGCTATGTCGTTTGCCAATACATTCTCCCATTCTGTCGGTTGTCTTTTGGTTTTGTTGACTGTTTCCTTTGCTGTGCAAAAGCTTTTTATCCCGATGAAGTCCCCATAGTTCATTTTTGCCCTTGCTTCCCTTGCCTTTGGTGATGTTTCTAGGAAGAAGTTGCTGCGGCTGAGGTTGAAGAGGTTGCTGCCTGTGTTTTCCTCAAGGATTTTGTTGGATTCCTGTCTCACATTTAGGTCTTTCATCCTTTTGAGTCTATTTTTGTGTGTGCTGTAAGGAAATGGTACAGTTTCATTCTTCTGCATGTGGCTGTCCAATTTTCCCAACACCATTTGTTGAAGAGAAGATGGTAGTTTTGAAGATTATGCAAATATAGAGGCAAATTTTGAAACACAAACTTGAAATGCTCAAAAGTGCTTATTTATCCCTGGGGCTTTCAGTTTTCATTATTTATGTAAAAATATATAGTGAATAAAAGATGGACAGCTTCTGACTCTAGAATGAGGAGTTAGGTGTCGGAGTGAGAGCTAGAAAAACGTGTTCCTCAATCTAGAACTAAAGAGACCAGTGTAGTTGAGGCTGAGTTCCCATCTTTGCTTAGAGAAAGCTTTAGTGAGGCTAGTTGATGAGATCTTAGCTTAGAGGCCTACTGAAAGAGTAATGATTCTGCTACAAATGCTCCATCCCCTTAGTCCTTTCCTCTGCATGCCTGTACTCAGCTATCCATGGCACAAAGACCTCAACTGGAATCACCCAGACATAGAGTACATATGGAACTAAAGAAAAAGTCCTCATATCCATACCCCTATTATCCCACAGAGTCCACCCTGGATTAATTGAATCTTTTCTGAGATTACAATATGAATGTTTTAGAAGTGTTGTTCATCTGTAAAGCATCCATCTCCTGGAAGCTTACATCTGTTCAGTTTCTTTTCACCTGAATTTTCCCTGACTGGAAGCTAATCCTCTTCTATCTCTCATTGAATTAGTCTAATCACTAAAAGAAAAGGTAGGTTTTTTGTGCCCCAATCTGAGACATTAACAGCTTTTTGACATGTGTGTTTTGGGGGGAAGGTGTTTCATGAATGGTACCAAAACCAAAAATGTCTCTACTTTTCTGAATTCATCATTAGGAAAAACCATTGGATAGACTTTGACTAAGGATGTTTGCTACTGCTTTCCACGAGCTGCCATTTCCTCTATGTACTTTGGATACAATGTATGGCTTATGGGGTTATTCTCTTTTTCTTTTTTAACCCAAATGTATTTGTATATTATCATAGGTTCCTGTCTTAACTCATAAAGGTAACCAGATTTTACACACACACACACACACACACACACACACAAAAGTGAATTTGATGAAAGCAAACTAAGGAGCTCTATTCTCTTCTCGGTGGGCTTGGCAGCATTAACATTAATGGAGCTACGAGTGCATCAAGAAGCAAGTTCATCCCTAAGATGTAAGAGCTCCAGCCATTTGAAATTAGCCTTTGTGGGTCTCCTGAGTTCTACAGCACCAGGGGCTAATTCTTATTCTTTTTCATCTTTCCCCTTTCTTCACTGGGCACTGATGCCTCATTACACACTGTTCCTCTCATTCTGCAGTGCCGAGCCTCTGACTCTGTCTGGCCCAATCAAGGAGCGTGTAAGCCTTGTCCCACAGATGTCCTCATGTTGGGTGGGGAAACATGCATAGGAGCTGGTGTTTCGATTTGTTCATTTGTTTATTTAAGTCTTTATTAACCAAATGTAGGGTTACCCAATGAAAAAATTTATAAAGACTTCAGTTCAACAGAAGAGTTTTTGTCTAATCCTTTAAATCACTTTCTGACTACCAAGTTAGTGACAGTTATTTGCTTTCATTTTCTGTTTTAGTGACAGGTCATAATAGTTTCTCCCAAACCAATGTCTGAAATAAGTCTGGGAACCTAGGAAGAGGAAGAAATGAATTCAAAGACTTTTCACGTTCAATAATATATATTTATTAATGAAAAGAAAAATAGTATCTTAAACTCCTTCTATCTGCAGCCCCAGATTTATCTTCCCAGAATAGCATATGTCTATTTAGAAAGGTAGCCATTTTTTCTGTGTTTAGAGGCACTAGATAATTCCATTTGCTGTGCCCAGAAGATGATTTTTCATGATATTGCTCTTCATCAACTCAGCATTGTTCCCAAGTTCCACTGGCAAACTACCTCTCACAAGTTCACGAGATAGATTTTTTTCCTTTCCTTTTTTTTTGTAATTTTGTGAAAAGAGGGGATTATTTCTTGCCAAAGCCCTCAATTAGAGATGCTTTTGGATGACAGAGGAAAAAAAAAAAAGCTGTCTTTATGATTTTGTCCTTCAGTAATTTATAACTCTCTTACCAATATTTGAAAAAGAAGTTTTAAAATGAAACTGTTGATTATTCATGTTGATTGCCATGAAATAAGGGTCACAAGAGCAATGTGGCTGGAAAGAAATTTCATTTCCTATTTCCACAACTTTCCAACACCTTACCAAAAAATGAAACTTATCTTTTAGGCGTGTTTCTATCTTAATTCTGGTATCGAACCTAACTTCCTTTGATTGCTAGGGTGGGGGACTGTGAAGCTGGATAACATTTTCTCTAAATAACAGGTCATTAATTAACAAGGAGTTTGGAAGGGTAGTTGGTGTAAGGCTGAATTTTGGTGAACAGTGTAGATCAGGGTTTTTTCTAAAGATTTTACCGAAAGTTTCAGGGCAACAGAATACAGGAGCAACTTGCATTTTTCTTCCAGCACATGGTCACTCTTATTTTCATCCTGTGTGCTTTCAGAACCAAGAGTGAGATGTATGTAAAATGCCTTTTACAGGGAGGAATCATGCATGGCTTCTGATGCTCAGTTCATGAGTATTGTTGCCTGCCTTCCAACATCACACCCTGGACTAAGTCGTATAAGCATTTGATTAGACAGTATCCTAATAGTCAAAAGAAGACAATAGACTTCCCTAAGAACACAGAGCTTTGGCTGTCTTGTAACACCAGGTTTGTGGTAAAAGATTCAACCTTTATGAAACAGCAGATGTGAAAATGTTTTGCAAGTTCCCAATGGCAGGATGGAGCAGTACTAGTACCAAGGAACATGGTTGTTCCTTGATTCTGGGGACACCATGAGCCAAACAGACCATTCTGTGGTTGTGGGTTTTGCTTTTGTTTTTCATTTGTTGTCATTAAGCATGCATATGACAACTCTTGAAGGTTGCATGTATCACAAAGAAAGAAACTAGAGGAAGAAGGGCGAGATGAGATACCTACAGTGGAGTAGTCTTACACTGAGGGAGGAAAGTAAGGAATGAGAAGGGCAGTCTCACCTCCAGAAGGTATAAATCCTCAGGACTGAACTCTAACTCTTCCTGCCTTGAGGAGGGACAAGTTCTTTACTCCCAACATGATTCATTTTCCTCGAATACATATTTTCCAGTCACTCAAGTAAGCCAGAAGTAGTTGTCTGTGGAAATAAATCTCCGTTCCAGATGAATAAGGCTAATTTTTTTTCTTGTAAAAATTGCATCATCATTAATACTTTAGTGTTCGGGTAGAATTGGCCACATTGTATTGCTTTTTTTTTTAAATGATAAACGAGATGATTATTTTACTTCTTGTGAAAATTTATTTAAATTAGTTCATTTAGTTTAATGTAATCTATAAAAAAAAAAGCTTTAAGAGAGGAAATCAATTAAAAATAAATGAAATCATCTCTTTAAAAAATTAATTTTGAATTATTGAGTGAAATTAATTTAATTATTCTGACTGAAATGTGAAACTGGGCAAGCTGGCCCTGCAGTCTCTGGGGGAAGTGGCTGGATGCCTCTCGTTTAGAGCTCTCAAATCTGCCCTGGGTGCCACGTGAGGCCTTAGGGTACCTGCATCCCGACCTGGGCACCAGGGCGCCAGGACGCTGCTCCCCTCTTCTGATGCAGCTGCTAGTTCTGTAAATCCAGGAAGCTGGCAGGGAGAGACAGTGGCGATTGGTCTGAAAACCCCTGCAAGGGAGAATGAAAAGAGGAAAAAAAAAATCACTTCTTGTTGAATCTGGAGAACAGTGATGCCCCACTGTTCAGCTGATCTCTCTCTCTCCACTCACATTTGTGTTCAAAGTGGCACAACACATCCAGCTGGGCCTCTTTTTTATCACCGCCCACATCCTGCCTTCCCCACTCCCTGAAACCTGTTGTCTTTTCTACCCTCCACTGGCACAGACACCGTGTTCACCTCTCCAATTACATCCACGTCCAAGCAGATGTTCCGTGGCAAAGTTACAAAGCACTTACGTCACTTTTTTTAATTAATCACATTCTCCCGGAGAGGAATTTTAGTTCATCTGGCTTTAAAAGATACTCTTTTTGAATACAAGAATATTGTTGTTTTTAAAACCTTCATATGCCATTTGTGGATTTGGAGTATGGGGTGTGGGGGGCTTTTGAAGTGCGGTATCTTATTGAAAGACAACTTTTACATTTCAGGTAAAAGGAGTTTAAAGTTGGAACATGTATTTGCCAAGATTAGATAAAATTCTCCCCCCCCCCAAAAAAAATAGATGATTTGGACACTTCTATTTCTATTTATTCCATAAAAACATGTTTATCAGTCAAGTTGAAACAGAATAACTCCATAAAGACCAAGCTGTAGGGATGAATTTATAGCCCAGATAAACTTAAGAAGGTTCATAGAATGAAATGAACGTTTGGAGCATTATAACAAACCAAGTTAGGTCTACAACAATGTTTATTTTGCAATCATTTCAAAATAAAAACTAATATGGGGAGAAGACTCTAAGTTTTATTCATATATTCTGTCCTGCCATGAGAAATAGGAGGCTTCTTTCTCTTGCAATTTTTAATTTTTAAGGTAGAATCACTGGAAATTGAAGTGTTAGGATTTCTTAACTTTTCTCCTCCTCTCTTTTTCCTTTTAATTACTTAGAAAAGAAACAAGGGGTATGAAAATCCCAAAAAGCCTACAAAAATAAGTTTGTTAGAGCTTGCTGTTTTTGTTTTATATGTTATAATTCTTGGTAAAAATCAGCAGTATAAGGTAATTGAAAAATTAAAGTCAACATGTATTTTAATGAGTGACTACTATGTTTCAGTTGGGATTAAAATACGGATAAAATAAAAGGCAAAGAGATTGAATAGCTAGCCCAAACTCATACAGCTTGTAGGTGGGAAAACCAGGGCCCTATCAGACAGGCTGACTCTAGGGCACTTGCTCCTGGCCCTACACACCCTTCCTTTCAGAGAAGTCACCCTGAGACCATTTAGAAACTCTGGAACTGGGTCTGAGATAAACAGAGAGCCTTTGAGGACTTGTGAGCAAAGGTGTTCTGAGATCAGAAAGGGTGACCTTCTCCCCTCTCCTTTTACTAAGAAGATTGAGATCCTGAGAAATGAGTTCAGTTTCTTTCCTTGTCTCCAGATTGACCTTTCCAACCTCATTTCCATGATTCCTGTAATTCTCATTACTCTCTCTGTCTTTCTCCTACTGGACAGTTTGCTGCCTTGTAACCCCACCTGAAACCTACCCACTTTCTTTATTGATGCTGTGTTTTGCTCGTGTTTCAGCATTGTCTCTCTGTGCTCCGCCTCCCCCGACCCCCATTCCAGTGTTTCAGCCCCATCATGTCTGTGTGGTCTCGGGAATGTGCCATGCCTCCATGGCTTTGACCGGCCAGGTATCTCTGCCTGAACCATCCCTCTCTCTTATCCATCAGGTCATTACTACTTATCCTTTGTACCTTCTTCCATGAAGCCTTTCCTAACCCCCAGAGCCAGAATTCACGGTTTTCCTCTTTGTCAGAAGTCTATCCATCCTTCAAGTTCCAGTTATATCTATTTACTTTATGATGCCTTCTTTGACCTTAAAGTTTGCAAGTCTCTTCAGAACCTCAGTGCTGCTGTTATGTGTGTATTTTTATGATGGCACTTTTCTTCTTCGTTACATGGGAATTACATGTGTGTTTGTCTTACCACCTCTACCTATTGAATTAGAAATTCCTTAAGGCCAGAAACCCTCACTTTTTTTCTCATATTAGTTGTCACCTAGTAGGCTCAATCTCATGATTTGTGATGCTTTCAGAGTGTCCATCACAAAACTAAAGTGTGCTAAGCTCTTTAAAAAAGGGAAAGAAGCCTGAAGCACCTAAGCTTATAAAGTAGAGACTTAGCCACTGTGCTTATTCCCAATGTAAAAAAAAGTATTTTACAGTCATTTCATGCATGTCATTGGGCACTTCTTCAGCCAACAGAAACTACTCAGCATCTGGTGGAAGGGCTGTTGGTACGCATCTCAGAGAAAAGGCTCTACTGGGTTATAGTTCCTGACACCTTGCAGGGACCCGAAAAAAATTGTAGAAGTAATTAATTGCTGAATACTCAAGGCTGCCCAGAGCTTTCAACAGAGAATGATGTTCAGGTAGCATATTGGTGGGTAAGAATTAACATCCGCAGTTCTGCCCCAGATATCCCGTCAACACACTGAGTGGCAACGTGGAGAGAAGAAAGAATGGAAGCCTGAAGGAGTGAGAGTTCAGGCCACTACCAGCCTTGTAGCCACGCTGGGATGTGAAGTAGGAATACTGCCTGGTTCAGAAACGGGATGCTTAGCCACCCGGGGTCAGCAGTCAAAACACTGTTACCTATTTCAAGGTCAGAACAAAATAGAAATAAAGAATTCAGGCCATTAGCTAGTTATTCAGCCTAGGACCTCAAATTTCAGTGTAAAGAACAGAGACTTCTAGAAATAAAGGTTATTTAAAATAACTGTACCATTTTCAAACTTAGTCATTCAAAACCTATTTTGAGTATCTGTTTCGTTAAAAATTGTAGATTTACAGAGGTAATATTTCTTCATCCAAATTCCTGAAGAATTTACCATTCAGTATGTACCAAAAATTATTACTGTGCAAAGCAGAAAGTGAGAAGGAGCATGAGCACTGAAGGAAAAAGCGAACCATGGAAGGTGAGAGGAGATGGAGGACAATGAAGAATTCATAGAAGAGGGTGCACCATGACTGGACCTTTAAGGATGGGTAGGAGTTCAATAACTAGAGCTGATCGAGAGCCATTCTAGGCAAAGGGAACATTAGATGACATGGGTACCAAGATGAGAAAGGGCAACACAGAGGACAATCAATGACTGACTGTGACCCAAGAGTTATGGTTGCATAGGCAGTAAATGTTGGGACCTGATTTAAGAGCACTATCAATTATAGGCTAAGGAATTGATACTTCACCTGACTGCCACCAGGAAACCATGACAGTTTAAGGCGGGGAATGGCATAAACTAAATAACACTAACAGAAATGCTATTTGGCTGTGGTGCAGAGGACAGACTGTAGGAACGAGACATAAGGAAGATTAAGGAACTCTTGCAGTTGTAATTATAGACATGACAGGTCAGAACTGGAGCAGGGACCGTGGGCTTGGAAAGGGACTAAGAAGAAGTCATTGAGGACTTGGTTACTGAGCTGATATTGAGTGAGAACATGGGAAGAGAGCGACAACTTGCAGGTCACTTCAACATGTAAATCCTGGTGACTCAGACATGAAAAGTGGGGGTACCGGGAACAGAAATATGGACCAACTGAGATTATTTACATTTGAGTTCTGATTTAATTGATCAATTTCTTACCTTTCCATTTCGTGGGCTCTTTTGCTCTAGTTTTGAGTAATGTCAAAAAGTGGCACAAATCAACTTCCTTATTAGGTGGGGACCGAGTGCTGTATTTAGCTCTCAAAGTGAGAACTAAGAATCCAGTATCCCCATGACCATACATTTCTTTCCATACAGTCAGTGTCTGCTCTACATACCAACTTAGCTTGATTTACTAAACTGTGGAAAAACACGAGAGGCAGAAATGTTACCTTTTTTTATGGTGGTTTGATTTATTGCACTTTTAAAGGGAACTTTGCTCTCAGGAGCCCCAGTTCCCAAGGAGCCCCATAGAAGGTCCATTCTTGCTTCACAAGGCAGCCACAGTCCAAACACAGTTGGTATCAATTTTTCCACTGCTCTTCTTGCCAGCATTTCCCATCCCTCAACTCAGCCTCCTGGGATGAAGAGATTAGCTATTTTCTGTGGCTTATTTACTCGTTGACCCTTCTCTTGAGTCTGCCAACTCTGGGGCCAGTTGTGGTCTTGACTTCATAAGCTGGACAACTGGTATGTTGGGAGTTGAGCTAGCATCCGTGCATGTGGTAGAGGCCACCAGGCCCTCACAGGATAACATGTCTTGTATGAACTTAAGGAATCGAGTTATACTGCCTGCTCATTCTAAAAGATGTTCTTGATATTTTCTTTACTGGTGAATGCACCTGTGTTTATCTTTGGCCACTGGCTGATGTCCGGAGCATGGTCACACCCTGTACTGTGACACACAAAGGCCAAGGATGGGGGATGAGGGAAGAAGGTGAGATCACACATCCAGAGCCATTCTGAGGGTGGTGCTTGTCAGACTCTGAAATCATACTGTCTCGGTTCTTCTGGCCTCACCAAAAGCAAGAGGTTGAGTAGCTGCTGAGTTAGAATGGCACATTTTGTAATTCTTGCCTGGGTGAGGATGAGGGTCCCGTGCTTTGTTGTTGGAATCTTGCTCTCAGCAGAGAGAAGGTTAGGTTAGAGCAACTCCTTAAAACTGGAATTATTTTTGTTCAGAAACGTGATATGATTTGCTGGTGGTGACAACTGACTTGACAGTGACCAGTGATTTAGGTCTACCTCTAATAAGCGAATTAATCTGAGCTAAAACATAGTGATCTGTCATGTTTCGAGATACCTCAACATCTGGCTGACTTGTCCTCTGTCAGCCTGGTTTGTCCTGTGCAAATCTTCTGTCAAGTGAGGAAAAGAACTGTGGGAAGAAAATTACATGGCAGTTTTAGAGTTAGTGATGAATTTTTCTCCCACCATACCAGCTGTGCCAGCAACACTATTTTTCATGGCATTAATCAAATATCTTGCCTGCAGCACCTTCACTTTCCCAAAGGCTAAAAGATGAATCTGTCAAAAAATTTCACTGGGATTTGCCAACAGCTTTTCTAAGCTCAAATACTAGTCTAGGCACCTTAGAAGTTTGAGTAAGGCTTTTAGGGATAGCCTTGGGGAGTTAAAAGCTGTATAGGGTAATTTTCCTTTACACTAAACAAAAAATCGAACCTCCATTGAAGCCAGCATGATCAAATTCTCAAGCCTGGAAAAGGGCCAAACACTCAAGCTTTATTAATGTATTCCATTTACTGACTCATAGCAAAGTGCTTATTGTTAGTTGGAATTTTGAAATTAGCAAGGTACAAGAGCAATCGAAGGCCATGGAATGAACTCACTGCTTGCTCCTCAGGAGAGAAAGATTCCAAATGAGAGGAGATTCAGAAAAAAAGGCCACACACCCACACTCCCATGGAGATGCTGTCCATAGCTTAAAGTACTGGCTGAGATTAAGATCTGAATGGTTTTCACCACCTGCAATTTTGTTATATCTCTCTTGCTTCCAAAAGAAACATGGCACATTTGCTTTGCCCTTCAGAAGCAATGTGCTCTCCTGTTCATTTTCAGAATTAATAGATATTTCAGAATGACCACAAATGACTCTGAGATTTGCTCTAAATGAACAGGTGGAAATTCATGTACACAAACCTAAACCATATGAAAGCATTGCGATAAAGGGTTGTCAAATTAGACATCCTGGTAAGAGTGATTTTTTATAATAGCATCTCTTCCCTGCTGACTATTGCTTAAAAGGCAAAGACCATTCTTGCCTCTCTAAATGACACAGAAAGGTCTCTAAGATTCTTTGCCATTTAACTTCCCTAGCAACACCCTCCAGACTACTGAGCAGTTAAAGAAGAAATAGGTGACATCTCTATCTTCCCACTAGTAACTGTGTAATGTTACTAAGTGGTAAGAGTTGACCACAGTAACTCTGGATTCTAGCCCAGTCTATGAGACACAGTAGGTACTCAAAAATGTTCGTGGACCAGATGGAGTCTTTGGGCCCACTAAAAATAAAATAATAAAATAAAATAAAACAAAGCCTAATGTAAGCAATGCATTTTCTCTCTAAGCCATCTCGAACAGAGAGGTGCCAAATCTTGATTTATACGTGTTTCAGGATATCTGTACATGCTTCAGCCTGATCCTAGAATCCCTTCCCGGATATTTGATAGTTATGAAATAGATGCCTTCTATCAACATTGGTTATGGTTATTGCCCATGGTTCATAGAAACGGGTAAGCAGCAGGGCCCAGAAGTACAAGGTTACTTTTCTAGGGAATGAAATTTGGATTAGCAATCAAACAAATCAGACCTTCCATAATTGAAGAAGGAAGGTTCCTGAAAAAGTGGGATGAGAGTCATGCCTTGAAGGTGTAGAAAGAGGACTAGTGAGGAGACTGTCCTCTGTAGGTGTGGCACAGGGGAACTGTTCCTCTAGTCCATTGGATTTCTTGCTCTTTGAAAAACAAGTGTATCTGGAACCTATAAGACTAAGCTCATTTTTGGCTTTTACTGTGGAAACTGTAAATGTTCATAATAAACTTTAATTTATAGATGCCATTCCTTGGAATCAGGCTTCAGTCTTACTTTCAGAATGAGGCTCCGTTAGCTTCTTTGAATCGGGAAAACCAGCTCCATATATCATGTGGAATTTCTAATATTTATGTGACTTTTTATTTGCCACCTATACAGGAATATATGAGTTATAATTTATAGTTAAAATTTACTGTGACGTCCAAGGCCTTTTACATTATGCCCATACCTATAAGTTTTGATCATATTTGCAAAAACTCATTAATGGAAGCATTTCTCTGTTCCTGAAGTAGATGAGAAGAATAGGTTAGCCTGTTATTGCTTGTCTCTGAATGTGCTCTTAACCTATATGAAATGAGACAAGACTGAGATGATTAAAAAAAAAAAAAACCCAAAGGGTACCTTGATTAGGTGCACTTTAGCAATATAAAGCAGTTTTCTTTTAATAATGGAAAGTGAAGAAAGTTTCATTAGTTTAGACAAGGATGTATATGAAGGTAAATTTGGAGCCTGCCCTGTGTGTGTGTGTGTGTGCGCGCGTGCGCCCGCATGGGTATGCACACACGCACGTTCCCATGCCGTCTTTTAGAAAGCTCACACACCAGCAGGGATATTACATAGCTTGCAACAATGAAATAGAACTGAAGGGGATATTATTGCAAATCCACTCTTATATACCCAAAAAAGGTATATTATTTGGAAGGACTTTGATACCGGTGTATTTTACAGTTTGACAACTTGGAACTTTGTAAACTGGCAATTGGGTATAGACGAAGGTATCCATTTATCTCATATATGTCTTGTTGAGGCAAAGCTGTCAGAAGAAATCTTATCACATGGTGCCCCATTTGTTTTCTGTGGTGATTTATGATGGTTTTGAAAAGGTCTTGTGATCCCATAGGCTGCCACGATTCTCTGACTTTTCTCTGTCAATGGATCAGATTTTTGACATTTTCTGAGAACATTCAGAAAAGATTTGATAAATCAGCTTGTGGTGTTTATTTTAATTGATCTGAGGCCCATTCCTTCAAGAATTCATCAACTACAGTGACAGGGTCTGGATGTGCTGCCGTGGAATGAAAGAATCAGGCCGGCCATGCTCCTGTGGTGATGATATAGATATTTTGTTGAAAGTTTATGCGCACCGACGAGAAGATGTCATAACTAATTTAGTATGTTGTAAATCTTTTGACACAGATTCTAATTCATAAATCTCATCCATCACATGTGATTCATGAAACGATAGACAACCTTTGATGAGAAGGTACTTTTGTCTGTGTTCCAAGTTCCTTGCATTTTTCCTTATTCAAAAATAAATCATTCCAGAACAACAGAATTCTATTATGAAAATGGAACTGTAGAGGTCCTTCATTCTTTTACTTCTGTTCTCACACCCGTAAAAAGGAAAACTCCCTCTGAAAAGATGTGTTTCTGGAAGAGCAAGAAAATAGAAATATATGTGCTATGTATATGTAAGCATGTGTACATTGTGTGAAGACAAAAAGAATTGATTTCAAAACAAATGGCAAAGATGAATGTAAGCTATTTTTCTAGAATAAACTAGATAAGACAGAATAGGTGGATAAAACTTAGAGCCATCCTCCAATTAACTTGTATTTCAAAAGGAGTTTTTACAAACCAACATTATTACAGGCATTAAGTTGGTTAGTGATAATGCCCCAAATACTTAATTTGTTCTTGGTCTACTTGGGGTACAAATCTGTCCCTACAAGTTGGCCTTATTGATTGATTCTTTTTCAGCTTGACTGACAATAAACAGGCAGTCATTCTTCTCAGAGTGCCAACTATCTTATGAAGGAGGGCTCAGAAAATGGTTGGTACGTGAAATCTTAGTTAACAGATTGAATTTTCCTAGTTTCCTGAGCAACCTAAAGCCAATATGAAGTGATATATCATCCAAGTAGCCTCTAGAAAGTTAATAAATCTGGTCAGATATGAGAATGCTTTACCATTATCAAAAAACATATATGTAATTTTATTACAAATTAGTAATTTAGATGATTATGGCATTTAGAACTATACTATTGATTACGGCCTATGTAAAAGTTGTTTAAGACAAGATACTGCTTTCAAGAACTTTCCAACTATGTGAAACAGTAGGGTTGAAATAAGGAACACATCAGGTGGTAATGATAATGGAGAGGTGGATATTGAAGTATAATAAAGAAAAAGAGAAGTAGTATTTATGGACATCTTAAGAGATGCCTTCATAGGGGTAAGGTATCGTGGAGGAGATAGAACTTAAGTTTGGACTTGAAAAAGGAATTAGATGTAATTTTATAGCATCCCAATACTGCTGTCCAAAAATGCTCTTTTTCCCAGCTAAAAGATAGAGACATCAGAGTGTTTGTGTAAATCACATTAGTGGAGTCTGAAGTCTAGAATTTCTATTTGTCTCTAGTTGATAACAGTCCCACATACCTTGAATCGCTGAGTGTAAATTTTAAAAATGGATTATTCATAGTAATAAGAGACAGAGTATAAATCCATTTATATCTTATAATAGAGGAATCTAATTTTATTTAATTCATACCCCATTGTCAAAAAATTTCTTATATAAATAGCTCGTAAGTTCCAAAATTGGCTAATACGATTTTCCTAATTATCTTTCCCTTCTGATGGATATGGAGGCAAGCAATATCTACCTAAAAGTGAGCAGAGAGCAGTCAAAGAATAAGAACTAAAGGACCTGGATAACTCACAAATTAGAGAAATATCCCTTTCCTTATCAAAACCTAAACAAGAAAACTCCAAGGGATTAAAAAAATGAAGGAAGGAAAAGACAAGTAAACGCATTCAACTTTCCTCCAACACAAACATCCTTTCCTCTTCAAGTTCTCAAGTTTTAGAAATGAGGAAACTCCAAGAGGCGAAAGGTCACTCAGGAAGAAGACACAGTGCAAAATGCCATATCCGTAATAGAAGGTAATTTGAAATAAACACCTGCTCAGAGCCCATAATGAGGAAGAAAAGAAACAAAGAGCCAGAAAGGTCCAGTGTCAGAATTTAAAATAGGTAAATTTTAATGATTCTGAAAGGCCCAATGACCAGTAACCACTAGCCTGAGCCAGAAATGATGTGAAGTGGTAACCTGTATGCTTTACCCCATCTCTCACCCCAAGTGTTTTGCTCCTGACCTTCAAGACCACTGTTAGTCTCAGAACTCTACTGATGACCAGTGGGTTCCAACAGAGAAGATACAATCATTAGTTAGATACAACAGGTTAAATAAAATCTACGGGTCCACTACTATTAGAATGCATCAATAAAGCAGAACCGGAAGAAAGAAGCTTCCTCTACGAGGGCTAACATGAAAGATGAACTCTCAGAAAAAAAAAAAAAAAAAAAAAAACCATTTTCCTGAAGTGCTAGAAATATTCACTGTAATCTTTAATCTAAAGCCCTCTGCTATGCCAGAATGATGAAGTTACTAGTACCTTAATAATTTAGGTAACCATATATGATTTTGTTCTTTACTTGACTGCCTGCCAATTTAATCAATTGATAATGAACCTGATGTTCCACTTGTAAGAAAATTAAAAAGAAAGGATCAAACATTCCAATTCTACAGAACAGATTTGACAGATCTTTCAACATTGATCCTCCCTCAAAGACACAAATAATATGAATGCGGTTGTAGCATTAATCAAAATTTCAGATCCCATTGAGTTTGCCCAAGTGTTGGCCCTAGTTATTTACATCCAGATTGTAGCTCAGGAAATGTATTGAGACGCAAATGTGTTGCATGTGGTTTATCTTTTCACCCATTATACAAACTTTGTCAAATTGTAAAAGGCTTTGATATCTCAAGCTGTTCCATTTTCAGAGTTGTGAGCAAAAATGAAAAGAAAGGAAGTTGCTGTAAGGAAGAACTCTACAGAGGTTTTTTGTTTTGTTTTGTTTTGTTTTGTTTTCATCAGCCAAAACCTTATTAAGGAATTCTCCTTGCCTGGCATCCAACACCGTACCAGGTACAGTTGGGTGAGATACAAAAGAAGGATCGGGGCTAGCCACTGCATTTTTGGACCTGAAGATCTAATTAGAAGAATTAAAACATCAAGACCTACATAACAATTAGAAGACAACTGTACAAAGAAGTGCACGGCCAAACTGGGCTGTGAATCCAGAGAAGGAAGCTAAAATAGTCAAGGAAGACTTTATGGGGAGAGTCTGACCCATCCAACCATACACTAAGTAAGAGCAAACATACTGAGCCCAATTTTTTGCTGAAGATACTGGTCATAAATAAAAGTGGAGAAATTCAGGTCAGCCCACAAAGTAGAATGGATGATGGACGATAGTTTCTCAGTAAACCTTTACGAGTTTGTTCCATCATTATTCCCACTCCCTGAAAGCCCCGTGATGTTCCCCCTGCAGGTGAAGTTAATGGCAACTCAGGCCAAAATAATCTTGGAGGTATATTTGACTTCTCTTTTTTTCCATACCCCACCTATAATGCATATGCATTTGGATATGCTTTCAAAATACATCCAAAACCTAACCACTTCTCACCCACTCCCACTCTGTGTGCTACCACGGTGGTCCAAGCCACATGAACATCTCCGGATCTCTCCCGTCACCCCCAACCACAGATCCCTTGCCTCCCAAGCCAAAAACCACGATGGTGCTATTCACACATAAATCAGAATGTATCACCTTGCTTCAAACTCTTCAAGGACTTCCCATCCCAAAGTTGTTAAAAGGACTTTGAGGCCCCCTGGGACCTGCCACTGCCCCTTCCCCGCACACCTTTATTCCTCTGCTTTTCATCATCTTCCATTTTCCTGTCTCACTCCATTCCTGCCTCCTTCTCGGGTGCCACGTATCAGAACCCTTACGCTTGTGTTTCCTCTGCCTGGAACACTCTGCCTAGCTATCCGCCTAACTTGTTCCTTTTCCTCCTTTAAGTATTTGTTTAAATGTCACATGCTTAGGGAGACTTCCCTGACGACCGTATCTAAAATTACAGTCATCTTCTCTGCCTCCCTGGCACCCCTAAACCTCTTAACAGCCTAATGTCTTTCCCTAGTACTTATCACCTATGGCACGCTATATAATTTAGTTATTGCTTTTGTCTGGCTTTCAAATTCTGAAGGTCAGGGAATGTGTGTTTTGCTTCCTGAGCTATCTCCTCACCTAGAACAGCATGTGGCACGTATTAGATGCTCAATAAGGTTTGTAGAATAAATGAATTGCAGAGCTAGAATGAAGCCTGTCATAGCAAATGAGGACGAAGTTGTGTTGCCTTTTGGTTTAGGGCACAGGTTTCTCACCTGGAATCCAGGGATAGGACTTGGGGAACTTGTGAATACCTAAAATTGATATGAAATTTCATGTTCATCTCTTTTTTATGATTGGTGAGGTTTTTTGCTCTCATGAGATTCCCAAAGGGCCCTTGACATAGAAAATAGGATATTTTAGAATATTCCAAAGCACTTGTGAAGAACTATATAGTTTTTTTATTCTATTAATTTAAAATAGTAATCATCTTATTTCAAACATTGAAAAATTGATAGATCAAAAGAAAAAAAAGTTCTGCAGTTGTATTTTCACAAATCCAAAAACACCATTATAGTGTGGTGAATTGTGTCATTGTCAGATTGAATGAAAGGACTGGTCAGCCCAGCAGAGCCCCATAAGATCAATTCCTCTGAATTCCCTAAGCATTTATACTTGTGGTTTATACACATTCTTGTCAATTTGCCACCTTGAAACTACTTTCTGCCTATTTCATGCATGTATGTGTGCCCAGAATGATGATTTAATTGTTTATTAAATAAATTAATATTGAATGAATATAGTCACAACTTGGATAACCACCTGTGATATTATATTAAATTAGCAGTGAAATCCATATTGTTTGATTTCCAATCCAGTACATTTTCTATTTGACTATGTAGGGTCTGTCTTAGTGCAAGATGACCTTTTATATAATTAGAAACATAAATAATGTACCAAGAACTCTTGTGTTGTAATCTTGGTCTTACTCGGGGCCTAATTGGTGACCTTGGCATCTGCTCTGCCTTGATTACTTGAATTTTAAAATGGGAATATTATAATTACCTTGGTTGTCTTGACTAATTAAAAATATAAAATATAAATCAGCCAAAGTTGTCCCAGTCATCACCAGCTTATTTTAAATTCTGAGCATAAAATGAAAGGCATAAACATGATAGGTAAGACCATTCTTCAGAGCAGCCAATGTATCAGAGCTTCTGATCCAGTAGGGAGAAGTCTTTCCTTTATTGTAACAACCGGGGAACTGCGACCTGGTCCGTTTGCGACAAGTGGGGATGAATCCCTTTGAAGAAGCTGTGGGAGAGTCAGGACTGATTCAAGATACAGGTGAATTAATGAAATTCTCTTCACTGGCTTGGTTTTGGTGAACAACCTGGAGCCAGCAGGGCAGGTAACAAAGCAGGTGTTAGGACAAGCTTTGCCTGAAGATATCTAGATCTTGCTATCTGGAATTATTCCAAAGACAAGATGAAATAAGCTGTTAGATATGTTGTCAAAGAGATTGATGGTATAAACTATTTTGAAATTTCCTGTAATTATATGGGCAGCAGAGTTGTTCACCAAAGGCAATGCTCTGAGTTGGAGGGCCAGACATTAACCCTATTGTCTCCATATAATAATAATAATAATAATGCTCTGGGCATAAAGAATGGGAAATAATAAAACAACATGGGAATTAGTGATTTTTTAACTCATTAAAAATCGGAAGGCTATGGAATAATATACACAAATAAACTTTTTTTTCCCACTTTATCTCCCACACGTGAGCTTCTACAATTGCTAGACAGTGATAGGATCTTAAATGTTGAATCACTGACATAACAGAATCTTCAAAGACAAACTAATTGGCCAAGATTATCTGGCTGGACACTAGCTGAACTAAAACTACAATCCAGGTCTTCTGACTTCTAGCTCTTTCCTCCTTGAACTTATGTGTTTATATCAGGGTCTTTCTGACAGTTCTTTTTCCCAAATCCTTCGTGTGTGCCTGAGAGAGAAAGGGAGAAAGAGAGTGAGAATGAATAAGAATCTGTAATCAGCTACATATATTAAAATTTCATATTTATCTTATTCAAAGCAATAGTTGGATAGAATTTGCTTTTGGATGGGAACCTATACAATAGTGAATTCCAGAAATAGTTGTTGCATTTCCCAAAATTTGCTTTCATTTCTCAGATGAAAAGTAAATATCTCAAATGTTGAATGTCTGAAAAGTGGTGTTTCCTGTACAAGATCTTATACAAGACTAAAAATTCTCCAGTGATGTATACCTCCCACTGTGTTTGAGGCAATTAATACTTGACGCCTTTAGCAACATTCCCTAAAGTGATTATTAAGCATAGACTATTGGGCCGTCATTAACTTATTGGGAAAGATAGAATCAAGGACTTACAGGATGAAAACTGCATTCATTTAATGTTTGTGCTACCCTTTACTGTGACTAATGATATTACTCATTCATTAACAAATATTTATTGAACACCTGCTATGTGACAGGCACCATTCTAGATGCTGAGGCTACACCAGTAAACAGAGCACAGTTTTCTGCCTCCATAGAGTTTATATTCCAGTGAAGGGAGATAGACAATAAATGGAAAATGTGATCAAACAAGGTGGTTATATGGTATTTAAGGTTGTAAGTACAAAGGAAAAAAAAAAAGAAGAGGAATTAGGAATATGAAGGGGTGGGAGCGGGGCTTCCAGTACTAAATATTAACATGTGTGTTGACAGTATTGCCCTAATTTCCTGAAGCTACACCTTCTGTAATATTAACATTTCCCCCAAGTCACAAAGCATCAGAGAATTAGAGTATTATGATGTATTTGCACATTATTGTCACACAGACATTCAATGGACCATGTGGATTATTGTTCAGAGGATAGAAAGAAATGAGTATAAAATAAAGTTTGTGACAAGTAGCAATTTTAGTAAACATGTTAGGTAAGATCCACAGAAGTCCATACAGAGATTTTCCCAGCATTGTGGGAAAAACTGATCTAAGAACAAACCTGAGAGCCTAAATAAAGATTCTTCACGTACTGCACCAATAAAAGTTGCTTTCTTCTTTATTCCATGATGATGCTGAATAAACATACATCCTGATACTCTCATCAGACATAGTTCCGCTTTTACTTTCGTGAAGTTCCAAGAACCTTGGCAATTTTGGTTCCAGCTGAAGCAGTGTTCATCAGTTCTGTATCAGAATGAACATAATTGAGGAAAACTCAAATGTACGATGTGGACAAAAAGATAATCCTCGGACTACCTTATTCATATGGCTAAATCCGTGATCTTGAGTTTGCTGCTTATACCCAAGTACAGGACTTCACATAACAGCTAGAAATGACTTTTCAGTTTGGATCAAATACTGTGTCACTTTTAGGACAAAAGCAGCCTTCCTCGTGGTAGGCAACTGATTCTTTCCATCTTCATTGTTTCTTACTCATATAGCTGTGCATAATTTCTGCCAGACATCAACAACAGAAAAGGAGGAAGAGTAAGATAAGAACTTATTAGAAAGATATTAGTTTATGTAAGATGGTGTTAATGAACACATCCTTGCCCGTGTTCCAGAACAAATTCCATCTCATTCCCTTGTTTCCTTTGGAAACAAAGCACGTCTGGTTGTGTTCCATGAGATGTTCACAGTGGTTCTGATGAATCAGCCACTTCATAGTTACCCTTATAGCAACGAGATGTCCAAACAACGAGATGGTGTGAGTGAACATTCAGGAGGACATTTCATCAAGAGTGTTTTTTTGTTTTTTTTGGTTTGTTTGTTTTTGTTTTGTTTTGTTTTGTTTTTTGCCTTTACGGTCTTGGCCCAAGGATACAAAAATGGTAAACACAATTCCTTGACCATGCTAGACATGGACGATCTTAAAGTTCAAACTTTGGAAATAGAATTTGCCTCTTTGCCATGAATCCCACATCACAGAATTTCTGTTACAAGTCATGGTATGGAACTAATGGAAAAACAGCTTGTTGCCCTTTTGCCTTAAAATTTAACCCTCATCTTTCAGTTTTCAATAAGATGTTGTATTTGTCATGAAGAGCTGGTTATAAGCATTCAAGGGGCATACAGCTCAGATTTTTAATAGGATGTTTAGGATTCCTAGATCTATCAAAATGGCCCTCTCCCATGGATATTCAGTTTGTCAGATATTCAGTATGCCAGAACACAGGTTGGAGAACTGTGAAGGAAATTTAAAGTCAATGAAGAAGGTAGCATTCGGGGGCTTCAGGGAGTACAAAGATAATTGTGGATCAATTGCGCTAGACAACTTGAAGCAACTTAAGACTGCCGTCAGTACTTTAATTGTTTCTGCTGCAGAGTTTGAAAGAGCATTTAGTTCAATGAATGATGTGTTAACACCTAGTTGCGATGCCCTGTCCATTAGTTGCATATCATCTTTGTCTTTTTATTAAGCTGGTTGGTCCACTGTTCCGCATGCTTAAGCCTAAAGATTATGTCAAGAAGTGGCTTGTAAGTGGCGGCTCGAAAGCCGGAAATTGTAGAAATGTGACGGGAGAAGCTCTCCAACTCCTCTGTCTTACTTTTATTTTATTTGAAGAGTCTGAACTGTTTCCCCTCCTTAAGCCTAGGCTCCTGGGCATTGAGAGATTCAAAAACTATACAATTTTCTCATGTAATGAAATAGGATAAAACAAGATCATGTCAGTACTCAGGTAACTTTTTCACTTTTGGAAAATCAATAATACCTCCCTCGTGAACACCCGATGCATCGTTGATGGGAAACTATGTATGTCTCTCTAAGGAATTATTAAGGGCCCCTTGGGCCTATCAGCTCTATGTCAAAAAGAAATATATATCAAAACAGGAGAAATGAGAAACAAATGAGAAGGTCATCATCAGAATTCCCCTTTCACATCACACTCTGTCTGAAAAATCTCCTACTTTGGTACCTGCACTTGAAACACAACTTGGTTTTGGATCCCTGGGTATCCTTTCCTATAATGTGTATATGAACTTGGAAAACTCTGGACTGAAGAACTGGATGCATTTGTCTTATGATAGCAGTGGGGTCTGTACTCCTCGATAGTTTATTTTTGAACACATTCTCTCTAGTCTCTCGTATATTCCCATTTTCTCCAGAGGGAAGATTTTTCTGAGAAACTCAAGATTCGATTGTTCTTATTTCTCCTTGTCCACAGTTTAAAAGAGACAGCATCTCAGACATAATATCTTCTCTGTCAGGTCCATAGCCATTTGTTTCAGGTTTTATTTTGTTGGTTTTTTGGTTTGTTTGGTTTTTTTCAGGTTTCATACCTTTTTTGTTCCAGCAATAGACCTGAAAACCTACATCATGGGAGTCAGTAGCCTGTGGCTACTGACATTCAAATTCAAGTGATGATAGATCGCTCATGATTAAAATATCTCTCTTTTGTTTGTGCAATGAGCCAGCAAGATTCTTCGAGAACATTTAAACTCTAATGCTATCACACTTCAACATTCTTCTCCAGAATCCTCCACATTCTCAGTTTCTCAAGAGAGCATTAGCTGTCCAGATTCTCATCAGTGCCGTTGTGTTCAGCCATAACCTTGAACTATACCTGGCCTTTCTTTACTCTCTTCCAGGACATACTGCTGGAGTTACTGTTTATCTTCCCTCCCCACGTTGTGTATGTCCATGGAGAGAAGGCACCATTTAGACCATTACCAATTTTGAGTTTAAATAACCTTTCCCTTGAAAGTCTGCAGGATTTTTATCTGATTGGTATAGATCATTTGAGGCGGAGGGGCGGGTCTCTTTTGCACAACTTGGGGAGTAGCGAGCTCTCTGTCTTCTTGATGATACGTTGCTCAGACTAAAGGAAGAAAAGAGCATTTCAGTTATTGAATATTTAATTCTGGACAGCAGTTTAATCAGGACTGGGATTTGGGCAATGGCTCCAGCCCCCTCCTAACTTAGTACAGTTTCAGTTCTTAGTATTCCTTAATTATCCCACTGAGATGTTTGAGAAGCAACTAGTAGTAAATGAACTTGGCAAATCAGCTATTATCCAAGTAATGAAATACAAATACATATGTTTGACAATTCTGCAGGGAAATTCTTTAAGCCAGGATTCTCAATGGATTGTATTGGCCAAGAGAGGAGAAAACAGGTGTTGTTATCAAACCATATCTACAAACAATTTGACAGCAGTTTTAAAATAATGCACAGATTTTCTTGCCATGAATTCCAAACATGTCAATTAACCTATGGAGAATCCTGATTGTCAAATAATGAATCAATGAACGCCCCACAGGATGGGGAAGGGAGGGCTTGCTGTGACGTAGGGTTAAATATTCAAGGCTTTCTCTCCAACAGTATATCTAAGGATGCATATCAACTTCACATCTAACCTCAAACAAAGCAGAGATCAGCTCTACTGAGAAAATTGATTTTATTCAACAGTAAGGCAAGGGAAATTAGTAAATTCAATATTTGTAGAAAGAAAAGAAGCGAAGCCAGCTATTCCTGGTGGTCTGAGACTGTTCTTTGTTTTGGTAATTATGCCTTTATGTTTTAGGGCTCTTATTTACATTTTCAGAAGGGCTTGAAATAGTTCATGCACCGAGCATCCCCCTGAGCATCCAGGTTCTTCCACTGTGCAACAATAAAGTTGTCCCTGGACCAATACAAATTGAAAATGAATCCTAACTTTATAGAAAGTGCTGCTTTGCTTCTTCCCTCATTGTTTGGAGCTTCTTTAGAGCTGAATCACAAACTAATGATCTCCACTGCAGCAGAGTCCTTGGTGTGATAGTATCTTACTGTAGTGGGGCCCGCATTTACATAATGTGTAGTCTAAAATACCTTTGAGTTCAAGAAGAGAACTATGGAAAATAATTTTATCCCACTTTCTGTGCACCTGGATAGTAAGGCACAGGCAGAAATATAGCAATGGGATGAATTTACTAATGTTTGCTATTGGATGGTAAGCCATTCTAAAGCTATGAAAGCCTTCAAAACCCCACAGGTCTCCATTTTGCCATTAGCCGTACCAGTTTAAACAGCCTGCTGCAAGAAATATTGACAGGTCAAGTACAGCTGGGAAGAGCACGTGTCCCAGTGGCCTTTACACTGACAGTTTCTCCCACATTAAAGAGTTAACTAGCAGCCAACCAGCTCGAAGTGGGAGCTAATGAATGAAATGGAGATTGATATAGACTCTCTTTGGAGGTGCATCGATCTGTATCTTGTGAACTCAGCTTAGGAATTCTGCAGGCAGCATTGCCTGAGTAACCCTGGCATGGTGCCCATTAGCAAATAACTCTTTTAATGTTGGTCTTCAATTGATATATTTATTGTATTGCATATTATGGCAACCCTTCCCTCCACTGCCTTTGGACTTCATGGTTGTGGTATCAGGCTAAGGGAGAGTTCAACAGGATGCATTTGAGTTTGGATGGTGTCAAGGAAATAATTAATTGCCCCCTTCATTTGCATGTGATGTATCAAAGAGGTCTTTCTGGGGTTCTGAATCCTCTGCTACCCCAGCGCCAGCAACAGTGAATCTAATTATTTTAGACCTTGGCATAGATCTTCTCTTACAATGATTTCACAGTGAAACTAGGTTTTTAAATCCTAGAAGTCTAGTTAGTCTTGCAACTTCCATTAAAGATGACATCTGTGGGGGGCACCTGGATGGCTCAGTTGTTAAGCGTCTGCCTTCGGCTTGGGTCATGATCCCGGGGTCCTGGGATCGAGCCCCGCATCGGGCTCCCTGCTCCGTGGGGAGCCTGCTTCTCCCTCTCCCACTCCCCCTGCTTGTGTTCCCTCTCTCGCTGTGTCTCTCTCTGTCAAATGAATAAATAAATAAATAAAATCTTTAAAAAAAAAAAAAAAAGATGACATCTGTGGGGGCACCCGGGTGGCTCAGTCAGTTGAGCTACCGACTCTTCATTTGGGCTTGAGTTATGATCTCAGGATCGTGGGATCAAGTCCGACCTCAGGCTCCACGCTCAGCTTGGAGTCCACTTGGGTTTCTTTCCCACTTCCTCCCCTGACCCTCTACACCCCGCCTTCTTGCGCACACATGCACGCACACTCTGTCCTCTCTGTGCACTCTCTCTCTAAAATAAATAAAATCTTAAAAAAAAAAAAAAAGGTGGTATCTGTGTAACTGTGTAGACGCAAGCAAGGGTAATGCCTGGTTCAAGAACCAGATGGTAGCCTTCTAGGTATTGACCCAAGTCCTTGTGAATTTCAGCATGTCACCCTGAGCCATGCCCGAGTGGGTCCTTTTCACTTAGCAGTGGCTCTCAAAGTTTAAGATTCATAAGAATTACCTAGGGAGTGTGTGATTCAAGATTGGGACCTGGGAATATGTATTCTGATACTCTAACAGTTTTGAGGCAGGTGGTCTTCAGACTATAATTTTTTTCAACGTAATATGTAAGATATTAGAACTAAAAGAATTAAGAGACACTCAGAGGATACTGTGTCAAAATTTGAATTGCAAAAAATTACAAAAAAAAAAGCCTAAACATATGTATAAGAAACTGCATCATGCCTCACATTGGGCTCACCTCAGTGAACTGTTCTATCTGTGAATGACTGGTGACACATCCCCACAACTGGATCTCCTTTTGCCATCATTTCTGCAGCCTATGGTCTGGGCCTTCTGGCTTCTCCAGGATCATGGATCCAAGTCCAGTTCCTAAGGCACAAGGGTCTCTGCCTTAACCTCTACAGCCCCTCATCTCCACGTTTCTTCATTTCCTCTTAACTCTTCATGCATTCATACAGAAGGAAAGCATCTTCTTCTTTTATTAACTCCTACTGGAAAGTACTTCATTAGTAAGGGTTGAAATTACTGTTCATATACTGAACTAACAGGCTGAAAACTGCCCGAGAGAGATGACTTAGGTAAGTCAAGCATCTCCTTTTGTAGGGAAAGATTTTGGGTCCACGGAATTGGGCAGCTTGTAGCCAAGTCAGAACTGGAGCCCAGATCTCCTTCATTCTGTCTCTGCAGCTCAAACTTACTAAAGAATATTTACCTTCTTGTTTTAAATTCAAATTTATTTCAAAGGAGTCCAATGCCAGTCATCTCTGTTACTAGAAGATAGAGCACCTAGAACTGTCTGTTAGTAACATAATCGAGCTCATGCAGAGAGAAAAGTATGTAACCTACAGTCCCTTCAGTTGCCAGAAAAGTTTGAGGATATAACAATGCTCCAGATTTCAGATGCCGTTTATTTCTTCCCAGGAACCTCTTAAGTCAGGTCAAAACAGCAAAATATTGGTCCAGCCAGGGTGTCTTGCACATTAGTAGGCACTGGTGCTACTAAAATTAAATGCATGATGTTTCTAAAATGAGAATAGAGCATACCACAGACTGAGTGTTAGTGACCCCCACCCCCAAATTCAGGTGCGGAAGCCTTAATCCCAATGTGATATATTTAGAGGTGAGGCCTTTGGGAGGTATTTCGGATATGAGAGTAGTGCTCTCACGAATGGGATTAGTGCCTTTATAAGAAAAGACAGAGACAAAAAAAAAAAAAAGAAGAAGATAAAGAGGAGAGAGCTGATCTCTCTCTCCAGTAGGTAAGAATACAGCAAGAAGGCAGCCATCTGCAGGCCAGGTCTCATCAGCCACTGAATCTGCTGGCACCTCGATCCCAGAACTGTAAGAAATAAATATTTGTCATGAAAGTCACCCCCAGTGTATGGTTGGTATAGCAGCGCAAGCTAAGACAGTGCACATGATAAGGGCACTAGTTATGCATGGTAGGGGGTAACTAAACTTAAGGGGGGGATCCAGGCAAAAGGAACACATTTGCTGGGGGTACATTGGTGTGTCTGTGGAGTCCTTTGAGGGCCCAGGCATGGGCAGTGACCACGGGCACAGGGGTGGGGGGGCAGCATGTGAACCAGAGAATTTGGAAAGCAGTAATTCCTTGGAGTTTGTGACATGTGGAGGCTAAATCGGGGGAGAGGTGCCTTTCTCTAAGATAGTAAACACAGGAGGAGGAGCATATTTGGGGGTGTGGAAAGGGAAGAGCAAGGGAGATTTAATTCACTATATTTTGGACACATTAAGCTTCCGAGGCCTGGGGGATATTGTGATAGAAATGTGAAAAGGGGATATCCAAGTCTGAGGTGGTGGGTAGTAATGCCCATGGTGGTAGTAGATCATCAGTGTGGTTGGTAGCTGAAGCCATGGCCAGAGAAAAGATCGTTCAAGGCTGTAGATCTCAAAATGTGGCTCCAGACCAGCAGCGTCACCTGGAACTTGTTCTGCTAAGTGCAGATTCTTGGGCCCCACCCCAGACCCGTTGAGTCAGAATTTCTAGGGTTGGGGCCCGGCCATCCAGGTGACTCTGATGTAGACTCAAGTCTGGGTTAAGGAATGTGTAGCATGAGAAGAGTTATAGGGCTGGTGAAGAAAGGGGGAGCCCTTGCAAAATTTGTAAATCTGTGGACAGAGGGGTAGGAAAAGTAGCAGAAGGGGATGTGGTACCATTTCAAGAGAGGGGAGTATCTTGAGAAGGACGAATGGTCGGTAATGTTAAATGCTGTAGAGGCCAGGTAGGAAGAGGCCTGTGACACATCCATCGGAGCCGACAACTGACTGTTGGAGATTTGGCTAGAGCATTTTCCGAGTGGGCCACACTGAGGCAGTTTACAGAGGGTTGTTATGGAGTGGGGTGTGAGGAAGTGGAGGTAAGGAGCTCACTTTTTCAACAAGCTGAGCTGGGAAGGAGAAAGGGGGAATGAAGGAGAGAAAGACCGGGGCATTTTAGACTGGAGGAGAGGTATCTCTTCAAGATGTAAAAGACCCACGAGAAAGCCAGGGAAGGGCAGAGGCGGGAGACACAGAGGCTATGGAGCCGTCTCGGCTGGGACCTTGCAGGGACCTCCTCAACGGTTTCTCCTGCCCCAAGGTCTCGTGGCCCCAATTTAGAAGTTTAATCAAATCTTTCCTCACATTGTTCGGTAGCACCAGCATCACCTAATACCAGACACAGCCCAAATTTAATATCTTATATGAGCCATTAAACTGTCACTGTATCCTCCTGAAGTCTTCCTGTCCTTGACTTGTCTGGCCTCTGGGCCTGTCTGTCGCTCTGACCACTTGTATCTCCTGCCTGCCTCTTGCACTCAGCTTGGAGAATCTCTCTTAATGATCCTGAAAGACCCATCTTCTCTGTGAGACTTCCCCTTCTACCGTAATTCTCCTGCACCTACATCCCTCCATGGCGTGTCCCACACCGCACGGTGACTCTGTTTCCATGTATCTGTCTTGTGGTCTGGGAACGCAACGGGACCCCACTTATTTTTGATCCCACCGCCCCACACGGTGTCTGCCCGTAACGGACGGCCCCTGGATGTCGATGGACCAGGTGAATGAATACACTTATGAAGGACCCTTTGCTCCGTTTCAGCATCAGAGGCTCACTCATTCATCTGCAGTATTTGCCCGCCTCAAGTCTCTGGAGTTCTCTGAATACAGAGAAGAAATTTTGTATGACTATAGTTTTCTTGCCAGGACGAAGGGTTTCCTAGGCCATGGGCTTCATTCCTCGAGCTGGAGTTTCCTGTTGCCCAAGTTACTTGCCCATGGTATGTGAGGACCTTTTCGAAGCCACCATTCCCCTATCATCTGGTCACTGAGTTCAATGGCATTTGGTAGCCTGGGAGAGTTTCTAAGGAAGTCTAGCTTAAATCTTGAGACTCAGGTGGCCACCACCAAGAGACCAGAAAATGTAAGACATTTTAACCAGGCCTAGCTACCTGATACAGGGCTCCTAAACTCTCACCAGCCAGGCAGCCCTCTGCAGAGCCACACAACTATGAAATTCCAGAATCCCATTGCCTGGCGCACCAGGCCCCTCAACTGCCAATTTCAAAATCAGACACCACTATTAAACACTAAAAATGAAAATCTCATCAGGAGATTTCGAGCTTCTTCATTTCCCTCCTGCTACTAGACTATCAGCAGGAGGAGAACATGCATGGACACAAACACACACACACACACACACCCCAAGTCATTGCACGTTTAAAGATTAAAAGGATTGGCCTGTTTGTTCTTCTACTACAACTGTTACATCTATCTTTGTTTTCCTTCAGCATCAATGTAGACAGAGGCATTTTATTTTTTCATGGTAAAAATAATCTTAGGCTTTAGAAACGCATCTACGATGGTGAATACACTATTTCTAAAATGCGTTCTTTGGAGTCACTTCTAGTATTCACAGTAAAGAATGAGTTTCCAATAACGATCTTAAGATACTGAGAAGTGCATCTTTTTCACTGAAAATTAGTTAGGAATATATAATTTTTTAAGTTTTTCTCTTCACTACTGAAATCTCTGGTTAAAAAAAAAAAAAAAAAAAAAAGCAAAGCACTCACTCTAACATGCCATTTCTAACTTTATAGTAAAGACGACCCAATAATCATTTCCAGTTTGCTGGACTAAGCTGGTATATTTTGAAAGTATACATGGGCTTAGGTTTGGCACATCATTTGTAGTGTCTGTAATATAACTAATTTTTCTCCATCTTTGATTTTGAAGAAGTGATCAGAAGAAAGTTTTCCACATAGAAAGTGTCAGCTTTGTTCACTACTTTAAAGAATTTTCAAGCTTATAACGCATTGCTTTTTCATCAAGGAAAAAATAGATTATACATCGTTCAGGAAACAGAAAAAAAATTATAAGGAGATTTTGCCTATTGAATGTAATGGATTGTCAGGAACCCTTGACATTATTCTACAGGCGAGGACACATAAAATCAATACATCTTAGGCAAGGTTTAATTTATTTGTAGGTTCTTACAACAAATGACTTACCTTTTTTGTTTGCCGTTTTTCTTTTTCACTTTTGCACTCATGAGTAGCTATGGTTTTTATCTGTCTCATTATTAAGCACAAAACAAGATGATCATGTCATTATTACCGTATATTTTTTAAGGAGAATGATTGCAAAGCATGAAGAAAACATCCAGGAATCTAGGGGTTGTACTAAGCGTGATGGTTGTAAAACACTTCCTTCTGCCAGGTTTCCTAAGATGCAGAGCTCCACCAAGGAACTGGGCTCTACCCCAGTTTTTTCTCATGCATGTGTCTCCTGCAAAGACATCCCCCCACACTGTGAGTTTTTGGAAGGCAGATGCTTTAAAAACTAGACTTTATAAAAGGAAGGACCAGAGATTAAGGGGACTTAAGTTTTGATAGTTTGGATTCTGTGTTGGTGATGGGGCCTCTCTCTCGAAGAATGTGTAGTGCGGAGTATTGGATGCTTTAGCATAACAAACCCTAGTGACTCTATGCATTCAGTCTAATAAAAATGCTCTTTTTATAGTACACATTTTGGAAGTTTTTATTTTTGCTATTAGTATTAAAGACAATTACAATGGTTTTATGCTCCTGGTCAAACAGATCTAATGGGCTGCCAGTTCTCCACTTGCTTCTTCCAAACCATACTGACTGACTGTGAACATGTGAGGACAGGCGGGGTACTCTAGAGTCAGCAACAAGCTGGATTTGAACCCCGTTCTTCTACTTACTGTCTATGTGACATTGGCTAAGCTCTTAACGTCTCTCTCTTCATCAGTAAAATGGAGAATCGTATTACCAGCCACGTGGTCCCGTTCAGTGGATTAAATTTTGATTAGATGGTACATGTTGTCTACATGCAAAGCATGGTAAACCCTAAGTGCTCAACAGACGTTAACTAGTATTGTTTTTCATCACAAGGGAGACCCCTGCGGTTGGCAGGAGCCTCACCATGGCGTGGCTCCTCGGGTGGAGACTTTGAGCCCAGAACGAGAAGCGTCCAGCCTCAGATGAGGAAGTTGAAGCTGTGTAACTGTTAGAGCAAGCATTTCAAAGCAATTCTTTACAGTGGTAATGGATGTGGCAAATGTGTGGATTTTGTTAGGATTTCTTCTGACAGCCATGAACACAGATATATTTTAAAGCAATGTAACTGTCCTAAATCTGGAGCAGGGAATACAGTGACTTCTAGTATTATTTTTCACTTCTCCAATGACAGTGTAGAAGTTATATTTGATAAATTCCTTAGAAGTTATTTGACTTAGAAAAGGCCCCGTACCATTTAACCTTGGTTTTGTTCCACTCAGACCTGTGTCCAAGGCCCATCTAATGTAATACATCACAAAGGTTAATACGCCAAAGCCTTCCCAGAGCACAATTCCCTAGGACCACTTTTTAGGGAAAACCACCTTAGAGTGAGGCTTTTTGAAACATTGGTGACTATTACCACTCTAGCTTTAAGGTAGACCCCTTTGGGCTCATTTCCCCTCTGCAGCAAATAGTATAAGAGAAAAAGCCCAGTGCATTAAGAAATCAGCAAAGGCAGATAAATGTGCATACTCCTCATTGTCCTGGCCAGTCTCAAGAAATGTATGTTGGAGAGAAATATAAAATATCAAGAATTTGTGCTACTTTTAAAAACTATTAGCTCTGCTTTATATTCATGATCATTGATACTGCCAAGTGTGAGATAATCTGCAAAGAATTGCTGATTTTTTTAATGAAAAAGGAAGTTATCATTTACTTAGCTTTTCTTGAAACTTGAAGGACTTGTTTACTAGTTTATATAACATGGCTCTTGGGACAGAGATCATGCTAAAGACAATCATGGCAGATTTAAGGATCAGAAATTATATATTCTCCTCTCGATTCCTTTCAAGAATACGACCTTTTCTTTCTGAGTTCAGGTACCTGAGGGTCAAGGGTTCAGCTGTCCCCAAACGAAATGGCCTGGCTAGAACATACCCTTCCACCACCAGACCAGTGTTGGAGCAAGAATATAAAGCTTCTCCTGTCAGTAATTATCCTTTTAAAATCTGCTCTCTTACCTGATCTTCCAAAAACAGCTGCAAAGTAGGTATTTTTAAAAGAAGAATTGGTACCTGACTTGACCAAGCTCCCTTGAATTTATTTATTTATTTTAAAGATTTTATTTATTTATTTGAGAGCGAGAGAGATCACAGAGGGAGAGGCAGACTCGCTGTTGAGCAGAGCCCAATGTGGGACTCGATCCCCAGACCCTAGGATCATGACCTGAGCCAAAGGCAGATGCTTAATTGACTGAGCCACCCATGTGCCCTAAGCTCCCTTGAATTTAGTGGCAAAATGTAAACTGAGGCAGAGGCGTCGCCATCCCT